>NW_006294778.1:140208-189021 GCF_000327345.1 Myotis davidii
TCCCTACAAAAAAAATTAATGAATCAAAACATACAGCCATGAAAATTGTGTGATAAAAGCAAAACAAGAAAGATTATAGAGGAGAGTGTTTGAGAAATAAGACCAGTTCCTAATTGAGAAGGGAGGCCTCATAAATCAATGAGGAAATGAGAGGTTATTCTGACTACGTTCACAGAGGGACCCACTATTGGGTAAGAGGAATAAAATTATACCCTTAACTGCACCACCAAAAACGAACTGTGCTGATAAAAGTAAAAATAAACAAATATATAAACCCGGAATCAGAAATCTAGGGGGACATATACAAATGAGTGTTCACCCGTCTTCAGCCAGCTGGGACTTCTTCACCAAGTCCCGCCTCTCTCCTCACCCCCATCTCCAGCCCATCAATCCCAGGGACCCAAGTGCTAAAGCAGGCCTCCAATGCTTCCCTCTCTCTCCATCTCAGTGCCACCTCCTCAGCCCAGGCCACTCTCCCCTGGACCACTAAGGTTGTCTCCATGGGTCTTCCCCATGCATCCCTCCCATCCTTTCCCCACCCAGCAGCCAAAGTGACCTTTATCACACAGCCATTGATTTGCATTACTGTTCTGCTTCCTTCTCTTCCTGACTATCTTAGAATGCATTCCAGAATCCAAAAACTCGTGTTACCTGAACCCTCGCTGCCTCTCCAGTCCCAGTTTTGCTCATCTCCCCTCACTCACTGCTCCTCCAGCTACAGTGCCTTCTGTCAGTTTCTCAAAAGTAAAAACACTGAGGGGGGGGGGGGGAATAACAAAAATAGTAAATGAAAGAAAGAGCTAAGAGAAAATGGAGACAGATTTGATTACGTCAAACCTTAAGCCCTCTCTACATAAAAATCATCATTGCAAAAAAATCATTATCAATGAAATGATGAAGGTGATGGACCAGGGGAGAAGGATTTGCAACACGCAAATAGACAAGGATTCGAGTGCACGGCTATTTCACAACACTTTCCAAATTAGTGAAATAGGAGCAAAAATTCTAATTAGGATCTGGGTATGACATGTGCCCAGGCAATTCACCAAATAAATGCTTAAGATAGATAAACATGCCAAAGATGTTCTTCCTTTTTTAGTCAAAGGCATAAAAAGCTGAACTAGCAGACAGCATTTTTCACCCATCGCCTTGGTAAATACATTTTTCCCTTTAAAAACATTTTGATTGAGTTATAATGTACACAAAGTAGGTAAACGTTCATCATACAGCTTGCTTACTTACATAGCTTTTACATCCATGCAATCACACTCAGATCAAGATATAAAACATTTACCAGCCCCAGAGCAGCTCTTGGGCCCTTTCCTAGTGACTAACACTTCCCGCCCTGAGGAAGTAACCATCATCCTGACATCCATCTCCATAGTTTAGTTTTGCCTGGTCTTGAACTTGATTTAAACAACAGAATTTTATGCCTGGCCAAGCGTGGCTCAGTGGTTGTGCATCGACCTATGAACCAGGAGGTCATGGTTCGATTCCCGGTCAGGGCACATGCCCTGGTTGTGGGTTTGATCGCCAATAGGGGGTGTGCAAGAGGCAGCCAATCAGTGATTCTCTCTCATCATTGATGTTTCTCTCTCTCCCACCCTCCCTTTCTCCCTAAATTATACGTATATATTTAAATGGAATCTTACAGAATGGTATCTCTTCTGTACCTGTCTTGTTTTGCTCAACAAAATATCATGTAGTTGCCATTATCAGTGTCTCTTGCTGTTTTCTTTTTGAACTTGCTGTGTGTTTTCCATGCACCTGTGGATGGACATTAGGCCTGTTCCGGTGTCGCCCTGGTATGAAAAGTTCTGCTATGAATATTCCTGTACGTGTTTTTGGTGGGCATGTGTATTCATCTGTCTTAGATATGAACCTTGGAGTGGTTGCATGGGTCAGAGATTGGGCATACGCATGGCTTTAGTAGATCATGCGAAACTGTTTTTCAAGGTTATTATACCAAGGGTGGGGGCTCAAGCCTTCTGAAATGAAATCCATTGCTCTTTCTAGTCAGAGAAAGTGAAAACCAAATGCTCCTTCCTTATTTCTTTCCTTCTTTCCTTCCTTCCTTCCTTCATCTCTTCCTTCCTTTTTCAATCACTCCCCCTCATCCCATCTTTCCAACCTTTAACCTAGCACTCGCACAATGCTCTAACCAACTGAGCTACCTGGCCAGGGCTGGTAGTATTGTCTCATTTAATTCTTACACTCATCTTTTGAGGTTGGCCCTCTGATCATCCCTGTTGCACGGAAGTGGAAACTGGGGCACAGAGCAATTGAGTCAACTGCACAGGTCGCTCTGCCCGCAGGTGGGATGCCCAGTTTACAAAGGATTCCCATGTCCTGTCAGAGCATCAGCCTGGGACCTTCCTGCTGGCAGCAAATCTACTGTTCTCACTGGGCCCAGTGAACCCTAGAGGTTCCCAGGGGCCCCTTCTTTCCCGAGGCCATGGTTGTAGATCCTGACCTTCTCAGCCAACCATCTATACATGCCTATGTGCGGACCCTGCAGAGCCCAGCCAGGAAGGGTATGACGACACGTGTGCTGCGTCAGACGAAGTCAGCACTCATAGTCCTGGGCATTCACTCAGCATGATGTAGCCCCATGAGATATCACATCCACATAGCAAGCATGAATCTACTCCACAAACTTCAGTGTAAAAAATATTCCAGAAAACGTTCTTTTCCTGAATCAAATGGAATCTGGCTGCGCAGACCATCTCCCTAAGTTCCCCCAAGAGCTCAGAGTGACAGAATCGGTACAGACAAGACTGCGGTGGCGCTGTTCTTTCTTCCCTCCGTCCCCTTCTCCCTGCTCCCTCCACAGAGGCAGGGCTTCCCTCCTTCTTAGGACTCCAGCCCCAAAGCCCACCTTCGGAGGAAGGAAATGTTTGTTCACTGCTTCCCTGTAGGGGAAGTGAAATTCAGCCCTCTGTGTGCGAGGTGGCAGAGGCAACACAATACACCACTGGGTGCATCCTAATGAGCTTAGAGGAGACCCGTGTGTGTGTGTGTGTGTGTGTGTGTGTGTGTGTGTGTGTGTGTGTGTGAGAGAGAGAGAGAGAGAGAGAGAGAGAATAACTAAAATACTCTAAATATGATATGAATGTTAGTTTTTTCTTTATACTTTTCTCTATTTTCTAAAATTGGCATGCATTATTACCATAATCAGAAGGGAAACAGAAGTTCCTTCCTTCCCACCTTTCTCCCTTGATCCACTCCCCCGCACCCTCTTTTCTCAATCCCTCTCTCTGCCTTTCTCCATCCCCATCCCCCTCTCAATTGTATTCCGATCTGCAGAACTGCAGGCTGTGGAACTGCTTTCCCTGCCTTCAGGGAATGCCAGCCCCAGCATCCCCACTGCCCTCAGGCCCTATTCCTGTTCCCTCCTGTATAACTGCCAGGTGAGCAGCCACTATTATAATCACCAGCTTGCCTCCGCCTCCCCTGGAAACTGCAATCCTGAGAGGATTTCTTAGGGCCACAGGGGTCTCATTTAAGCCAGAAGGACAGAGAGAGACAACTGGGGCAAAGGGATCGAAGACACCACAGCGCTGGTTCTGCAATTTTGTGTGTTTTGACAGGAGAAATTTAGCTCTAATTATGCCAATAATTACATCCTGGCCACAGTGGGAAGCTGTGGGATTGCAGCCATGGTGGTTCCCAGGATCTCTGCTGGAAGTAGTCTGGACGCCCCTCCCCCCGCCACCTGCCCCGGGGTCTCTCTGGTAAGAAAGGCTGAGCTTGGAGATGAGGGGGAGAAGGGGAGGAGGAATTCAGGTAGGAACTGGACAGCACAAGGACCAGGCTGGTGTCTGGGCCTCAGCATCGGAGCATCAGCCTGTGGAACGAACATCAACCTCAGCGCCAGGAGCCCCAGATCCGCTGCCCACTCGCTGTGCGAATGTGGACCTATACGGCCCTTGCTGTGCAAATGCAGTCTTCAGTAAGCCTTGCTTTCCACATCCAGTGCCAATCTCACAGGCTTCTTGTGAAGGCAGAATGGAAAGTTCTAGAAGAGAGGGCTTGTGTTGGGTTTGGGCCTCCCAGCCCTCTTCCTGCCTTCCTTGGTCAACTACTCTTCAAATTCCATCTGAAGAACGTCCTCTCCCCCACCCTCTGTCCACCCACCTCGGTGGGCACACTCGCCTGGCTCGAGCCCATCAACGCAGCCAGCTCCAAGGCCTCAGGTTCTCACAGGAAGAGTGTGTGTGTGTGTGTGTGTGTGTGCGCGCGTGCGCGCGCGCACATTCAGCTACAAAAGCCAAACGGAAACCATGTGTGAGGCCACACGAGCAACTGAAATATCAAGTAGCTGTTCTAACTTAAGACACAAAGCATAATGATTCCATGTGGGACGCTGCCTCTTCTGAAGCAGTTGGGTAATTCATGTTCCTCAGAAGGTCTCCATGTGGGAGGCCTCTGGCTTTATAAGGCATGAGTACAAATTAATTACTGCCTAGCAGAAGCACACTTTTATTTTTTAAACATATTTTTATTGATTTCAGAGAGGAAGGGAGAGGGAGAGAGAGAGATAGAAGCATCAATGATGAGAGAGAATCATTAATTAGCTGCCCCCTGCATGCCCCCTACTGGGGATCAAGCCTGCTACCTGGGAATGATCCCTTGAACAGAATCAAACCTGGAATCCTTCAGTCCGCAGGCAGACTATCTATCCACTGAGCCAAACCAGCTAGGGCCAGATGCACGCTTTTAGACATAGCCTTCCAACACAGTAGGTTCCTTGGGGAAAACAGCTACAGGGACCTTGGGTGGTAAAGTGAAAAGACCCTAATTCCCTAGGGCTGTAATAGTCTATGAGCATCATGAAAATTGTAAGCCTCCTGGCAGGCAGAGGGGTGGATGTGAGGATTCGGGAGCATAGCTCAGCAAACCTAAAACCATACTGACTGTTGGGCCAAGCAAGGAAGAAGGGCCAGGCAGAGGCAATGCCTTACTGGGCTCTCTCCATGAGTTTTCTCATGAAGTCCCACAAAGACCTGACAGACTGGATGACTGTTGTCATTTTACAAATGGAAAAACTGAGGCTCAGAGAGATGAACTTCCACAACTTCTCCCGGGATAATCAAGATTGGAGGGCAGCACTTCTGAATTAAAGGCACGCATGCCAACACCAGGCACAGAGCTGCGAGCAGCGCAGAGCAGCCACCCTGCCAATTTCCAGACCCCCGGGAGCAGCTCAGAGCCTCTGTTTCTCGGAGCCAATAGGTCTAGTGTTGGACCTTCTTGATTCCTCAAATTCTTGGTTGTGACAGAAACAGCAGCAACATGGGCAGGTTGGTTCTGCAGGGTTATCCTGCGGTATTCTGGGAGCCTCGGACGGATGGCCACTGCCCCAACCCTCCCAAAGGCTTGGAAAATCCTGATGCTCTGTTTAAGGCACTTCCCACTGAATTCATCCACCACAGTCTCTGCTACCTGCAGCTGATTCCTGATCAAGTCTCACTTGCCCAACATCCTCCGCTTTCTCAGAAATGGGAGGAAAGTGGGTATCTGAGCCCAAAGCAGACCTCCTCCCTGGGGGTGATTTTCATTTCCTTTCCCACTGGTTCCATTTTCTGGCCCTGGGCCAGCTATGACTGGAACAGGTTTGGGGCTGTGGCGACTTCTTCCTTGTTCCATTTTGCAGCAGAAATGCTCACAGAGCACACTTATTAAAGGTGCAGTGATGAATCTCCTTTCTTAGATGCACTCTAATTTCAAGTCAGCACTTAGGAAGCCCTTGCACATATACAAGGGCTTAGCAAACATGTTTGATAGCCATTCATTCTGCTAAGATACCACCCAGGCTCTGGAGTAGGGGCTCAGAACTGGTGGGGAGCGGCTGAACATTTGTGTGAGCAGCGTCAGAACAAGCACACACTGGGATGCAAAGGGACTCACCGCCCACCTGCACTCTTCCCCGTAAGAGGCAGCTTCATGGGCTAGAGCCCCAGGCCTAGAGAAAGCGTTTCACATCTATCTCCGTTCTGCACAACACTCTGCAGCCATAGACACTTACTGAGCCATCGGTGTTGTTGCCTGGACTAACACATTATGATGAAAATAGTGCCTAATTCATCAAGCTGTTCTAAAAATTAAGTCAAATAACGTATATACTTCATTTAAAAGGGCTCAAGTAAGTATAGGTTCTATATAGGCACTCACCATTATTATTGTTTATTTAATTTATGAAATGGGCGTTATTTTCCCATTTTACATTTGGGGACTGAAGCTCAGAGAAGTGAGATAACGTATGTAAAGTTTCTGCTGCCACTTCCTGTCTGTCTGACAAAATTTCATCCTACTTCTTGGCCCAGCTCAAACACTCCCTTCTTTATGAAGCTCTCTCATGCATGCACACGTATGCACATGTGTACACACATGTAAACATGCCATGTGCACACACTCATACCCTCCTGGTTAGTTGTCTGATTTTCTTTCAGTGTATTTTGTACTTCTCATAAGACTCAACACATTTTGCCATATACAGTTCACAAGCATATGGACATTATCCCCTTTTACAAATTGTAAGATGCTAGACTATAAACACCTTACATTCTAGTATTTGAAATTGGCCCTTGGTGAGCATAGAGCCTTTCACATAATAATGACAAGAATCCTGACATGTGCATATGGATTCCCACTTTGTAAGCATTTTTCATTTGCACCCAGCATTCTGTTCTCACCCTCTCCACACCTTACAATAAAGGGGCGAGGCGGAGAGAAGTGAAGCCACATAGTTTGTGAGAGGCAGAACTGGGGTGGGAACCCACGCCTGACGCTCCTGTTATTTCAGTAGGAGGGGAACGGGCTGGGCAGAGTGAATGGAGCAGAGCAGAGCAGAGCGGGGATGCAAGAAGGGACTGGAGAGTCGAAGCCTGTAGCAGAGGGCAGAGAGAACAGTGCGTGCGGTAGAACATGGCATTATCAGATCCGAGAATCACAGAGGAACAGGACAACTTGACCACTGGCCCACATTACTGCAAGAAAGCCACTTGTCCTTCCTTTTGTTCAAGGCTGTTGTGAGAATGAAATGAGGGGGAAATAAAACCTAGAAAATGTTGAGGAAGAAACAGAGATCCTACACACATAAAGGACTGCTCACGTACTTGCAGGAACAGGACAATGGCAAGGCATCCCTCCCAGTCAGCGTGTCCTGACCTGGCCATGCTGATGTCAGACGACGCAGGGAGAGCCATCATCCCCTTTGCCTCTTATCAAGTGCAGTGTTCATGTCTCCTCTCCATGGAGCTCAGATGTGTCAAAGCAGAAGATGAGGACTAGACCTACAGGCTCAGGTCGGCCTGAAAGGGACTGGCTCCTGAGACTAGCCTGGGTCAGCTTTCTGGCAGGTCGACCAGAGGCAGGAATCCCAGCAGGGATAACACTGGGGATCTGAGGGGAGCCTGGGCCAGAATCCAGGCCCACAGCTTATGGTCAGCTCCTGGCCGCCCCAAGCAAAGGCAGCAAGGATCCACTTCACATTTCACATAATAGGTTTTATAGATAGAACCCATTTTTGTGCACAAAACAATGGGCACCTTTTCATAGGCCAAGTATCATGCCTTGGTCAGGAACTTGGCTACAAGAAAGTTCTTAGTCACATCCACTCAGGTGGAAGCAGAGGGCCAGAGTGAGTCTAGGAGCCACCTTTCTCTGATGCTGAGCCACTGGACACCTCACTAGAGCCTGGTCAAGTTCAGGACTGACCAGGCTGCTCATCTAAGTGGAGGGCAAGAGTGTTTCCATCTTCAGGAGCTCTGGGTCTGGTATCTGCCCTGACCCCACCAAAAAAAAAAAAAAAGAGAGACCTGGTATCATCTGAACTCAGAACAAGCCACGTCCCTGCTTCCTAGAGGATGGGATGTGTGTTGTTAGGATGGAGGCTCTAGCGAGCTAGGAGCCCATTGCATCTTCAGCTGCTTCCAGACCATCGCAACAGAGTTACATGAGAGTCCAAAGAGCACAGAGAGGGCCAAGGACGAAACATGTGGAGTGATCAGGGACCAAGACCACAGAGCAAGTCATTCTTATTATTTTTCATGTATCAAACATGACACATCAAAGATTGTCCCAGACGGTAAGGAGCTTGCATGAAACAGACATGTAAATTAACTACGAAGATCTGTGAGCAAAGTGCCATGACACAGGCAAGCACATCACTGTGAGGGCTCAGAAGAAAAGCGTCTTAACCGGCCTGGGGGAGTGAGGGCAAGCTTCCAGGAAGAGAGGAGACGTAGCTCAAATATTGCAGAATAAGAATGAACCACTGGCTGACTAAGAGGGAAGAGGGCATCTGGGAAAACACTGAGTGTGCCAGGTGCTCTTCTCGGGTCTAGGGACATAACAATGGATGAAATAAATATGGTCCCTGGCTTCATGGACATTGCTCGTAACTACTTTACCATAGACATGAACATAAGTCCTGGTTGATATCCCTGAAAAATTTGCTCAGGACAAAGCCCAGCTAATCAAAGGCAAAGTAACCCTGGATTTAAATAGGTGAGGCTTGGGCTGAAAATCCGATGTATAGACCTCTGGCAAGATGGACATGGCAACACTCAGCCTTTCCCCTGAGATAAACTTAAATACTTCTCACCCCAAGAAGACGGGGCCAGCTCTGTCTTTACACCAAAGCTGTACCCCAGATCTCACAGGCATGAAGGAAGGTCTGCTCTCCCACGAAGGGCAGAGTCCTTAGCCTGCGTTCCAGATTACAGCCAGATAGAACTGACACGTGCAGAGGGACTAGAATTTGGCCAGGGAGGAGCTTGGACCCAGGTAGAGACAGATCCATGAAGAAGATCAAGATCAATTGCTTGATAGTCCGTCCCAGAACTGTTTAGATCAGCGGTTCTCAACCTGGGGGTCGCAACTCCTTTGGGGGTCGAAGGACCCTTTCACAGGGGTCGCCTAAGACCATCGGAAAACATATAATTACATATTGTTTTTGTGATTAACCACTATGCTTTAATTATGTTCAATTTGTAGCAATGAACATACATCCTGCATACCAGATATTTACATTATGATTCATAACTAGCAAAATTACAGTTATGAAGTAGCAACGAAAATAATTTTATGGTTGGGGGTCACCACAACATGAGGAACTGTATTAAAGACTCGCGGCATTAGGAAGGTTGAGAACCACTGGTTTCAATCATTTTATGGGCAACTGCTCTAGGAGCCCATTCTCCAGACTAAATCAGAAGCCGGCCCTGGAACGTGGACTCCGAGCAGATATGAGAGAGGGAATAAGAGGATGCTGACCACCCGGAATTTTCAGCTTCCACTCTTTGAGTCCTCTTTGTCGCTGTCCGGCTTGAGGAGGAAGTGGCCCCCGTGGTAGCGGCCACAGAGAGTGAGGAGCATGTGGCCCAGGGGTTAGGACAGACATGCAGGACTGGCAGAGGTCTGCAGGAGACATGAAATAAAAACCAAGACTCTGGGAGCAGTGCCTGCTCCCTCTGCCCCAGCCAGCTCTAGACTCTTCTCCCCAGAAAGTTTTGAAAGAGAGAGAGCAAGAGAGAGAGAATTATCTTACTGACTTGAGAAGCACTGACCTTTTAATCCGTCTTTCTGAAGAGAAAATGGTTTGTGCTGCACAATTTCTTGGAGTCAATGATCCTGAAGACATTCCTTGAAACACTCTCATAAATCTCTATCTGTACAAGTTTAAGAGATAATGAAGTGCTTTGATTCTGAAAACCAGCAGTTCTCGACAATTTAAAGACCCCCAAATGCATTCATCTCAAACTCTTCTCTTTTTGGACCCAAAGACCTTTCCTCCAATTCTCACTCAGCCTCATAATAATTCAATCAAAACAGTGCTCCCTGGGCATACCTTCCTGTCCAGTTCTAGGAACTCCCCATAGGGATACAAGATGAACAAGAGCACGGGGCCCCTGTGCTCAAAGAACTTGGACCTGGGACACGAGCAAATTCAACGAGCTATCCCACCACGACTGCCAGGTGCTAGAGGTGTAACAGTGATCCAGACAGACACACTCATCAGATTTAGGTCAAAATCTAAAAGCTGTTGAAAATAGGTAATGAGCAAATCAGGGGCCCAGATAAGTGGTGGGGAGAGGAAAGAAGCTCAAAACTTCCACTGATTGGAGTGCTTGCTATGGGCCAACTTAAGAAGGATGCCTTGTTATACGCTGTCACTGAATTCCACAAGGAAGGGTAGTGACTGTGCCCATTTGTGAGGAATGTAACTGAAGGCCCAGGATCCCATAAAGAGTATAATGACAGCAGAGACAGCCTAGGTCTAATGTCAAGTGTGTTCTCTCAGCTGCAGTAGAAAGGCTACACTAGGAAGACATGCCCAAGATGCCGAAAGAGGTGGTTGGCTCCCAAATTTGTGAAGCCAGCTAAAGCAAACCCCTCATTTGTTACTGGGGTTCACTGAAATGGATGCGACTCATTACAGACCGAACATATGCTGCTCTTTCCTCGCCTCTGGCCAAAGCCTCTAGCTTAGAACTCCTGCTTGCAGCTCCCTCTGAGTGAAATGAAGATCCCCACAGCCCCATGCCTTTTGTTCCTGGTGATGCCAATGTTAGTTTTCTAGGGCAGCTGCAACAAATGACCACAAACTTGGTGACTCACAACAATAGAAATGTATTATCTCCCATTTCCAGGTTCCAAAAGTCCAAGATCACGGTGTCAGCAGGGCCACACTCCCTCTGAAGTTTCTAGAGGAGAAACTTGCCACTCCCAACTTATGGTGGCTCCTGGCATTCCCTGGTCTGTGACAGCATAACTCCAGCCCCTGTCCCCACCTCCTTCCCTGAGCCTCTGTGTCCTCTCTTCTTATTAAAAGGAATGTACAGACCCGGGTGCGCATGTACAGTGTGATTGAAACTTCGTGGCCCATGCTCAGGAGTCGGTATATTGTGGAAGAGCCACATTCAAGGGGCCAAAGAGCCGCATGTGGCTCGTGAGCTGCAGTTTGCTGACCACTGGTATAGGTTATTGCTTAAAAGTAGCTCACCAGCCACAGATCACATTTCAAGTTCTCCTTTCAACTTGTTGGGGCCCAGTGACAACGTTGCTCATGGAATGTGTCACCTCCAAGCTGAGTTGGTACCTTTTCTATCCTTATTCCCCCATTTGCAGACTGAATGAAGGGGGCTCTGGGACCCTAAGAGAGGGTGGAGCCCCAACATGGGCAGAGTCTGAGTCCCTGAATCACCACATGGAAGGTCCCCAATAATAAGGAACACAAACGTTAGACTCTTAAGTGAACATGAAATAAATATCTGACGCAGTGTCGCTTGGACTTAGGGCCTTATTTGTTATAGCACATCCTCTCACCTAAATGATGCCCTACCGAACGCCGTGGAATGGGAGGGCGGAAATACAACTAGAATCTAACTTCAATCCCCATTTTCTCCCTGCCTCACTTTTTTGTTCTAAGATATGAAAGGGAACAGGCTCTGGAATCAGGCCAGACTCTCCATCCCAGAATCAAGACAAGTGTTTAGCTGGAATAGAGCTGATCCTAAATCTCTCAGGAAACTGACTTTGATGAATGCTGTGCAGAAAAGCAAGTAATATTGGGAAGGCAGATGGGAGTGAGCTCGGGGCCGAATTTGGAGGGAAATCTCCCCTTGGATGAGCAAGTCCTCAGTTTCTGCAAAGGGGAGGGGAGAGGGGGTGTCTTTGAGATGTTGAGTGACCTCTTTCAGGCTTATCGCTCCCTCATTTTCCATACAATGAACCCAACTGAGAGCAAATCTCAAGCTGGTTCTTGTAATAAACCCAAGCTTTCTCCTGCCACAGAAATGTATGGGCCTCACAGAAAGAAATCCCTAACTACAAATCCAAACATCAGATATTAAAAGTCAACGGTTGGCGTTAAAAAATAAAATAACATAAAAAGAACGCTTCTTGGATAGTAAGTATACTCCTTTGAAAAGCCTTTGTATGTTCCCATTATTGAAGTGGAGGTATTTTATTCAGAGAAGCGTAAGAAATTGGAAGCCATTGTAGAATATCCAGAGGAAGTTTGCGGGTGGAATTTTCTGAGATTGAAGGCATGTTTGAGCAAACACTTAGCATTTTATGATGCATAGGAGATCCCAGCGGAGCTGGGCTATGTTAGGTGGTGGACAGGCCTTTATTGCTGCATGAAATGTCCTGTGTTGTTCTTAGTTTTGTACATTCCCAGCCCTGGGTTTGAAGCCTGACAGATGTGATGTTCAGGAATTCATCACAAGGTTTTGATCTTTGAAACCCCAAACAAACTCTGATCCAGCCATGCTGGCTTCCTCCCAAGGGAGAGACATTCACAGGGGATGATGACAAATGGGAAAACTCAGTAAAATTTTATTATTAGTTGGGCTTGTGCCCAAAGCCATGAGCAGAGCTCTCTCATCAATTATAGTTTAAGAATGAAGAGGTGTTCAGCTGAAACCTGGGAGGGAGGAATCTACCCTAAACCCAGAGACCAACCCCCACACTTAACAGGTGGCAACATTTAAGACGGGGGCGGGGCGGGGAGAGGACAGAGAGAGAAGACAAAAAGAGAGACAGAGACAGAGACAGAGAGAGACTGTTCTCATTCCAGTGTTGCCGCTGTATGTGTGATCACCCTGCCCGATCAGGTTTCCACAATCTACCTGTCAGATGACAAGGAGAAAGGCAAGCAAAGTTGGGGGCGGGGGAGAAGTCAAATTGTTTGGATGCATCTCACACACAAAAAAACTGCTCTCCCTCAAAACACAACACTCCCTCTCACCATTTGTATGCCCTCAGGAATGTCACTGGTCCTTCTGCCTTGATGTTTCTCAGATGATTGACATGGGCAATAAAAGGAATAAAATACAGAAAGCTCCTAAAGCAATGCCTGGACTCAACAGAGGGGGTGCCCGCCCCAGCTCAGGTCAAAACAGGCCCTAGTCTGAACTGAGGCATCGGCTGGGGAAAGGAGGGTGGCCAGGTGAGAGGGCGCTGGTCTGGGTGGGAGGACAAGGCAAGGCCTGGGACAAGAACTAGAATTCCTGGGTCAGAAAAAACAGCCTCACTCTGGGCTGGAACACAGGTCACATGAAATCCTCCGTGAAGCTATGTATTCAAGGATTTCCCCCCACTGATGAAGCTGCTGGTTAGTTCCAGAGCCTGAGGCAAGCCAGGTGTGCTTTGGGGACTAAATGGCCTGGCCCGCAGGAGACTCAGGACATAGTGGAGCCAGGAGCCAGGCAGGTTACTATGAATTCCAGGTGCCAACCTACAGAGGAAGTGGAGCTTGGCAATCTCAGGACGAAGAGCTGCCAACGTTTTTGACAATTGTCATTTGATTTAATTGTTCTGAGGCAGCATTGCTCAGCAGTAATACACTTAGGAGTTCCCAGAGGACCTGGATGTTCTATTGGCCGCTGTGGTGTGATGGACAACCGAGTGACTCTATCAGAGCGGGTACGGGGCAGGGAGGGGCGGCGACAGCTGTGCAGGGCACTGGGCGGCCCTATGGTCCTGGCAGGGACATTTCCAGGAGAGAGAGCTCAGCAGATCCTCATCTGGGCCCTGATCCCTCACCTACAAATTCATTCAAGGTCATTTTGTTCAGCATTCTCTGCCCTACCAGGGAGGCCAGGGACTGGTAGGCTTCTGTAGATCTTTCAAAGAGCGGGCTTGAGCAAGGGGTTTCCCTGAGCAGAGCTATTAAATGCAGGCTCTATAAAGTAATAATAATTGCTCACATTTGTTGAACATTTATAATTTTCAAAGTGCTGCGTAAGTGCTTTCTAAGGATTATCTAACTTAATCTTCTAAATAATCCTATAGACTCAGAACAATTATAAAGCCCATTGTTTTGATCAAGAAATTGAAGCTGGTGTATGTTCACTTGCCCCAAACACACAGCTGGTTGGCAGCTCATCAGAAATTCACTCCAATGCCCAACCCCCAAACTACACTCCATGAGGCCAGGACCCTAAGAGCTGGGGGAAAGCAGCTACTTGGGACCATTTCCTGTGGGATGCACTTGGCTGCAAGTAACAGGGTGCTTGACTGAGAGCAGCTTACAGCACAGGAATAATTACTGTTTGCTTCATGAAGGCAGCACCTCATCAATGTAAGAAGGTCTCTGTCCAAAGTCTCATCCTCGTCACCTACCCTGTTTTTAAAACCTCACCTGAGGATATGCTCATTGATTTTAGAGAGAGAGGAAGAGGGAGAGAGAGAGAGAGAATATCTGTGTGAGAGAGAAACAGTGATTGGTTGCCTCCCTTACCTGCCCCAACCAGGGATCAAACCCAAAACCTTTTGGTGTATGGGATGATGCTCCAGTCAACTGAACCACCCAGCCAGAGCTGGGCTTCAAACTTTCTTATTATCATCCTGCATCCAATCTATTAGAAAATCCTTTGGTCTATCTTTGAAATAAATCAACAAACAGACCACTTCTCACCATCTCTTCTAGTAGCTCTCTGGTCCAAGCCACCATCATCTCTAACATGGGTTATCACAGCAGCCTCTTACTGATCTCTGCACTTTACCTTTGGCCTATAATATTACACTAGAGGCCCGGTGCATGAGATTTGTGCACTGGGGAAGGGCGGGGAGGGAGGGGGGCGGTCCCTCAGCCCTGCCTGTGCTCTCACACAGTCTGGGAGTCTGAGATCGATCGCCCCAAAAAAGGTAGGCCCTGTGCACCCGCCGCGGGGTAGCCTGGGCCTCCTTCTTTGGGGCAATCATGGAGCCCCTCTGATTGATCACCCCACTGGTCGGTGGCCTGGGCCTCCCTCTGTAGGGTGATCATGGGGCGATGGCCGGGCCCTCGACCAATTGCATCTCACCTGCCTTGGGTGGCCTGGCACCAGTGGGTGTCATAGCTTGGTCGTCTGGAAGGTCGTTCTGCTGTTCGGTCATTCAGTCGATTTGCATATTACGCTTTTATCATTATAGATTCTCCAAAGAGCAGCCAGAGTTATACTTTAAAACACAAGTAACTCCTTAACTCTAAATGTCCTAACATCCTTCCTCTCACTCAGCTCCCTTCCAGACCCAAAGCCCATCCCCTGGCCCTCTACTGTCTCTATAATCTTGACTCCCAAGACTCTCCCCCCACGTCAGCGTATCTGTGGGTTCTGTCTCACTAGTAGGTTATTAATCCATTTTCATAGTCATGACCAGAATTGTTCAATGAAACAGAAGAAAGTAGAATAGGTGATATCAGAGTGCAATGCACATAGTAAAGGTATTTTTTTTTTCTGCAAAACTTTGAATTCAGGCTGTGTGTGTGTGTGTGTCCCAATATAAAATTTATGTCTCCCTGTGGGTCATGGTTCAAAAGTTTGAGCCCTAGCTCACTCTGCTCCAATCACTCAGACCCTTTTTAATTTCTCCAACATGCCAATCACACCACCACCTAAAAAAAGTTGCCCTCTGCCTGGCTTTCTCTTGCACCAGATATCTGCTCCCTCACCTCTTGTCCACCTCACGGGTCGGTCGCCTGATTGGAGAGAAGACGTCTTCTCTAGTCACATCATATAAAATAGCACCACATTTCCATTGCCCTACTTAATTCTTTTTCGCTACACTTCTCATCACTTAACATACTGTAGATTAATTTTTAACTGGTTTATTGTCTGCCTTCCTCCAGTATAAGTTCCATCGGACTGTGATTTCTCTGCCCTCTCCACGACTGTCTCTAGACATCTTAGTAGTCTCATTCCTGGCACATAGTGAGGGCTCAACAAATATTTTTCAAATGAATGAATTGCACAACCCAAGCAGGAAAGAGGGGAGAGCAGCTGTAGAAAAGGTTCTCTGCCCATCACACATTGTCTTTTGTCAGGGAAGCAGCCAGCAAATTCCCTCTTTCATCTCGTCATCAAGAAGTGGGACCCGCCGAAACCGGTTTGGCTCAGTGGATAGAGCGTCGGCCTGCAGACTGAAAGGTCCCAGATTTCATTCCGGTCAAGGGCATGTACCTGGGTTGCGGGCACGTCCCCAGTAGGAGATGTGCAGGAGGCAGCTGATCGATGTTTCTCTCTCAACAATGTTTCTAACTCTATCCCTCTCCATTCCTTTCTGTGAAAAATCAATAAAATATATTTTAAAAAAAAGAAAAAGAAGTGGGACCTAGGACCCCTTTCAGAGTGATCTTGGAAAAAGAGGCATTTTATTGACATAACTGGCTTGGACCAATCCTGACTCACTCCGAGGGCGTGAGGGATGAGCTATCCACCTGGTGCCTGAACAAAACTGGGTGCTGCTAGTCAGGAGGCACTGTGGGGACAGGGGGCAGGCTGTTAGCAGGTAACCAGCAGGACATCCACACGGACCTCTCAGTCACCAGACATGCTCCAAGTGAGATGTGAGGCCTCTGCTCCAAGGAGCATGTGGTGTGGAGGCCAAGGCAGCTAAGAAAGGTCAGGTGACTTTTCCAAAACCACACGGCCAGCAAGGAGTGAAGCTGTAATTCTAACTGAGGTTGTCCTGGTTCAACATATGTGCTTCTAAACTTTGTGACCTTAATCACTTTGTGTCCATGAATTTTAGCTTCCTCAAGTTTTAATTTTTTTTAAATATATTGTTATTGATTTCAGAGAGGAAGGGAGAGGGAGCGAGATATAGAAACATCAGTGATGAGAGACAATCATTGATTAGCTGCCTCCTGCAACCCAGGCACGTGTCCTGACTGGGAATCGAACCGAGACCTCCTGGTTCATGGGTTGACGCTTAACCACTAAGCCATGCTGGCTGGGCAGCTTCCTCAAGTTTTAAAAAGGGGATGCCATTGGCTATTCAGGGTAATGTGGGGACTTTAGAGCAGGAAGGACTAAGATACAATTTGCAAGTCTTAGAATTACTCTACAATTCTGACTTGTTGGAGACAGAATTTTGTCAGGCAGCGCTTTCTCATTCTTTAAATAAAGTAGTTTCTCTTATCACTTCTATGTGAAATTCTTTGCCTAAGAAATCAAATCTCACCAAATATCCTTTCTAGACATGGGAATAAGGCATTCCCCAGGATCTTTGATCCATCTCATGAAGAAGAGGTGGGCAGCCCCAGCCCGGTGGTTCAGTTGGTTGGAGCATCATTTGTACACCAAAAGGTTTGGGGTTTGATTCCTGATCAGGGCCCATACCTAGGTTGTGGGTTTCATCCCCAGTAGGGGGGTGCAATGTTTCTCTCTCACATCAATGTTTCTCTACCCCTCTCTCCCTGTCTCCCGCTCTCCTTCTCCTTAAAATTGATCAAAAGAAAACAAAACAACATATCCTCAGGTGAGGATTTAAAAAATGAGAAGAGTTAGAGACCCTCCTCCCAAATGCTGGGTACACTCCCAGCTGGAAAGGATGAAGCTAGACCAGGGGTGGGCAAGCTCTTTGACTCGAGGGCCACAATGGGTTCTTAAACTGGACCGGAGGGCCGGAACAAAAGCATGGATGGAGTGTTTGTGTGAACTAATATAAATTCAAAGTAAACATCATTACATAAAAGGGTACGGTCTTTTTTTCAATAGTTTTATTCATTTCAAACGGGCCGGATCCGGCCCGCGGGCCATAGTTTGCCCACGGCTGAGCTAGACACTAGATGGAATCATAAGTGAACGCCGCCAGCTCTCTAAATGGCCAGCCCCTGCCCAGCAGACGGGAATCCACACTGTGCGGTGTCTGCCCATCAGACTGAGAGCCTTCTCGCTGCCTTCCCCAGCTCCTGGCTCAGACTCAGGACAGGCCCGGCTCCGCTTTCAAAGGCGGCTATATTTAAACAGCTACATTTTAATAGCAGTTTGGTGCGTCTCTCTCAGGGGAGAGCAACACATTCATATCCCAAGATGTTTAATGAACATTTGCATGCACAGCTCTGCTCTGAGTTCTGGGGATAAAGCTGTGAAGAATAATAGACAAAGTTCCTGTTTTGATGAAGCCTGTGTGGTAATAAATTTTAAAACAATTAAACCAGCAAAGTAGTTTCAGTTTGATGTGCGCGCCGTGAAGAAAAGCAAACGGGGTAATGGGATAGGGTGACAGGGGGGTGGGGCAGGACAACAGTAAATAAGGAAGCTCCGGTCGAGTTTTCTGAGGTAGGAAAATGTATGTGGTAGGCACCACTGTTCTTCCAATACAGGCAGACCTCGCTGTGCGCAGTAGTGCGGGATCGTAAAAATAGTCATGCAGCCCAAACAATGGGAAACATTATGACATTATGATTGCTCCTTGACCTTGAAAATGTCTGTCAAAACATTCCTGGGGAGTGGGGGGCTGGGAGGGTGGAGGGATTGAGCAAAAAAGAAAAGAAAAAAAGAGAAACTCAAAAAAATCATAAAATAAAGTTATCATGGATGTTATTGAAAAAATTTTAAATTAAAAACATTACTATTCCCATCACTTGTAACTCTATAGAGAAGTGAAAAAATAAGACAATAGTCCTGTTTTCCTTCCTCTGGCCCCTCTGGGACAGGGTTCTGTTTCTGCCCATGTTCCCTAGTCTTGCTGAGCACAATGGTGTGGGATGGAAGTGATTGACACGTGTGACCCCAGAGCAGTTTTAAGAACCAGCTCTGGGTTCTCCATGGCTCTCTTTGTGGTCCCAACAGGGGCTGCTCCACATGCTGGCGACGTACAATGATGTAGGACAGAGCCAGGGACACCCCCCATGCTCCTGGGAGGAGAATGAGAAACAAACCTTTATCATTCTGGCCAGCGGTTCTTAAATGTCAGCGTGACCCCAAACACCCAGAGGGCCCAGGAGAGCAGAGACCCAGGGGCCCCTCCATGGGGCTCCTCGTTCAGGAGGTCTGGGGAGAGACCAGGAACCTGCCCTCCTCACAAGCTCCCCGGTGACACCAATGGGGCCGCTGCAAGGCCACACTGAGTCGCTGCTCCAAACCACTGAGATGTGGGGTCCATCACTATTTGTCAAAAGTTAGTACAGACCCAGGAAAAGAGCAGTGCGGGAGGAAGGGACTTCAGGGCTATGGAGTTAGACAGATTGATGTTAAAATCCACTCCACCTGCCCCCCACCCCTGCAAGTACTTATCACGGGCCAGGTATTCTTGGAGATTCACGAAGAGTTCCCACCCTCAGGAAGTGTACACCTTCTGGAATGTTGCTCTAGATTTATAAACGAGGCTCCCAAATTCCATCTGATATCCAACAGAGTGACCCTTAGGATTCCTTTACATGACTCTACACTGAAGTGAGATGGCTGACTTGAGAATTTCTCCCAGAAATTTAAAATCTGGTTAAAGATGTTCTAGTTACGTGATTTATTTAGTTTATTTAATTGCTGCTGTTAAAGTCACAAAGGAGCCTGAGGAAAGAGGAAAATGAGAAGCTGAGGGCAGTTGGTTTCCCACATCAATAGAGCGTGCTGCCCATTTCAGTCGCCTATGCTGTCTGTGGAGGCTGCTGCCCATGATCTCCGGGGAGTGGGCAGCAGAGACCAGCTTCCCCTCCAGCTTGCCTGCCACCTGCTCAACTCCTCTCTCACCTCCCAGTTCCTCTGCATCTGTCCTTGTTCCCCACTTAAAACCTGCTCAGCCCTCCACCACACCTTCTCCATCACTCCACCCAGCCGCAGCCCCCACTCTGTCAGGGCTGCCTCTGGATGGAAGGCTCTCTGTATGCTTCACGTGAGACATCCTGACTCCCAATTACTGTGCTTGTCCCAGTGCTTGGCACGTGCTAAACTCTCAACTGTTGGACGGATGGACAGACAGATGGATGGTCGAATAGCACAGCTGTTAAATTACGAGCTTTGGAATCTGGCAGAATGGCTTGGCATCCCGGGCCCAGAACTTACTATATCAGTGATCATGGGGAGATGATAACATTTCCCGCACCCCGATTTTCTCAGCTGAGAAATAAGACCTACATCGTGGAGTGGAATACTCAGTAAATATTAGCTTTTCAAAAATCATTACAGAAGCTAGCATGTTGGATAGGGAAGGCCCTTCCTTCAGGATGTGTTTGGCAATGATGGAAAAGGAGGAGGTGGATGCTGAGGTGAGGAGGGAGGAGGACACGCATAAAAGATCCTAAGAATTCAAGGACGGGCAAAATGCATGTTGGCCTTCTGAAGAGGCACGCTGATGGAGGTGGATGGAACGGTCATCTTCAGGCCCTCCATGCACACCCAGAAGGGAGTTGGAGGGGGAAAGGGTGCATATACCCCACTTTCTCCTTCGGTAACTTTGAGAAAGTGGGGTTGGAATAAGCTTCGTCCCCATCTGCTGATGTTCTCACCTGGGAAGCCAATAGAAAGCGGTTAACCCTAAAGGCTCTGATTCTAAATTACTTGTGATCCCTCTTCCCCTTAAAGGGCCAGTGCTCCTGCAGAAAAGCAGAACCACACCAGCAAGTTCAAAGAGATCATGCAATACAAGGAACTAGTTATGAAGGTGTTGCCAAGGCTGAGAAAGCAAAAAGAGGAAGGTGTGATAACCTGGAGATGAGAGACTGCAGGAAGCAGGGGCCATCCCCAGGGCGGGCGGAACAGGGCCCAGGAGTGCACGCCCCTCTGGGATGCCCCCTGCTCAGTGCTGGAACTGCCCCTGCCAGGAGAGATGGCCCTAGTCAGCGCTCATACCACGGAGGGGCTGCTGCTGGAAGGCCCAAGAGGGTCACCTGCTGGTGCCATGACCACCAAGGAGGGGGCTGCTGTGGCGAAAGCAAGGTCATCCCAAAGGCAGGAAAGGGGGAAGCAGATAGAAGGTGTTTCCCCTCAGACAGTATCTCCTCACTGGCAGAATGGAACAAGGAGCAGATGGCAGGGGCATCCAGGAAATGTAATTTACACACGCTCCCAGTCTCAGCGTTACCAAAACAGGTACAGGTATAGTACTGCCTCTGGAGGGAAGAAATGGGCTGGGAGGAAGGAAATGATGACAATGATGATGGTGGTGATGGTGATGATGACGGTGATGATGATGATGATGACAACGGCAACAACTGCAAACAACAGCTATCACTGAGGGCCAGGCACTGTTCTAAGCACTTTGCAGGTATTTGCTCAGGAGGGAGAAGGAAGGAAAGAAGAGGAGGCAGAGGGACAGAGAGTGGAGAGAAATAGCCCTACTGCTCTGAGATTTAGCACTTCCCCCCAAGAACCTTCATTCTGTCCTTGCTCTTGCTCCCATCCCTCCTCTACACACACAAAGTTTACGTAAGGAATAAACATTTATTGCATGACAGCGAGGGGCTAGGCAGTGTGCTGAGAGTTCATTCCCACGCTACCTTATTCGATTTTCACAATCATCACATGTGAAGAGGGAAACAGGCTACGCGAGGTTAAATAACTCACAGGCGGTGAAATTAGTTCTGCCTGGTGTGGGACCAGGCTCCTTCAGAAGAAGTCAAAGAGCCCAGGCTGTTCTCGCACAGATGCCGGATGCCTGCTCGCCCCGCTCCCTCTCAGAACGCTGCTGCTTGAACACAGCCTGCGCCCGCTGCCTACTAGCTGGGCATCCCCCAGTGAGTCAGGATTCTCTGCCTGGGCGAGCCTCTCCGGACATAAGGGATTGGCTTTGAGGAAGGCGTTTTGAAGTTGACAATAAAAATAATTTCCCCCTCGATGGAACTGAAATGGTAGATCATGAAAGGCTGTCAAGCAAAGAATAGTTTAAAGGAAAGAAGGAAAATGTGTTGCCAAAACCCATTTCCCTCCCCCACAAAAAAGGGGAACTAATTCAAGACAATGAACTATCTAAACGGAATAGTCGGAAAAGACTAGTAAGCCTGTTTCCCTTAACTTTACTGAGTATTCTTGACATACCATATTAGTTGAAGGTGTACAATGAGATAATTTGGTGCATGTATATATTGTGAAATGATTGGAATAACAAGGTTAGTTAACATCTATCTCCTCACATGATTACCATTTTCTGTGGCAATAGCATTTAAGATCTACTCCCTCAGCAATTTCCAAGTACTGGTACGTAATATAGTATCATTAACTATAGTCTCCGTGCTGAACTTACTCATCTAATAGCTGAAAGTTTGTACCCTTTGACTGACATCTATCCACCCCTCTCTCCACCTGGCAACCACCATTCTATGCTCTATTTCTATGAGTTCAGCTTTTAGAGATGAGGACATATAGCATTTCTCCTTCACCATCTGACTTATTTTACTTAGCAAGTGCCATCAAGATTCATCCATATTGTCATGAAAGATATGGTTTCCTTTTTTATGGCTGAATAATATTCATATATATGACATTTTCTAGATTTTTTAAAAGATGTTATTGATTTTTTTAAGAGAGGGAGAAAGGCAAAGAGAGAGAGAGAAATAAACATCAATGTGAGAGGGAAACATCAACTGGCTGCCTGCCTCGTACCTGTCCCACACCAGGGGCCACAACCTAGGCATATGCCCTGATGAGGAATTGAACGGGCAACCTTTCAGTGTATAGGATGATGCTCAACCAATCATCCAGGGCATATATATTACATTTTAATTATCCATTCATCTGTCAATGGATCCTTAGGTTGTTTCCATATCTTGCTCATGGTGAATAACGCTGCAGTGAACATGGGAGTGCAGATATCTCTTTGAAAGGCTGATGGCATTTCCTTTGGATGTACACCCAGAAGTGGGATTGCTGGATCACATGGTAGTTCTCTTCTTAACTTTTCAAGAACTCTTCATACTGTTTTCCACAGTGGTTGCACCAATTTACATTCCTAACAACAGTGCACCAGGGTTCCCTTTTCTCCACACCTTCGTCAACACTTGTTCTCTCCTGTCTTGTTGATAATAGCCATTTTCACAGGTGTGAGGAGAACTCTCACTGTGGTTTGATTTGCATTTCCCTGATGATTACTGATGTGGAACACTTTGTCATGTACCTGTTGGCCATTTGTATGTCTTCTTCTGGAAAATGTTTATTCAAGTTCTTTGCGCGTTTTTAATTGAATTGTTGTTCAGTGGCTTTTTTTGTTGTTTTGTTTTTGATTTTGCTATGGAGTTGTATGATTTCCTTATATATCTGATAAGGGGTCAATACCCAGTAGATTATTTTTGCTTGGAACACAGCAGTTCATGTTCACCTGGGTATAGGCTGCTCTGTTGGAGAGAAGCAACCTGAGCAGTGGTTGGCAAGCTCCTGTTAGTATGGATGGGTTTACTCGGCTTTCCTAAGAAACCATCTAAATGATAGAAGAAGATAACAGCATCCTACCCTAGTGCTTAAGGCAGGAAGGAAAAGGGGCCACTCCATTTGTTCTAAACTGTTGGTTTCTATCATGACAGAACGAATTACAACACACACATGTTCTCTCTCAGTTTCTGGGCACGGGAACCCAGCATGACTTAAGATCCTCTGCTTGGGCTTGGGGTAGGCATGAGGTGGCAGCCAAGGTGCCCGAGAGAGCTGGGGTCTCATGTGAGGCTAGAGGTCCTCTTCCAAGCTCATTCGGGCCACTGGCAGCATCCCATTGCTTGCCGTTGTAGAGGATTCATGGTGACTTGCTTCTTCAAAGACATCCACAGAGAGAGAGAGCCCAGAGCAAGTCGACTAGCAAGATGAGCCTTACATACCATGCTCACAGGGGTGATAGCTCATCACTTTTGATATGTCTGCTGGTGAAAAGCAAGTGACAAGTCACATCCACACTGAAGGAGAGGGGATCACATAAGGATGTGGACGCCAGAGGCAAGGATCACAGGGATCACCTATGATAAGACAAACCTGTCAGCCACAACCACAGAGGCTTAACTGCCCTGCTTCTGCTCTCCCCACCTTGTACCATCACCCACTCTCTCTTCTCTTGCCCTCCCACCAGCCCCACAGACCATGCTGCAGCTTCTGATCGTGTCTCTAAGGGTCCCGTTTGCCTGGAAACAGCATGAGAAGCCTTCGCTGCTCAGGGCTCTCCTGTCAGGCCTGGGAGCAGGAAATGGGGCCTCTGAGGGTTCTGTGTGCATCAGCCTGAGGCCCTCTACCGGGTCCTACTGTGGGAATGGAGAGCGGGGATTAGCAGGTGAAGAGAGGAGGCATGGCTGTGTTTAAACCTTCTTCCCCATCTAATCTCTTATTGACCGAGAAACATCACAAGGAGGTGTCTGGGAGGAATTAGCACTAATCCCTTCCCAGCTCTTCAGTGGCTTTGCTCACCAACCCTCTTATGCCTGGATGCTCCACTGGGAACATGTCAGTCACAGAGGATCCTGGGTAATCAATTAAGATGCTAACATGCCACCTTTGCAAATGCATTAGCTCTGGTCCCACCGACACATTCTCAAATAAATCACAATAAAAGTGAGATCTGGAGCATCGCAAATGAATTTAAAGGTGAAGATAAACATGGGGAGATGCAGGTGTGTGCGGGTTTTATTTAAATAGGAGAGGAGATCAAAATGGAAAAAAATGAAGGGAAAGAAGAGAGAGAGATGAAAGAGAAAGGAATCAATTTTTCATTTAAAATTTACTTCTGCCACTGTAACCTGGGACAGACAAGGCCCCTGAGAACCTGCCCAGAGTGCACAGTTGGGCCAGCTAAAAGACGAAATTCACGGTCGTGAGCATGTAACAAGAGCCCAGTGGCCCAGGATCTGGGTCCCACTGGTGAGAGAAGTCCGGGCCTTGTCTCTCAGGTCCACGCTGCCCAGCGCACAGCCTGGCGCTGAGGAGGTATTCTGAAAATGTTTAAGTGAATTGGTCTTTTGTAGTCTACACCCAGGTTTAATCATGCCACCCCCTTCATGGTCCTGGTCAACGCATTTTCATTCACGCAGCCATCAGTTCACCTGCTTATCAGATGGATATTGAGTGCTACCAACCTGTGCCAGGCACCACGGCGATCAATGGTGATATAACAGAGAACCCGATGACATGGTCACTTTGCCCCACACCTTACTATTGGGCAAAAATTCATAAAACATAGGTGTTGCGAATAGTAAGTATTCAGTTAGGAATCACAGGAGAGACACTTACCCCCAGTTTTATGGGATGTAAAAAACATTCTAGAGTTGTTACATCTAAATCAGGGGTGGGGAATGTCCAGCCCACAGGGCATATAAGGCCCTCAAAATCATTGGGTCTGGCCCTGCCAAGGCATCAGGGGTGAATTAAATGTTTGACCAACTATAGCAGGCTAATTTTTAAGCTGATAATTTTGTATGGCCCGCAGATGGTGTTATAAATATCCAAATGGAGCTTGGCAGGAAAAAGGTTCCCCACCCCTGATTTAGAGAAAAGAGCATGTTCAAGGTCCAGTGTCAGAGCAGCAGCTCAGAGGACATCAACATGGTTCAGAGGGCCAGGGGCAGGGCCGAGCACGAGGTACCAAGTGCAGGAAGCTCAGGGGGTGGTCTCAGATACAAGCCTGGAGAGAGAAGCAGAGGCGGTCAGGACTGGCTTTTGAACTGAGGCCATGGAGACATGGTGGAGGGCTTTAGGCGGGACAAATGGCATCGTCTGATTTGCATTTAAAAGTTGTGCTTCTAGCATGAAGGGTAGACTAAAGGAAGTTGAGCTGAAGGTAATGAAACTGGGTAGCAGGGCAGCAGAGACAAAGCCCAGGTGAGAGAAAAAGGTGGCTGATGTGGCTAGAAATGGAGGTGATGGGGAGAAGTACCTGGAGAAAAACCTGACAGAACTTGACGGACATCTCCTGGTGTCTGTCTTGCCCAATGAGGCTGATGGTGGTGCCATTTACTGCGAGAGTAGGAAGGAGTTGGGAGGGAACATGGGTGATGGGAGGTGTGGAAGAGCTCAGCCCAGCTGGCGTGGCTCAGTGGTTGAGTGCTGACCTACGAACCAGGAAGTCCCAGTTCAATTCCCAGTCAGGGCACATGCCTGGGTTGTGGGCTTGGCCCCAGTGGGGGGCGTGCAGGAGGCAACTGATCAATGATTCTCTCTCATCACAGATGTCTCTATCTTTCTCTCCCTCTCCCTTCCTCTCTGAAATCAATAAAAATATATTTTAAACATATATTTTAAAAATAAATAAAAAATAAATGTAAAGGATTTCAGTTATCCATGCATTCCAGTGGAGTATTTACTAGGTTTCAAGGGTGAGACGCAGCAGCATATGGGAGGTCAAAAGGCCATGGGGACAGCTGAGCTTATGTGGGAGACAGGGGTCCTGCAGCCATGCCGTGTCCTACTCACCCCTCCTCCCATGGCCAGACCCTGATGCCAGCCCAACCAGAGGTATGGATGTGGCTGAGCCCAATAAAGTGACATTGTAGCAGCTTTTTGGAGAAAGAAGACAGCTTCCTTAACATCAGGTTTGGGCAAGAGAAATCTTTTTGCTGTTTCCACTGTGATTCTTGAACCTAAAATGTGTATTTGGAAAGTTGGCTATTTTTACACTGCCTGTATTTGCTACAGTTTCTGCCTTACAATTTCCCATAGTGTTTTGTACAAATCTTTCTGAACACAGCAGGCAGTTTCTGTTACCTTAAAGGAATAAAGGAAAAGGAAGTTTCCCCAACCTGGGACCCAACTGTTGAAAGGGTGGCCCTTAGGGGCGTGACATGCTGTTTTAGGAGGAACCAGTGGAAAGGGATGCAAATGGAAGGTATGACCTTGGGGAATGAGTTGGGGGTCATTTGTACATCCATCACCTCCTACCTGAAGACAGTCTTCCGACCTGGCTCTCTGCTCTCACTGGCTCGGTGAGATAGAGTGTTGTGGAAAGAAAGGAACATCGGAGTCAGATAGAAATGACATTGATCCCTAGCACTACCACTTCTTAACAAGTGGAGAGCCCTTGGCCAAGTTCACCACTCTGTGCCTCTGTCTTCTCATAGGTGAAATGGAAACAGTAACAACCAACCTTGTCCCGTTGTCAGAATCATGTCTGTAAAACTCAAGGCATAAAGCAGGAGCTCGGTAAATGGTGCCTGCTGTCATTATCCCCGTGGTGAAAACCATTAGCAGTGAAAAGAGCTGAGCATTAGCATTCAGAAATCAAAGATGAGTCTAAATAAGCTTAATCAAGTGGACAAAAAGGCAAAATTGGGTCAACTCTGGCATCAAAGCCAGGCAATGGATTCAAACCCAATGACTGTAGGAGGCAGAGCACAGAACAAAGAGGGGACGAGAGGCCCGTCTTTGAAAGATGCCCACCTGAGCCGTGCTTCACCTTTCTTTGCCTTCTTGTATTTTCCCCGCTGAGACAGAGGCCTGTCCTGGGATCCGTCCCCCTGGGGCCTGAGGCTGGCCCAGAAGCAAGCGGGATCAGGCATCTGGAACACAAATGGGCATTCCGACATTCTTCCTGGGATGTTGAGGTGCTCCATCGACCCACTGACACTGAGCTCGACTCATTTCCATGGCTCTGGGTGCAGCCCTTAAGCTCTGTCTAACTTCTCCATCGACACCTTCCCTCAGTCTCTCAGAAACCAAGCAGGATAAGGTCCAGCTACATCCCCACCTTTCAAAGATGGGGGTGAGCGACCACAGAGAGAGCAACTTCTGGCTTCAGCCCATTTCCTCCCCCTTGCAGTTGTCTCCACTCCTCAGCCCTCCTCCTGTAGGAGGAGGTGGATGGATTACAGTCACTTCCCAGGAACCACAGCTGCGGAGATGACAAGATGCCCGGAAGTAGGTAGACCTGACAGGAATTCACCCTGTCTCTACAGATATTTATAAGGCCAGAGCTGAAAGGGCTCACTGAAATCACAAAATCCAGGGGTTGCTAGCTCAAACACAGTCATCTCAATCCCACGCTCCTTGTCCCTGGACCAGAGCAGTCATGCATTGAGGGTATGCCAACCAACACGTGGCATTCTCCCGTGGACACAGGACCTATGTCGTCAAGAGAGAATGAGGTTCAAGACTTTGATTCAGTGGTCGATGGATGAAAATTCAGCTCCCTGATCCTGGATGTGGGTGAGGAACAAGTACCCCTGGCAGCTGGCAGCACCTGTATCATTAACATGAGATCAAGGCTATGCCACAGAGTGAGCAGGACCAAGAAGGTGGGTTTCTGGCTTTCTGTGTCAGCACAGGTAAGCCACTATTTTTTGTTGTTGTCAATCCTCACCCAAGGATATTTTTCCTTGATTTTTTTTAGAGAGAGTGGAAGGGAGGAGGAGAGACAAACAGAGAGAGAAACATCGATGTGAGAGGGACACATCAATTGATTGCCTCTCACAGGTGCCCTGACCAGGGCTGGGGATTGAGCCTGCAACTGAGGTATGTGCTCTTGACCAGAGTAGAATCTGGGACCCTTCAGTCTTCAGGCCAATGCTCTCTCCTCTGAGCCAAACTGGCTAGGGCCCAGTCAGCCACTTTGAATCAGATGTTCCATCAGCTGAAAGGTCAGAGTTCCTTCCTCATTCACTACTTAGAGATTCCCACTGCTCTCCTCCCACTCTAGACCAACACAGGCCCCAAACAAGGAAGTCCGTGCTCCACACTCGGCTCTGCTTGCTACCCGGAGGCTGACTGCCCTTTGACCTTGGGAAAACTATTTAAGCTCTGCATCTCGGGCTCCTTATCAGTGAAATGGGATAATAATAGACCCATCAAACAGCATGTGCTAAGGCCCACACATGAGTGCTCACTCTACATGGGTGGCTGAAATGGTTGTAAGTAGCAGTAATAGCAGAGGTAGTGGAAGCATCAGTATTGGTATTATTGCCCTCAACTCTAATTCTGGGCATTTCCTTCATTCTCTGCCTCACTCTGTGGCCTGGGGTAAGACCAATTAACGTCATACCTAATATCCTCTATGTCTAAGAATCTAAAAAGGGCCTAGGAGGGGTGACCCAGCCAAGTGTCAATATAGTGGAGTGTGCTGAGATCTGGGTGACAAGGGGTACAGCCAGATTGAGGCGTCCTATCAGAGGAACTGGGAGAGAAAACAGCTGAACAGGCAAGTTCACAGCGAAGCCCTGACTGGTCATGGTTGGCCAACCCAGGCAAACCGAAGTCAATCAACAAATCTGAAGATGAAGAGCTGGGTCCAAATTCAGGTACAAGTCAGAACAGAGCTGGAGCAGAGTAGTACGAGGGAGAGGTCCAGGGACACTGCTGTCCCCCATGTGCCCTTCAGTGAACTGAGATGCCTCCTCTAGGCACTGCTGCTACCGAGGGAGGTGGCATGTTCTCAGTCCACCTCACTCATCGTCAGTTGTGGGTCACAGGGTTGGGGAGGAGGTTGGTGGCCGAACTAAAGAATCAGGGTCAGAGTGGACAAGCACTACGGAGGACTCATTATCAGTTATTGCAAAGCCCCTGTGGGTTATGCAATTCTGTGACACCCCCCCCCCAAAAAAAATAAGGGCAACAATTTCTGATATTTATTTTGTGCAATTTTCAACCTCAAATGTCATTCTGAATTCTTCCTCTGACAAAGCAGTCACCAGCCTGCCGGGTACCTCCCTGATCACCTCTTCTCCTGCTCCCCAGCCATTACAGGGGACAGAACAGTTCCCTGGGGAAGCCAGGGGATACCACTTTTCTTCCTTTGTAATACAGTTAGTTTGTCTCTGATAATTCACTTGTCATATCGGACTCTTACCCTTTCTGGCAGCAGTAACAAGGGCCCCTTATTCCATTGATGCCAGGCCCGCTCTCCAGCCTGCCTGCTGCAGAATTAACTTGTCATGTCTGCCCACACGGGGACCCACCGGATGTCAGGGCACAAGCAGCTGAGCCAACACCAGAGGCAGAGGATGGGCTACCTGCCCGCATCATTCCTGTCCACAGCACCATGGACAGCTCATTAGGGAAGGGGGCTTGGACAGACACTAGTACAGAGAGGATGGGAACCTGCTTTTGAACTTACAGCCATAAGGACACATGTTTGTTTGTAGGACGTTTTACACCTTCCTTCAGAACCCTTTCTCACATTCTCGCAGGTGAAGCCAGCCATGGGAAGGTGATGATGTCTTTTTGCTCAGTTAGTCACTATGTGGCCGACAAATCCCTGGGCTCCAAGTCAGGAGCACCTCCTCAACTAATACCTCCGCTACCCACCAGTTTGCAAACCTGTGTAAAGCCACTACCTTGTTCAGTCCTCAGTTTTCTCAGCTCCAGAATCAAGGAAATAAAACCAATGCTGAGAGGACCTGGTCAGATGAACATAATTTATAGCGGCATGGAACAGACTGTTAAACTTCAGAGGGAAGGCGGGGGAGAGTGGGTGGGTAGCAAGAGATCAACCAAAGAACTTGCATGCATATATGTATACCATGGACACAGGCAACAAGGTGGTGAAGGCTAGAGGAGGTCGATGGGGAGAAAAGAAGACATATGTAATACTTTCAACAACGAAAATGTATAAATAAATAAAATAATGATATTCAAAAAAATAAAATAAAATGATCATAAAAAAAGAAACGGTGCCTCAAGCTGAAATAATAAAGTGTCAGCAAAGGTAAGAAGGGCAGTAGGTACCCTGGGGACAGATCCCCTGGGTCCAGCCCCTGCTCCGCCTCCTCCTCACTCTGTGGCCTGGGGTGTGTTACTAAATTCCCTCATGGATCCATCATTACCTCTGTAAAATGGAAAATAATCAAAGCTGCTTTAAGGTCTATTTTGAGGATTAAGTTAGATAGTGTAGGCAAAGTACATCACACAGAGGCGACATCATAAACTTCCAGTGAATCACTAGAATCGTCATCATTAATAACTTCTAGTTACTGAACTCCAGCGTCAGGATCCAGAATCCACACTTCCTGGTCCAGCGCTGCAGAAGCCTCTTGTCAGTGCGATGCCTCCAACGATCCTAACCTCAGACCACAGAAGGTTAGAGCTGGGGGCGCTGGTGACCACAGCCGCCTTTCTGTTACCACAGGCAAGAGAACTGGGGTTCTAAGAGGGAACTGAATTGGCCAAGGTCACGGGCGGAGTTAGGAAATGAGCTTAGATTTCAACCCAAATTCCTGAACTTTCAGTCCAGGACTCCTCCATGGTCTTGCTAAGCCAGAGACTCCCACATCTTAGAACTGTGAAGGCTGCAAGCGACCACCTCGCTGATCATACTGCTCAAGATTGGAGGCAGCCATCACACAGACAAGAAAAGCCACATTGCTACTCCAGGGTCCTTCTCACTCACCTTGAGCCTCTTTAGAAACTTCACACGGAACACCAATGGCAAAGTGAAAATCTCAAAATTCTAAATCAAAAGGAGAAAATGCCTTCAGAGGAACAAAAATGAGAAAGATAACTCATCCATCAACATATCTCAGGCATGCCAGAAAACAAGACTGGCCTCTTTAAAGCTCTGAAAAATTAAATAGCCAGTCTTATATCCTACTCCAAAAAAACCCTAATAAATAATAAAAATAAAAATAAAAAATAACTGTGCTTCAACAATAAAGCTAACATAAAGCTATGCCCATACAAGTACAAGCTGAGAATCTGTGACCAGCAGACTCACACTACAAGAAATAAAGCTTTAAAATGAAAGGAAATTATTCTAGATGGATGCACAAAAGTTCAAGAAGGAATAGACAGCATTTGAGAAGGTAAATACACAGGTAACTTTAAAAACATATTGATGGTTTAAAGCAACGATAGTAACAATGCCTTGTAAAAAATACAGCATATGTTCAGGAAAATATATGGTAACAATAGCCAAAAAATGGAAGATAAAAATGGACTTCAAGTATAGTAAAGATGTAGCAGTATTCTGGATATGATAAAAGTGTTAATTTTAGATAGGCTACAATAAGTTTAGAATGTACTTTGTAATTTCTGGGATAACCACAAAAAATGATAAAACAAAAAAATTAGAAGATATAAATACTCCCAAAATGTGTAGATAAAAATTAATAGAGCAAAAAGAAGAAATGACACATAAAAAAATCAAGATAGCAAACGAATAAACCTAACCTCAATTATATCTGTGGCTGCATGAAATTAAAATAAATAAATTCTGCAATTAAAAGATTGTCAGACTGGAATAAAAACAGACAAGCCCTTCCTATGTGCTGATTACAAGAAACACATTTTAAACACAAAGGACAGGTTGGAAGTAAAAGGATGCAAAATATAGATCATGCAATATGCAAACACCAAGCAAAAGAAAGCAGGTGTGGTTATAGCAATATCAGAAAAAGATAACTTTAAGGAAAAACTTATTAGCGTGAAAAACAGGAACATATAATATAATAATGAAAGAAGCAATTCAACTGGAACATACAGTTATCCACAAGTTGAAAGTACTTAATAGAAATATCTTTAATGTGTGAAACTTTAATTAGACAAAGCCAATGAGAAATACAAACAAAACCACAACAAGGGTTAGAAATTGCAACACACTATCTCAGTAAATCATAGAAAAAGCAGAAAAAATTAGTGAGGCTACAGAAGATTGCAACAATATGATCAAATCTCATCAGTCTGACTAAATTGGATCCATCCAGCAATGCAGAATACACATCTGTTACCAGTGCACATGTAACATTATGGAGACAGACTATGCTGTTGGCTACAATCAAGTCTCAAAGAATTTCTAAGTGAGGAAATGATTTAATGCGTATACTCTGAGGACGGTGGAATTAAATTAAAACTCAGTAACAAAAAGATCAGTAGAACATCTCCAAATAATTGAATATTAGATAACATACCTCTAAATAACCCATGTGTAAAATGGAAATCAAAATGGAACTTAGGAATATTTTTTATCTGAATACTAAATATCTCAAATACTAAGTATCTAAATCTGTGAACTGAAGCTAAAGTGGGTCCTGGAGGGAAAGTATGTGTTTATGTGCATATATTAAAAAAAGGGGGAAAAAAGTGGAAAATCAATTATCTAAGCTTCTAACTCAAAAACTTAAAAAAAAGAACACGAAACTAAGCCCAAATTAAGTTAAAGAACATAACAAAAATAGAAGCAGAAAAAAAATTACAGGAGTTATAGACACAAAATAGAGAAATTAACAGCCCAAAATTGATTCTTGAAAAGATCAGTACAGTAAGTAGAACAAAGAGCAAATACAAATTCCCCAGTCATCAGGGAAATGGAAATCAAAACCACAATGAGGTACCACAGCACATCTGTCAGAATGGCTATTCTCAAAAGTTCAACTAATAGACAATACTGTCGAGGATGAGGAGAAAAGGGAGCCCTCATGCACTGTTGGTGGGATTGTAAATTAGTGCAGCCACTGTGGAACAGTGTGGAGGTTCCTCAAAAAATTAAAAATAGAACTACCTCTGAGTAGCAATTCCACTTCTGGGTTTATATCTGAAGAAAGCAAAAACACTAACTTGAAAAGGTATACACACCCCATGTTCATGGCAGCATGATGCACAATAGCCAAGATATGGAAGCAATCAGGTGTCCATTGATATATGAGTGGGTAAAGATGTGGTGCATGTATACAATGGAATATTACTCGGCGATAAAAAAGAATGGAATATTGTCACCTGTGACAACATGGATAGACCTAGAGGACATTATGCTACGTGAAATAAGTCAAATGGAGAAAGACAAATACTGTATGATTTCACTTATATGTACGATCTTAAAAAACAACAACACACAAACAAAACAAAAATAGACTCATAGAAAGAGAGCAAACTGATGATTTCCAGACGGGAGGGGTGGGGTGGGTGAAAAGGTGAAGGGGAATATGATCAATAACATTGTGATGACTTAGCATGGTGACAGGTATATTGGACTCAGTGTGCTGATCACCTTATAAGGTACATAAATGCCACATCACTACACTGTACTCCTGAAACTAATAGAATACTGCTTGCCAACTATACTTTAATATGAGAACAATTAACTAATTAATAACAAATTACAAATATCAGGAATAAAGATGTACATTATTATAGCATTTGCTGACATTTAAAGAATAAAATTATACCACGAGTGACTTTATGCAAATAAATTTTTTAAATAGATGAAATAGACAAATTCCTTGAAACTTTTACTAGAACTAGAAAATGTGAACAATCCTATAACTAAATGGCTTCCTTGGCAGCTCCTATCAGACACTTGGGGAATAAATGACACAAATCTTTTTGAAACTCTTCCAGAGAATAAAATATTAAATAATTTAAAGAAACAACAACACAGAAAACGCTTGCTAAACTTCGATTATGAGTCCAGTATAATCCTCTCCTAAAACCAACAAAACCATTCTAAGAAACAAAAATTAAGATCGCTATCCCTCACAAACACAGAAGCAACAATCCAAAACAAAATGTTAGCCAGTCTCATTCAGTGGCTATTTTGGTTTGTTCCAGGAACAAACACTGACAGCAAATCTCTGACAAGACTGAACAAGGAAAAGGGAAGGGAACTGCATACATTAGCCCATAGAAACAGGGGTGTCTGTCAAAGAGGTAACACTGGCCTAAGAATCTGGACTTGGAATCTAACAATGTAAGCAGTGGTTGAATTCTCAGCCACCTTCAGAGGATGTCGGATCATATGTGTAGCTGTATAACTATCCCAACACCACAGCAATCTCACAATAGGAAGCTCTGGGCCAAAGCAAACCCCTACAACATCTGGACAGCGAGAAGCCAAAGCAGTTGTCCTAACATTTATTGAAGGTTAACTTTGTGCGAAGCCTTGAGATACAAGCTTTAGATGCTTTGTCATTTAATCTTTGAGTAACCTCATAAGATAAAAGCTATTATTATTATTACTAGTGGCCCAGTGCATGAAATTCATGCACATTAAAATGGAATTAATTAGAGGAAATATTTTAATATTGCTATTTGCCCTTTTTCTATAAAAGAAGTGTCAGAGATGAAAGAAAATTAGTAAAATATATATGAAAATCTTCCTCCTGTCAGAGTCTGGGGCACTGCCGGGTGGGGGGGGGGTGCGGCACAGACTAAGGTTCCCCATTAAGCCCCACTGGGTGGGGTCACAGCCTCAGGTCCCCTGCCCTGGCACCACACAGCCTCAGGTCCCTGCTGATCGCTCATTACAGCTCGTTATGGGAACCCTGCCTACGCTGTGGGCACAGCCATCTTGTGATGGCATGACAGAGTGAGGGTCAATTGGCATATTACCTCTTTATTATATGGGATTATTATTATTAATCATTATCCCCATTGTTTCAGATGTGGAAACTTCAACCAAGGAGTTAAATGATTTGTCCCGAGTCAAGCAGCTTGTAAGCGATGGAGCTGACCTCATCCCAGGTCCTCAGAGCCTCGGTTTCCCCCTTAGAGAAGCGGGCTAGTGACCTCTGTCTTAGAGGGGAAGATGTGAAGCAAAGAGATCGAGAGACTGAGTGCACGCTGAAAGCTGCTCTGGAAACCTACAAATCATTACGAACACTGTTTCCCCAAGTAAATGTGTTCTCTGTTCCAAACAAATGACTTGGAAACTGACTTTTAGGAAGAATAGGGTCCCCAGCTGGCGAACGTCTGTCCTTCAGTGGTCTTCTCCCAAGGAAAGGGGGACTAAGTGGTTCCTCTGGATCGCCTAACTATTTCTCTTCCAAACAGTGACTTCCTGGGGTACAGGGATGATGCTCAAACAACTGAGCCACATCAGCCAGGCCAGGATTCTCTCCTGAGACAACCAGAATGCGGGCTTTCTGAGGGCTAGGGTGGTACTCACTTAGGTGGGTAGCAGGAGATCAATGAATACGGATCAGATATTGACGTATCTTGTTCAGCTTCACCATGGTGGTGACAGCTCCCTATTGGCGTCCACAAGCCCATGTGTTTACTGGAGACACCGCACTTGTCTACTTTGCATGGCTGGCGAGAGGACGTGAAAATCTAATAGGTTATTGAAAATCTCTTATTCAGGAAGTTTCACAATTATCTCAAAGGATCGTGATCATAATCATGAACTTGCCTGACTCCAACGAAGCAAGCTGGGCCCAAAATATTTCCCTAGTCACAGTTCTGCTTTATGCGCTAGAAATGGAAGCTTTTCAACTGTGTTTGCCTGAATAATTGAATGGTTCATTGCTGGGGAGGGGAACAATTGAGTATTCAACTGTTGGGAGAGGAACAATTGCTGGCACCCCATTGTCTGGAAGAGGACTGACTGAATGTCCCATTGTTTCAGAGAGGAACAGCGGAGCATGAGCTGTTTGAGAGAGAAATAATTAGGCAATCCATTGTTTAAGAGAGGAACAACTTAATACCCCATTTCTTGGGAGAAGACCATTGAAGGACAGGCTTTCACCAGCTGGGGGCCTTATTCTTCCTAAAAGTCAGTTTCCAAGTCATTTATTTGTTGGCAACAGAGAACACTCTGATCAGAGAAACTATGTTTGTAATGATTTGTAGGTTTCCAGAGTAGTACCTACACCCCCATCAATATCAACTAACTTTCCATTATATTTGAAGTAGAAGGCTGGCTCAATTTACACCATATCATCCTTCTGATAGTGCCTCAGTGAGGACATGCACTCCCCAATCCAGTTCTGGACCCTGAGAGCCTGCATTCCCCGCCCACATGTGACCTCTTCCTGCACTGTCCCTGTCGACTGCTGGTATGTTAACCAACCTACATAAGCTGAAATCAGTTCTGCACATTTGCATAAAATCATATAACCTTCTAGGCCCATTGCCAGCAAACTGCGGCTCACGAGCCACATGCGGCTCTTTGGCCCCTTGAGTGTGGCTCTTCCTAAGCCTTAGGAGTACCCTAATTAAGTTAATAACAATGTACCTACCTATATAGTTTAAGTTTAAAAAATTTGGCTCTCAAAAGAAATTTCAATCGTTGTACTGTTGATATTTGGCTCTGTTGACTAATGAGTTTGCTGACAACTGTTCTAGGCCATTCACTCCTTGGGGTGTCCTGAAGGGGCACTGATTCAAATATTTTGCTTCCAGAGGTCAATGTTAAGTCTCGGGTTACTAGAGTTCCATGGCTTTGTGTGTGTTGTCTCCTAAGAGTAAGTGACAGTCCGTGGTACCATCAGCTAAGCCACTGGGACAAGATTCCAAAGCGTGCACTCTCTTCAAGCTGGTTGCCCCCATCTAGGAATGGAGATAAATCTCAAACAGCGACCTCAACTTCAGATAGGACTTTAAAAGTCCTTCCATCCTTCCTCCTCTCCATTTTCATATCTGGTAGACTATTTGCAAAACTGGCTGCTGTAGTTACCCTCCCTGTCACCACACCCATTGGTACCCCCCTCCATGCTGACTCTGGGCTTGGTCATAAACGTGATTGACCAATGGGACAACGGAAAGTGCAATTCAGGCAGAAACGTGAAAAGTGCTATGGATTGGGGCTTGCTCCATCTACACTTAAAGCTCTGCTGTCAGGTGAGGAAGCCTGGTCTAGCTTGTTAGATGAGAGACATGTGGCCAAGTCACCCTGTTGCCCCAACTGACAGTCTGCCAACTTCAGGTGGATGAGTGGGGTCACAGACTGCTCCCTCAGTCACCAGGCAACCTGCCAGCTGACCACAGGCGCGTGAGCAAGGCCAGCGGAGATCAGCCAAGCTGGCCCAACCCAAGTAGCTGACCCACAAAATCAGAAGTTGAACAAATGGTTGTTTTAAGACAGTACGTCTTGGAGTGGATTATGCCACAGCAAAAGCTAACTGGTACGGGTACGGATACCTAGAACTTGAGTGCAGTCATGACTAAATCTATAACGTGCAACATTGACCTTGGGACCAATGGACGGAGCCCAGAGAAGAGGCAGGGAACATGTTAGTGAAGACTAGGGAAATGGTGAGCAAACTGTTAGTGGAAACTGGAAAGTAGTGAGGAAACCGAAGTATAAATAAGAAAGAATGTTGACCTGTGATATATAGAGGTGTCATCTGTGGTAACTTACGTTAGCAAATGTAGTTACACTTTTTGGACTTTGGCAAAATTATTTCCAGGCATAACATTGAAAAAAAATCAGTTGGCTTATGTAAGTGCCTGTGTAAAAATATAGGAAAAGAGAGGCTAGTTAAAGGAAGAGTTGTTCTGTTTGCAAGCAGAATTTAAAAGTCAGAAAAGGGTCAGGATTTGCTGGATTGCAACATAAATCTGTTTTTCAACCCTAGTCTCTAGAGCTAGTAAAAGATTCTCAATGTAAGTAACAGTCTCATAATAATATAAGTTAAATATAAGATAAGGACGCAGCTCAAAGAAACTTTGTAAAAACTTCTGAAAGATTTAATGACCTGGCTGTTGGACATTCATAGCTAGAGAAAAGGGCTTATAAGAATCATAGGGTTGCCCAGCCGGCGTGGCTCAGTGGTTGAGTTGTCAATCTATGAACCAGGAGGTCACAGTTCAATTCCCGATCAGGGCACATGCCCAGGCTGCAGGCTTCATCCTCAGTGGGGGTGTGCAGGAGGCAGCCAATCAATGATTCTCTCGTCATTGATGTTTCTTCTCTCTCTCTCTCTCTCTCTCTCTCTCTCTCCCTCCCTCCTCAATAAAAATATTTTTTAAAAAAAAGAATCTTAGGACAATTGTCCCACAGTAGAGACAGGTTTCTGACAAATGGAGTGGATTTACAATTTGATACACAGAAAACCTACAGAGTGTTAAAGGGCTTGTATCAGTAAAGGGCTCCTGATTTAATGTGTACATAAAACAAGCAGAAAAAGCTACTCAGCTGCCAACACAGGTCAGTGATTGTGGAAAAGGAAGGATATCTCAAGAGATAGATTCGAGAGCCAAGAACAAGATTTGGGGTCCCTCTCGAGGAGTGAAACTGCATCCTGATCATGGAACATTTCTTTACCCTACAGCATGTGGGCAGGGCATGTACCCAGAGGATCTCAGAACTGCTATGGATCATGGCTGCCAAGTGCCTTCCATTATTCACTTTATGGTTGTCCTTTCCTGAATTACCATATGGTACTTTGTGGGTGGGAGGGGGTCTGAGATCTCTTTTCTAGTTCAAGGCCTCTAGACCAAGGGGATCCACATTCAAAGAACCACACCCCAGAAGACTCATCCATATCTGGACCTGATGGAGATCAGGAGATCCTAGACTTTGGTCCTGATGCTGAAAGTGGATGCTATGTTAGGGGATTCAGAGATCAGACGAGCACATTTTTCACGTTGTTGGAATAGAAGCAGTTTTGCAGAGGGCAGACTGTGGTGGATGGCAGTGAAACCCAGATTCTTCTTTAAAAAGTCTTGGACACGGGGTTTTCCCTCTCTTGCTTCTCAAAACCTGCCATCATTTAAATGAGCCTGGGCTAGCCTGCTGGATGGTGATAGACAGGTGGCAAGTTAGTCCTGCTGCTCCGAGCCAGCAAACCACCAGACATTTGAGGAAAGCCATCTGGGCCCACCCAGCCTGCCAGTTCCAAACAGCCTTCCTAGTGCATGCAAACCTACCAGCAGGCTCAGCTGAGAGTTACTGAACCCCCTGGTCCAGAAGGTCCACCCACAGAAATGTGAGCAAAGCTGACACACCACTAAACACCCATGCCCAGAATGGTACCATAGAGCCACTGGAATAAATTATACATATTCTAATTTGCAAACCTGAAGATTGGTTCACTACATGCTCCACCCATACTATGTACTCACCATTCCTCCTCCTCCATTCAAAACAATGTTTCCTGCTTTATTTACTGTGGAGAAAAGTCTCCCTTCTCCCCTAACTAGATGGTAAACTCCTTTATAAGGAGATATGGCATCTTGGCTAATAGCACAGACTTGGTTGGGAGTTAGACTACCTGGGTGCAACTATCCACTCCATGGCTACAAGTTCTGTGATGTAAGTCATGTGACCTTGCTGCACCTCATTTTCTTGGCCCTAAAATAGGGATAAAACTGGTACCTACCTCTTGGGCTATGGGAGAATTACATGAATCGACATGTGTTATTTGCTTACAATGGTGTTTGGCACATGAATAGTGAGTGACATATGTTTCCACTATTGGAGGTCCAAGGTGAGTTTTCGCTGATGCTGGGTCTCCCCGTCTCTCCTCCCATCCCCAGCACTTACTGGTGCTTTGAGTGGTAACACATATCTACAAATAAGTAAGCATTAATCAAAGATATGGGGAACCCCAGCGTTAAATAGGCTGTGAGGCGGGGAAGCAGACATAATAGTGCCATAACATGATCAGTATCAGGTATTTGGGAAACACTTTTCTTCTGAGAAAATGGGAGTGTTCTGCAGCCATCATCTCAACCAACTACACCACCTGCCCTGCTAAACCCTAAGCCTAAAAATGGGTGGGTGACTCCTTCCACAGTAGCGCTGCACTTTATTATTAGAATCAACCTTCCTGCACAGAGAAAACACCTGTGTACCACCTCCAGGCTGGCCCAGTTCGAGAGGAGCAGTCCAGGTGTTCGCACCCCACCTTCTTGCAGAAGCTGCCATGTGGTCTGGGGCTCTGCTCTTCACAAGACCTTTATCAAACCAGGCAGCGCAACATCTGTGAAGACAGCGCCGCAGTGTTGCTACATGAGACAAAAGCTAGGGGTGAGTCCTCCATCACCCAGAGTGGTGAGAGTTCCCTGAAGGAGGAGGAAGAGAGGATGGGTTGGTAATTCCATGAAGAGAGGAAGCTGAGATGGGACACATCTGGGGGGCACCTTGGTTACGTCCTGGTGAGCCCCTGAGCAGGGAGCCCTGCTATGCTGTGCCTGCACTCCTGCCTACAGAAACTGGGATAATAAATGTGTGTTGTTTTCAGAAAAGAAAACAAAAGAGGGCCCCAGCAGGTGTGGGCTCAGTGGTTGAGTGTCAATCCATGAACTAGGAGGTCACGGTTTGATTCCAGGTCAGGGCACATGCCCGGGGTCGTGCAGGAGGCAGCTGATCAGTGATTCTCTCTCATCATTGATGTTTCTATCTATCTCTCCCTCTCCCTTCCTCTCTGAAATCAATAAAAACATATTTTTAAAAAGCGGAAGCTGACTCGATGCAAGGAGTTTTTCATGTCCTCAGACATGAGTTTGTCAGCCGCAAGTCACCTGTGGTCCCAGGAAGAAGGGGTCTCATTGAATAAGTCAGATACAGGTTGTTGCTATCAATAAACATCGGCATTGATTTAATCTGTCCTTTCAACATCGTGGGTATTTGTAAAATATGATCCTTGACTCTGCATCAGAATCTCAGGAAAACAGCTACAAAGTCTGATGTTGAACCTTAATGCAGGCATATCAAGTCAGAGTCCTGGCAGGGGGGGTTGGGGGGCTGGGAAGCTCCACTCAGTGGTCTCCCCAAAGCACCCTGAGCAGCTAGCTGATGTGTAGTTGGGTGCTGGTTTGCGCTATAAAGACAAGAACCACTTCAAGGGGATGGAAAATGTGAGTAATCAGAGTACATCAAATGTCCATTCTCAGGAAGCTCCTCCAGTGATGAAGTAGAGAGAGAGAAAGGAGGGGGAGTGGAAGAGATCGGGGGAGGGGGAGGGAGAGGGAGAGGATGAATTAATGCATGTCTGTACAGAACACTTTTTACGTCAAGACCTGACAACATACCCACAAACATACACACACCTCGCTGAAATAAAAGTTTCAGGAAACAATCTTAACTGAAACTTCCTGCCACCGTTTGAATGCCTTCAACCCTTTCTGTTCTGTTTTATAAGAATCCTGGTCATAATTGGAATAAGTTGTGTTTTTCCACCCACTAATGGATTGCAAAGAGCCCTGCTGCCGGGGAGTCGAGGGCCATGGTGGGGAAATGAAGGGAGACAAGAATCAATAAGCTCTTGGGCTTCCGCAATGAGCACGGGCGACCGTTATTGATCAGAAAGAGGATGGAATGAGACCCCCTTCCTCCCCTTTCATAAACTGGATGGCATCAATCCCCTACAAGAGCTGAAAATCTTGGGGGAAATTAACTGAGAACAAGAATGGTGGTTGGGCAGGAACCAAACACACTGACCTGGGAGAAAAGGCCATGATTTCTGCTATTTGTGGAGATGCTTAGGTTTATACCAAACACGGTTATTTTTAGGTCAATATAAACCTTCTAAGAGTCCAAAGAAATTAGGTTGTGCATTGTGGCCATATTACCTTACTTTCTACAACATTCTTTTCTTTATCCAACATACATTTATTGAGTGCATAGTAGAACTAGCAATACAGCATTCAATAAAAATAAAAATAAAACCACAAAATTCCCACCTGGCTGGCGTGGCTCAGTGGTTGAGCATCGACCTATGAATCAAGAGGTCATAGTTCAATTCCCTGTATGGGTACATGCCCAGGTTGCAGGCTCAATCCCCAGTAAGGGGGTGTGCAGGAGGTAACCGGCCGATGATTGTCTCTCATCATTGGTGTTTCTATCTCTCTCTCTCTCCCTCTTCCTTCCTCTCTGAAATCAATAAAAATATACTTTAAAAAACACACAAAATATTCCAGTGGAAGAAGGCAGAATTAAAAGTGACTGCAGTAGGAAGAACTGTGTCCCGCCCCACCAAAAAAAAAAAAAAATTATCTCTAAGTCCTAGATTCTGGTGCCTTTTCATGTGACCTAATTTGGAAATAGGCTCTTGGCAGAGGTAACCAAATTAAGATGAGCTCAAACTGGGTTAGGGGGCCTCATTCAATGACTGTGTCCTTATAAAGAGGGACATTTTGGACATACACGCAGAGAGGAGAGTGATATGGGAAGACAGAGGGACAGTGAGGAAAGACAGCCACGTGTTGACAGAGGCAGGCTGGAGTGATGCAAATGCAAGCTGAGGGACGGAAGGGTGGACAGCCACCTCTAGCAGCTGGGAAGAGGCAAGGCAGGATCCCCCCTCCCCACCCTCGGGAACCTTTGGAGAGAGGACAGCTCTCTGACCTCTTGCTTATGGACTTGTAGACCCCAGAACTGTGAGAGAACGAATCTCTTTGCAGCCCTTTGCTGTGGCAGCCCTGGGAAGGGAATGCAAGGACACCTGAGGAATCTCTGAAACAGGTGAGAGTGTCCATGTGGACATCTGGCGGGAACAGCCAGTGCGAAGGCTCCGTGCCAAAATGGGCCTGGCATATTCAGGCATGAGCCTTGAGACCAGTGTGGCTGGAGCAGAGTGAGCGAGGAGGGGCATGGAATTGCTGAGGGACTCAGTGGGAGCCAGGCCACGTTGGGCCTTGCAGTTTTATAAAAAGGGCGGCCTGTACTCTCAGTGAAACGGGGAGCCATTGAGGGGTTTTGAGTAGAGGAGTTATTTGATCTGAGTTCTATTTTATTAGGGCCACTCTATTGTCTATGAAGAGAATAAGCTAAAGTGGAGTCAGGGTGGAGACAGGAATGTTGGGAGGCGGTGCAAACAACCCAGGAGAGAAAGAATGGCGACTTGCGTCAGGAGGTGGCAGGGTGGGTGGTGAGGAAGGGTGAGGGCCTGAGTGTATTTGAAGATAATGCCAACAGGATTGACAGTCAGTGACCCCCACACCCATCCCCAGCCATGAACAACCTGCTCCTATCACTGTAGATTAGATTTGCAGTTGACATAAAGGGAATCATATAGATCAGTGATGGCGAACCTTTTGAGCTCGGCGTGTCAGCATTTTGAAAAACCCTAACTTAACTCTGGTGCCGTGTCACATATAGAAATTTTTTGATATTTGCAACCATAGTAAAACAAAGATTTATATTTTTGATATTTATTTTATATATTTAAATGCCATTTAACAAAGAAAAATCAACCAAAAAAATGAGTTCGCATATCACCTCTGACACGCGTGTCATAGGTTCGCCATCACTGATATAGATCATGAGCTCTGTTGACAAACATTTAGGTTTTCCCACTCTTTCATGCACCTTCTTTTTGCCCAAAAGTATTTGTATGTTCTCCTTTAAATTTTATCAAAACTTGGGCTCTGTAGACAACAGGAATCTCCAAAGACCAGTTTGGAGGTGATAGATGGAAAGCAATACAGCCTGTTTAAGTCTTATTTCAACTTCACACATGTTATTGCTCCTGTGCCATGCTGAAAGCACTGTGCTAAGTGTCCCAGGGGACAGTATGATAAAGAGAACCATCCTGTCCCGACCCCACCCACGTGGATCAAAAAAGCGACAGGCAATGAACTGTGTAATAACAGGCAGAATAAGACGAGTATTACAAGAGACTTACAGATGAGAAGAGGAAGGAAAAAAAAAAACAGGTGATGACTGACAGCAAGGAAGAATCAGCTATAACTTCATGATGGGAAAAGATTGGATCCTTTAAAACTTTGCAAAAATTCTGACCAGAATAGATGGAGGTGGATGGGCTCCCCAGGAGGAAGTAAGGGCATGCGCACAGGTATGCTGAGTGTGCAGGGTGAAACTCAGGCTGGTCAAAGGGGAGTGTTGAGAGGCGACGTACAGATGTACAATGGTTAAGGCTTGGAAGTCTGATGCCGGAGTCCGAGTCCTGGATAGCCAGTCACTCTGACCTTCAACAAGTTCACTCAACATGCCTCTCTGCTCACACTGGGCCAGGGATTGTGAGTCATCCTTGTCCAGCTGAGGCGTGAAATAGGATTCGCAGTGTCTGACACTGTCGATGGCCTCCCTCTTCTAACTTCGCTTGGACTTCAGAGGTGGCCCCTCCATTTTCCGAGACAAACTCCCTCATCTCATCTCCTCCCCTCCCACGGGCTGCTTTCTCCTAAAGACACAGGACACATAACTGCCATAGAGCAAAACCGGCCTTTGTTCTGCGTACAGAGCCAGCTTCCCTAGGTGTCTGCCTCCTTGGCTTGAAGACGTGTTGGCTTCGATGGCAATCACCTCTGCTCCCCACACGCCTCTTCCCCCAGACACCCCAAAAGAATGTTCCCCAACTTGGGAAGCGGGTCTGCACCTGCAGCATCGCAGACATCCTGTGGTTACGTAAGTCTGAGAAGTTCCCCCAGCTATTCTTACTCTATGCCAGCGCACCCCACTCTTTGCTGCCACATGAATTCCTTCGGACATTGTGATGTAACATTATCCTTCATCTCTCCTCAGTAACGATGATGATAGCGTGGTGGCTGGCATTTAACATGTATTCTGGTGAACACACAAGTCAATGTACAAATGATATGCTGCAGAATTGTACAACTGAAACCTATATGATTTTCTTAACCAACGTCACTCCAATAAACTCAATAAAAATAAATTTAAAAAACATGTATTCGACAAATAATTTACTGATCTCCTATTTTGTGTCGGGCTATGTCCTAGGCCAGGGGTGCGCAAACTTTTTGACTCGAGGGCCACAATGGGTTCTTAAACTGGACCGGAGGGCCGGAACAAAAGCATGGATGGAGTGTTTGTGTGAACTAATATAAATTCAAAGCAAACATCATTACATAAAAGGGTACAGTCTTTTTTTTCAATAGTTTTATTCATTTCAAACGGGCCGGATCTGGCCCGTGGGCCGTAGTTTGCCCACGGCTGTCCTAGGCACTGAGGATAGAGGAGTGAACAAGATACCGGATGAGCTGTTACAGAGCAGTCGATACATGCCAGGCATCCACTAAGTACTTTACCTCTATCTGATGTTTGGATCCTTGCAAGAAGCCTCTGAGATTAATATTTTTGTTTAGTCTGTTATATAGGGGAATAAAATGGGTGTTGGTTAAATTAGCAAACTTGATACCTGAGCTTGTACCCAGCTCTTCCTCTGACTAGCTATCTAACGTTAGTCAAATTTTTTATATGTTCTCTCTGCCTCAATTTCCCTATCTGGAAAATGGGGATTATAGTCACTGCCTCAGAGTGTTTTGTGAGAAATTAATAAGCCCTTCCCTAGAAAGAAAGTAGAACAGTGTCACACGGAAAATATTTCATTAATGCTAGCAATTACTATTACATATTTCCAGTCTTAAGTAATACAACATTCATTTGTTAAGCATGTGTCCCCTTGGATCATGAGATTCTAAAATCCTGTTTTTGTTGTCTTTTCATCTTAAAATCCTCATGTGTAAAATGGGGGTCAATGATACTTTGAAGCGGAATTTCAGATAGAGAGGATGGTTTGTTTGTATAAAGTACACAGCACAGTTTCTAGTCTATAGTAGGTGCTCAACGAATTTCTATATTGCAGTTATTGTTATTACTATCATCACTATTCGTGTTATTTGCTAATGGTTAGCACAGGATTAGCAAGGGGGAGAGTTCAAAAGCACTTTGTGACTCAAAAGGGAAGAATGGATTCGGAAGCACACGCACCGCCCACGGTCCTGGGGCTCACCGTCGCCTCCTCTGCTTCCTGAGTGGCAGCTCATCACTCGCTCTGGTTAACACTGAGCGGTGAGGGCTCACCCCGCTAACTACTTAAAAACTAATATTGGTCTTGCAAATACTGTGTTTTAATGTCCTTTAATGGCCCTCCGGAAAACCTCATTAGCAGGCGGTGAATGGCCCGGGGCTGTGCAGGGGAAGGTCTGCATGCATGGCCAGAGCTCCCATTCTGCTGACTGAAGGCAGAGCACGTGCATGTACAGGCTCCACAGAGCCTCTCCGTCAGGCCTCTGGGAGTCATCTACACCTGGCCCCTCCCTGCACCCCACCTTGTCCATCTCGTCTGGGGCCTCGGGCTTCCCAGTCTCCTGTGCAGATCCTCCCTGGTCCTGACAGCTGGGCATCACTCCTCGGCTCAAACACCCAGCATGGCTCCCTACGGCCTCTGCTGCCAACTCTGAGCTCTTCCCCAGGGGCCTCTCCTACCCCCTTGCTTGCTCCTCACGGCTCCCCCTGCACCAAGTGACCATCTGCATCCAGGGAAGCAGGGAGTCCTGTCCCAGACTGAACACCTGTGCTCTGTTCTCCCTGCTCCTGAGCTCCGCACATACAGCCCCCATCGCCCGACTGCCGCTGCTCACTCCTCAGGTGTCCCCGCGGCAATGAGGGCAAGGACAAAGAACTGGGAACGTGAACTCTTCGGACGGGGGTTCTTATCCGATCTTTGCCCCCAATAATTCTTTGAGCTCAAGTCCATCACGCCGTGGCCACCTGTGCTTCCTCGCTGTGCGAAGTCTGACAGCACTGTTTTTAACCTTGGCACTACTGGCATTCAGGGTCAGGGAGTTCTTTATTGGTGGGGTGCGGCGGGGCCTCCTCTGTGGGTTGCAGAATGTGTAGGAGCATCTGGCTTCTGCCAGGGAAGTCAGTAGCTGGCCCCTCCTGCCCGACATGACAATCAAAAAATGTATCCAGATCATTTCAAATGTCTCCTGGGGAGCAAAACTGCATGCAGCGAAGAAGCGCTGCATTGCATGACTGTAAGGACCTCTGGAATATTCTATTCAGGGTCCTACACACACATCTAGTTCCCCTTTTTAAAAAAAAAAATTAGCTAATGCTATGCAGCACTCGTTATATGCCTAGCATTGTCTTTAAGAGATTTAATTACTTAATTAATTTATCATTATCTACCCCCGAAAGTAAGTACTTTTCTTGTCCCCATTCTGCAGATGAGGAAAAGAAGACAGACAAGTTGAATAACGGACCCAAAGCCAACAGTCAGCATTCACTTCCGGGCAGCCTGACTCCGGTTCCCTCAACGCCATTTCGCGGACCTGCATACGATCTAGGTTCACATGCCAGCTCTGGCGCCTGTGAGCTCCAGAGCTTGGGGCAAAGTGGGTCCCTGATCTCCTTACTCAGCAAAATAGAGATAACGCCTCTGTCGTGGGACTGTTTGAAGCTTAAACTAATACATAGAAAGCTCCTGGAATAGGGTCTGGCCCATAGAAGACTGGAGATGAAGAGGTTGATCGTGGCGGCGTAGGGATAAAAACGGGTTTAAAAAGCAGGAGAGACTATAAGATCCTAGAGAAAAAGGTCGGTAAAGCTCTTCTGTCTTTTCCCAGGATCTAGCCTGGGCCTGGCTGACACCAAATGCTGCATCTCTGACTTCCGGAGTCCAGAGCCGGAGGCAAACGATCCCTCACAGCCCCACCCAGCACACCACCTATTGTTAATAACGTATTGGACCCAGCCATGCCCATTCACTCATGCATGGTCCATGGCTGCTTCCAAGGGCAGGCTGAGTGGGTGCAGCAGAGACTGATGGCCCACAGGCTGCAAATATTTGCTATTGGGCCTTTCACAGAAGTGCGGTGCCTGCCTCGAATGTATAATCTGAGCAGGAAAACACCAACTGTGAAGATCTCTAACTTCCTTCCTTGGCTCAAAGCTAATCTGTGATTCTCTGGATCCTCACCTCTGCCACGTTATGTCATGTGACTGATTTCATTTAGCCCTGCCTTTGTTGGGGATCCCCTCTCCTCCCACCCACACCCCCTCAGATAGAGGACAATGCTCTTCATTTCACCATCGCTCGTGCCGTGGAGTCACAGGTTCCCACGATCACTTCGAGCACCTGCTTGTGCAGACAAACTCCCAGCTCTTGTCTGATATTGTTGCCAAAGGCTGCCCGCGGAAGCTTTCACGGCCCACCTGCCAGTCTGCAGAAAGGACACCAACCTCACGTTCAAAGAGAACAACGGGAAATACTGGGACAGGCCCACCGTTGGGACCAACCTCCCATCTTGGTTTCCCCTTTGTCTCTCCTGGTGGCTCCAGACCTGGCGGGTCTCCTGTAGGCATCACCGTGCCTCTCACCAGCTGACAAAACTGCTCCCTACCTTAGTCAGTGATGGAAGGACAAAGTTCTCTAGAAGAATTCTGAAACTTGAGGAAAGAGGGGGGAACAGATGCAGAAGTGTGGAGAAAAATATGTTCAGTCAATTTTTCTTCCTGAGACTAACACTTAATTTCTGAGTTAGCTTCCAAGTCAGAAGTCCCATTATTCCACACAGTGATGCTAAGATACTAACAGGTATTTTTTTAACAAATATAATTCAGGACCCCTTGTAGCTCAGAACCTAACACTGCGAGTTCAGCCGCGTGACCCTGAGGCATCATTCCTCATTAGGGAAGATGCTTTCCAGAACTCCCTGCAATAGGTTCAGATGCTCTTGCCATGGTTGCAAAGGCGTCTGAGGGAGTGAGCACCAATCATGATCAGCTTCTGCTGTGAGAAGTGGTCTCTTTCAGGTGAAGCGGGGGGGGGGGGGGGGGGGGGGG
>NW_006294778.1:189040-206755 GCF_000327345.1 Myotis davidii
TGGGCAGGAACAGTCAGTGTTCAACAGTGACTACTGTTTAAAAACATATAAGACATCCCGGTTCTATGCACAACAATGTATATTATTGTTCTGAAATGTCAGCCACTCCGAGGGCCCATGCTGTGAGCCTGCTTTCATTTTTTGCTCTCAGAAGGAAAGGGATCCATTTCTTTTTTTTCTAAGATGCTTTTTTTCCTCCCTTTAAATGGCTTGAAATTTCTAACAAATTCTTTGGGTCACTTTGTCCCAGAGTCTGGTGAGACGGGCTGGCATAGTGGAGCTAAGGAAATATGGTGCCGGCACAGTGACAGTTCCCAGGAATGAGGCGCCCTGCTGATTATACTCTGTGCTTGATTTTATTGAATTTTCACCAAGACTCTATGAGATAGGTATGATCATACCCAGGGCCAGGGAGGGTGAGGAAGAGGGTCCCAGGGCTAAAATTTAAGGAGGCACTCGATCTCAGGGCTCAGCCAGTAGCATCCCCTCACTGACATAGCCTACAGAGCGAGTGCCTCCTTACACTTTGCACCCCAGGCTCCTCACTCCCCGCAGCCTCATCCTGGCCCTGACCTCACCACTGTATTGATGAGATGATCCGAAATGTTGTGACTTAACCAAAACAATCCTGAACATTGACAGAGCCGTAATTTCAACCCAGTCTGCCGGCCTGTCTCCACAGAACTCACCCTAAAACACTGGCGATTGAGCTTTGAGTATGAGGGATGCAGGTGCTATAGAAACTGCGTGGAATTCTCTTAAAAGAGGTGGGGCCAGTTGGTAAGCCAGACTTCAGGAGGAAACGAGACTGCACCCCATGAGTGCTCATCCAGTAAGGGCCAAGCGTTGATGGCTGCCTCACTTCCCCTCCTGGCTTGCTGTGAGTCCCACCCATGGCTCTAGCCTCTTTTGTGCTGTTTTTCCTCTAGCATTTTCCATCCCTCTGTGGGGAACATATCTGCAAGTCCCTACAGTGCCCCTCAATCCCCCTTCCAGATACTTCATTACAAATCTACAATAGAGCCTCCCTGGTGTCGTTCAACATGAGACCAGGACTGGACACCTTGTCATTTGCCACCTCCTACTCTGGATTTTCTACAGGGTAGACATCGAGGAAGCTGAGGAGCAGACTTCTTTTCCACACCCAGGTGAATTGCAGTTTTTTTTTTACAGAGCCTGTGTTCCTCTAGTTAATTACAGGAATCTCAGTATAGGAAAAAATCCATCTGGTCCCTAGGAAAGAAGAAAAGGCTCAAATGGTGTTTGATGTTTGATTGGCAGTTACTCCCTGAACTGTTGTGCTGTGAGATCGTGCAAGTCTCTGCCAAGGACATAAGGACACAGGTGCCGAGCTGCTAGGTTCTGCCTTCCCTCTGACCCAAATTCATGGGCCAATGACCACGTACCCGTTGGTCTACCTGCCACACACAGGGCGACACATTTTTATGATCCAATAAGGGGTACGGATAAAAAGACCTCCAAATCTGCTCAGTCTCTGGCCTTTACTCCCTGATTATGTGAAGTGGCATTTTGCTTTATTATTAAACATCCCAGCCTCTACCTCATAACCCAAATTTAGGAAGCAGGGATCTGTCTCATCCCACCAGGCGCGCACAGCTCCTCTGAGATCCCTGAAGAGGCCAATGGTGGGACGGACAGAACATGGGCTTTGGGAAGACTTAGGTCTGTGTGGGAAAACCTGAGCTGATGCAGGGAGAGTCCCTCCTGGTCTGTATAGCCCTGTTGCTCCCAGTAATGCTTCTATAACTCAGGTCAAGGCCAGCGACTGCTCTGAGTGCTTTGTACGGACGGACTCAGATGGACATTCCGAGTCCTCAGAAACTATCAGGTAGGTACAGTGACCATGTACTTTATCAAGGAGGAGCTCTAAGGTACAGAGACGTTAAATTACTTGTCCAAGTTTGCACAGCAGGAGAGCAGGGCAGCCAGGGCAGCCCTGCCGCCCCGAGTGAGAGATTGTGCTCTTAGCTACCAGGCGTCACTGCTTCTCATAGAGAATTCTTGGATAAAAGTAATGGCAATAAAAAGAAAATGCAGTTGCATTTATTCCTTATTTTTTTTAATGTTTTTACTGATTTTAGAGAGAGAAGAAGGGAGAGGGAGTGAAAAACATTGATCAACTGCCTCTTGCACATGCCCTACTAGGGATCTAGCCCACAACCTGGGTATGTGCCCTGACTGGGAATCAAATTGGCAACCTTGCAGTGAATGGGGTAACTAACGCTCAACCAAGTGATCCACATCAGCCAGAGCTTCAGTTTCATTTAAAGGCAACAGGAATGACTCCCAGGCCCACAAAGAATGACTTTATATTCAAGAGCTGAGCGGGAGCTAAGGTAAGTATCCAAGTTGGTATTACAACAACGTAAGGGACTTCAGAGCTATGATTGAGGTTTTGAGATCCACCCAGCAACAGGAACTGAGACCTCAGCTCCTAGGTGACCAGAGAAACCTTCCTGTCACAGGTTCACAAAAACTCTAAATAAAGTATTAAAAAAAAAAAACCAAGGAAATTATCCAGAGGTTAGATATGATCCTATAAAATAAAAGCCTGATATGCAAATTGACCAAATGGCATAACGACCAGTCGCCATGATGCACACTGACCACCAGGGGGCAGATGTTCAACACAGGAGCTGCCCCCGGTGGTCAATGCACTACCACAGGAGGAACGCCACTCAGCCAGAAGCTGGGCTCACGAGCTGCGAGCTGAGCAGTAAGGAACAGTGAGCAGGTGGGCAGTAAGGAGCAAAGAGGGGTCCTGGACATTCCCCGAGGACTCCCAGACTGCTAGAGGGCACAGGCCAGGCTGAGCGAGCCCCCCCCCCCCCCCCCCCCCCCCCCCCCCCCCCCCCCCCCCCCCCCCCCCCCGCCCAGTGCACGAATTCCGTGCACCAAGCCTTTCATGGGAAAATAAAGAAAGATGGTCCAGAAAGAAAATTCTTATTTTCCCTAGGACAACCTGTCAGTTCCTGGTGACAAGAAACTTAGGTTTTAACAAACCAAGGGACAATAAACAAAATCTAGGACTTGCTCAGAGTGGAAGTTGAGTCTGAAACCCCTACATAAAGATAAAACATTAAAAAATGATTTAGCAAAAAATAAGTCATAAAACTTGCTCTCCAGAAAGGAAGGCTGGACTATTTGCTTATCTTTGGGTAAAGCAAATTAAAGTGTCCCCAAGAATCAATCTCTCCCCATAAAGCTATCTACAACTGAATTTGTGTCAAGAATTCACATGTGATGTCTAGTCTAAAAAACACCCCAAATCAAAAATGCAGCTTAAAGTAGTCCCTAGAAAGCCTAGGGAGGGGGAGGCCACATTTAAGAAGATTCTGAAAATTTTTCAGAATAAGTTAAATCCATGATTCCATAGGTTCAAGAAATCTAATGAATCCCATAAAACAAAAAATGCACATTACTGACAAAGGGGCTATAGACAACTTACTTCTCATCCACAAAAATGAAAGCCAGAAGACAATGGAATAACACTTAAAATTAGTGAAAGAAAATCAACATAATATATGTATTTGGAGAAACCATCTTTCAAGAACAATAGTGAAATAAAGAAATTTTCACACACACACACACACACCCCTAAAAATATACCTGCATTTACTACAAAGAGAACTCCTTAAAGTATGTACACTGGAAAAAAGGAAAGTGACCACGAAAAATGGCTTGAGATTCAAACAGGGATGGTGAAGCAAAAAGAAAAAAAGGGAATGCTGGTGAATCTAAACAATCTAGGAATGTAGAAAGCAATAAGATGATGTCTTGTGGGTGAGGTTAAAAGAGAACTAAAAATAGACATCATTTTATTATTGAAGAGTAAGTAGACTAAAAATACCTATGATCTACTTATTGTTCAGGAAGATAATAAAGTTCAGATTTTTGAAATTAAATATAGAAATAACTAAGTTTAACCTAGCAGAAAGAAAAATATAATATGAAGGAGCTTGATTCAAAAGCTGGCATGGCCCTAGCCGGGGCACTGGATGCACAAGCAGCAAGCACCAGGTGTGTGGGCCTCCTGGCATCTGCATACCGCAGCAGGTGGGCTTGGCAACCTGTGGGTCTGGGCTCCAGGGATGCCCCCACCTGTTGCTCTGCCTTTTTATGGGGTGAATATGAAAGTGGCCTTGCAGAGGAGAATGAACATTTGGGACTCAGATACCAAGCAGACTGAGCCTAGGTGCCAGATATCCAGAGGAGCCCTGGCATGACCAGGTGTCCAGCGCCTGGACATCACACCTCAGGAAGTGGGTTTCAAGCTAAGCCTCTCCCACGGGGGGCGGGACTTAGAGCCAGGTCAATGGTTGCCAAGCAACTGGAAGAGAGCTGGAGGAGTCATTCATTCAGCCCTTTTTGCCGGCACAAGGAACCTGCACCCTTTCCCCTTCATAGCTACCAAACCAGGTCTCCCCAGTTTTGCCTCTCCTTTTTGCCTCATTGGCCAAAACCACCCTGAACCCCCTCCTCCGCGTTGCGAGGATCCCCACCCCTCACACCCCCAGAACTGCCAGTGGCACAGGCGTGCTCCCAGCTCTCCAGGGCTGTCAAGAACCCCTTTTCCCACCCTGCATCCTTGAGCAGTCCTTCAGGAAGCCATAGCAGATGTTTCTGAGCCCTTTCATTTCCCCTTTTCAGAGGGATTGTGATCGGCTGCGCTTTAATTAGGATCTCCCCCAGGACACCCCGGCTTTCTTCCACACCCAGAAATCCGCAGCCTCCCCCTTGGTTCGCCAGGCTGATTAGATTTCTTAATTCCCTAAAATTTGCTGTCTCAAAGCCTAATACCTTGTAGTGATGAGTTCTGAGTCTCTCCCTGTCCTCTCCGTACTGAGCTAAATCCCGCCGCTGGTCCCTGGGAAGGCGCGCTTTCCCTGACTTCGGCTTGCCTTCCAGGGCGGGTAGGCTGGCCCTGCAGGTGGATGGAGCCTCTGGGCCGAGCAGCTTCGCTGAAGGGTGCCCCCACTCTGATCTGGGTGCCGCAGGCTGGCAATGGCCCCACGGGGTTGGATCTAATTTGCAGTGACCAGGAGAAGCCCAGCACAGGTGTAGTTGTAGCTTCTCTCATCTACTCACAAATCTATGATTTTTTTTATCAGCCTGCTACTATGTGCACTGGAGATAGAGTGATAAACGTGGTTCTTCATTTCCTGGAAATTATCGCCTAATGGGAGAGACCAGTAAGTGAAACACAGCCCCCTGTGATGCTATAAACAGTGCTTTGAGCAAAGCGGGCACCTATCTGGGCCTAGGTGGGCGTTTAGCCAGAGTTTGGGGAGTGGAGAAGGATTTCTGGGGGAAGCAACATCGAAATTGAGACTTGGAGGGTAAGCAGGAGTTTCCGGCCAAGGAGGCCAGGGATGGGATGAGAAGGCCTGGTAGAAAAGAGGAGAATATTCTAGGCAAAAGGTGGACTCTGAGGCTTGTCCTGGGACCTGCAGTAATTCATTGTTGCTGACATATAATGGAACAGGCGAGGAACTGGGTGGGGGGCGGGGGAGGGGAATGGGAAGGGGGCATGGGGTAAGGAGTGTTAAGAGCTAAAGATGGCACAGTGGGCAGAGGCCAGGGCAAGCAGAACCAGTGAACTGTGTTGAGTTGCTCGCTCTGCATCTGGTAGGAGTGTGTCTCCCCTTTCACATCACCCACCGTGCGGCGCTCAGGACCTGGCGCACGTGCTCCCGGAACTAGGAGAGCCCCTGAGAGTCATACTCTCGCTAAGGCTTGGCCTGACAGCAGGAGCCATGAAAACCAAAAGCACATACCGCTCTGCTCGTCTGCAAACCTTCTGACAAAGCAAGCAGCCTTGAGAAGACAGAGTGGGTCCAACAGACAAGCCGATGGCAGAAACAGCCTCGGTGAAGCAGGAGCTGGGCGCTCTGGGCTGTTGCAGGAAAAGCCAGAGGGATGGGCAGAAGCCAACTTCCGCTTCCTGTTGTCAGCAATGCCGCCCTCGCTACATCCAAGCATGGCCCAGGAACCGCCCCATGGGGACTCCATCAGCAATACCTGTCACAGACGCCTGGGCTGCCTTTTTCATTTTTTGAAGTTTTGAAATTTCAGAGTTTGTCTCAAGAGTTTCTTGTTGGGCTGGAGGCAGAGGAACGGGGCAGAGAGGGCTGTCCTGTGGGCTAGAAGGAAGAGAGTGCTCCGGAGGAGCCAGGGCCCGGGGAGGGTGGGAGGGGAAGGGGGATTTGGGAAGATCAGGAACAGAGCAGGCCTGGAGCTGGGGACTAGATAGCAAACACTGATTCTCAAAGACATCAGAAGTGGAGGTTGGCCAAAGGACAAAACCACAAAACTCCATAACAGATTGGACCCAATTATCAGCTACTGAACAGTACCTATTATCTATCCGTTGATAACATGGTCATCAATGCTATTTGATAACATTGCCACTGTTACTTGACAACAATGATAACTACAGTTATCACCTGATAATATGATCAGTGATCATCCTTCATAATAACAATACGAATCTTTGAGGCACTTACTATGTAAATGGCACAACATTTTTTGTTTTATCCTCACCCAAGGATATGTTTATTGACTTTTATGTTTATTGACTTTTAGCGAGTCAGAAGGGGGAGGGGAAGAGAGAGAGAAACATCAGTGTGATAAACATGGATCAGTTGCCTCCTGCACATGCCCCAACCGGGGATTGAACTGCAACCTAGGTATGTGTCCTGACCAAGAACCTTTTAGTGCACAAGATGACGCTCCAACCAACTGAGCCATCCAGCCAGGGCTGGGGCAACATTTTATAGCAGATACATAGACAGATATATGCATGCATATAATTAGATAGCTAGGTAAGCAGGTACGGGGTTAGCAGGACTGTGTCTCCTTATTCCCTCTGATAAAGAGATAAAACCTAATGACTTCAAAGCCATAATTGGGCAAAGTGCTTTTAAAGTTAATATAAAAGGTGTAGGCAGAGCAGGAAAGAGACAAGAGGCATTCTCATCAGATTAAAAGAAGTTTGCTAGTGTGCAAACCGGAATCGTAGGTATAGCCTGGGTGAAGACTATTGGCTACTACTGCTTTAACCCTTACAGGACAGGATGTCTGATTACTACCGGGGATCAAAAGTCTAGAAGGAACCCAGGGCAGATGGCCCCCAAGTCTTCCCCTCACCCCACATCGCCTCCATGGGTTTCTGTCTGCCCCTACTCAGCAACAAAACAGATGCAAAATCCCGAGATACAAAAGGAGGCTGGAAACTTGGTGTTGCTAGGGAAGACAGGGAATCTGGGGACGGAGGGGAGGGGCCCTGTGAGAGAGGCAGGAACGGCTCCCCATCCCTCACTGGCTGGGAGACCAGGGCGCCTGCAGGCTCCAGCTGGTCTATGAGCTGCTGTAAAAGCCCTGTTATCCAGAATGATTGCAGCAGCCAGGCAGCTGAAAAGACACTGAAAGAAGTCAAACCTTTCAAACAGAAAGATGTGCACTTGAAGATTTGGTTTCAAACTAACACATATTAATGCAGACGTGTTTGCCTTTTGCCACAGGGCCCCACATCTTTCAGGATGAGCCTGCAAAACAGATTGCCAATCTTCTTCTATCAACCTCTTTTACATCTCAATTTCTAGTTTCGAATCCTTTAAAACAAAACGAGAACAGAGAGATGCCCGGGAAGCGATGGATGGGAGTGAAGAACCCTTCTCCATCCGCTATTGTTTCTCCGCTGCTTGCTGTTACCTTCATACCTGGTTGAGCAGCATTTTAAAATGACTTGGCTTTGCCAGTCTTTCAAGTAGTTGAACTTAGTTTTTATGGAAAGGCTGCTCCATTTCATTTTACATGCACATTTTATCACTTATATAATTTCTAATTAGGTTAAAGTAGCAAGAGAAGCAGGAGGTCAAATGGAACTTTTACTGTTGACCCAGAATTAGCTATGAACTCAAAGCAAAAGGCAGTGGTATCTAGTGGCTCATATTCTAAAGGAACTGAGGCCACACACCCCCATGGGGTGTCAAGGGGAGGCTGAACCCCCAAACCTCTATTCTATAAAAGCAGATGACTGGAGGAGAGATGGAATCCAGGACATCAGCAGGGTCCTCATGGGTGTGAGTATGGCTTTGTCACTTCCTCCACACAGCAGAAGGGAGGGTCCCTCCTCTCTCCGAGACATGAAAGGGGGCTCAGAGGGCATCACCAAGAAGGACTGGGGGCATCACCAAGAACTGGCATCAAGCAATCGTTCTTTGGGGGGAAGACGGTGTGTATCATGTTTTCTGCTCTCCCCTTGCTCCGTGCCTACCTGAGCAGAGGGGTAAGAGAATTGGGAAGAAATGTCAGGGCAAAGAGGGAGAAGAGGCAGAAAAGACTGCACTCCCACAGGTGGGCAAGGATGAAGGGTCCCTGGGTTAATGCATGGCTACTACACAATGCAGCCCCCGCTGGGACCAGGGACTTCGTCACTGGTGAGGGTGCTTCCTTAGGAAAAGGCTAGGAGTGGGAATACAGGGCATGAACGGAAGGCAGGTGCTATATCACAGCCTCATGCAGTACGGGCCCCTCCTGAGGACCCACACGTGTGTTCCTGGAGAGAACCAGCACTTAGGCAAAGCCACGCAAAGGGCAGGGTGGGCTTGCAGCATGATGCATTTCTCCCTGTTGCTAATTTGCACCCTGTTCTAGTAGTTATAGAGAACAGATGTTGGTAATCATACTGGAGAGAAGAGGGAGTGCTTTCAGAAACTGTGTCTGTAGATAGATATATACTTAAACAATTAAAAAATGATAAGTTTTATATGATGTCTACAAGGCACTATTCTAAATACTTAACCTATATTACTTCATTTCTAAATATCCAATTTATATTTACATATATAGATAGATATAAATAGATATAGATATAGATATAGATATAAAAAAGGCTAATATGCTAAGTGTCCATCCTACTGTCCGACCCATTGCTATGACATGCACTGACCACCAGGGGGCAGATGCTCAACACAGGAGCTGCTATGATGCACACAGAGAAACGGCACCACAGACCTGTCACCGTCAAAGCACCACTCGGCTCCCCCAAATGGGACACAGGCCCCACCACCACCACCCCAGAGCGACAGCCCACCAAATCACAGCTGACGCTGCCATGGCACAAAATGCAGCCTAGCCCACAAATGGTAGCTGTGGGCACTGGGTAATGACGTCACATTTTTGTTGGCATTCTGAAGCCAAAATTGTTGACATAATATGTCTGGAGACCAACTATTGGCACAACATACCTCTGAAGCCGAAAGAAAGCCACATCGTCAACAGAGTACGTCTGAAGAACAATCATCGACAAATACTACCAATAGTGTTAGGAACTGCCTTCATAGCAAAAATGAGGTAAATGATGATGCAATTATCAAAAAACAGTTGTGGTGGAATGACTGTTACATGTCAATTTTGCCTATCCCTAAATTTCTCTGATGAAAAACCATCTGATGGAAAATTTACTTGATGTTGTAGCAAAGGAAAAGTTTCTCCAAATGATATAAATTTCCAGAACACCCGGCACATTTAAAACAATAAATGATAAATGAAGATTCTGAAAAATTTCATGGAAAATATTCATTTGATAAATAGTTCTTTTGCTTTTGCTTCAATGGGTGCAGATATTGCATCACCATCAGGATGTGGGCCATACTGTTTTAGAATACACGGTCAAGTTTATCACTGTACTGGAACTTTACATTCTTCGGGTGGTGTTTCTCGGAAGTTTGCTCAACTCTATATTTTAGATACGGCTGAAGCAACAAGCAAAAGATTAGCAATGCCAAAAAACCGAGCTTGCTCAGAAAGACTCTTGAACAATATCAGCAACCTCATGAATGAAATAAACGAATTAACAAAATCATGCAAGATGCTACATCAGGTAGAAAAGGAAGCCCAATCTGAAGCAACAGCGAAAGGTTAAAATTGTAAATATTTCATCACAAGGAAAATTAGTCAAGCATTCTGAAAGTGCTTTTACTCTTAATGTGATATATAGGGAGATATTAGAATAAGTTTAATCAACTTATCAGTTATTATTTTTATCAATATTGCTTTTATATCATGTTTTTGTTGTTTTCATATCATGTTTTTGTTGTTATATCATGTTGTTTATTTGTTAATCAACTTATATATTATTTTCATGTACATTTTACTCATTTTCTTTAATCTCTGACACTTCTATTATAGAGAAAGGGTGAATAGTGATATTAAAATATTTCTTCTAATTAATTTCCTTTCAATGTGCACAAATTCATGCATCAGGCCGCTGGTACACTATAAAAGATATACACAGACATATTATGCATTTACCCCATAAAAGTGGAACTTATTCAGAAATAGGTCCCTGTGGCAGACAGTTAGTTGCTTACCCATCAGCCATCCTTCTCCCTTCTTCCTTTCTAATGGGACCCGACTTTATTCTAGGTAGCAACATGCCCATCCCCAACTGGTGAGTCATGAGAGTTGTCCTTTTCTCCCTGGTATATGTCTCTGTTTCTTCAAAAGAGGTAAGAAGGAAAGTCTGCTGGGAGCTTTTCAGAAGGGCTTGCCTTCCTGATTGAAGAAAGACACAGATTGTTGAAGCTCCTCCTTCCCCCGTCTTTCTCCTTGGATGCGGATGTGGTGTATGGAGCTGCAGCAGTCATTTTGCATTTATTAGGTAATAACTATGAAAAGCCAACCTGTTAAGTAAGGATAGTGGTCCAGAAGGACAAAAAGATCCAAGCCTTTGGTGGCAATACTCAACAAGTGAACTCATAATGACAACAAACTGCTCAATGGGGGAAAGGTGGGTGTTATTTAATCATAGATTAGGTTTTAGGCTGTTAATAATACCTACCTCAAGTAGACTAATAACTAAACTACCGCATATCTAGATTTCAAATCCCTTCTTTAAGTGTCTTAGATCAGTGACACGATTATATCAATTGTATACTAAGAAACAAAATAAGATTTGGAGACTTGAGATGAGTTCTTAAGAAGAAGAATATGTAAATACTAGAGGCCTGGTGCATGAATTCATGCATGGGTAGGGTCCTTAGACCTGGCCGGCAATCAGGGCTGATGGGGCCTTCCAGCTGCTGGCCAGGGCCTTCCTTCACTCCGTGCCACCCCCTGGTGGTCAGTGCATGTCATAGCAAGCAATAGAACTCCCGGTCTCCCAGTCGAACTCCCACGGGGACACTTTGCATATTAGCCTTTTATATATGTAGACTACTTCTATAACTATGAAAAGTAACTTATGTATAATTTGTCAACCTCAAATAAGAAGGGATTGAATGACTTAAAAATTTGGTTCCAGAAGAAGTGTAGCAGGGTTTCCTGAAGGAGAGAGAAAAGTTGGGAGGAAGAGGAATACTTGATAGGTAAAAAAGCTGCTTAAATACTAATTAGGAATAACTAATAAGAAAAGAAGTCAAACTGCATATTGATCTTCATTAACTTTTATTATTCTAAGCCATCAGCCGAGCTGTCCTACACTTAAGGCATATTTTTCTCTTTATACTTTTCTGATCTTTCTAAAGTTTCTACCATGAGAATAATTTATTTTTAATGAGGGAGAAATCTGTTTTAAACAACCCTTAAAATACAGGGAGAGAAAAGATAAAATAACTTCTATGATATTTGAATCAGATTGATAAACTGGAAAAGCCATAAAAATCTTGTCAGGTTTCTCTAAGTAATTTTTTTTAAAATGAAGCATTGGAGTTAATAACACAATCTCTGCATGAACAGGAGTTAATGTTTTTATGCCCTCCGGCATTCGGAGGCCAGCAGAACACAGTCAGGCATATAGATTAACAGCCTAGGCATGGGTTCACATAACAAGGGTGGAAAACCTGTGTATTCAGCCACACTCCCAGGGTATCTGGAGAAGAAATAAGGACAGACTGGGAGAACAGAGCCCCTAAGACCGAGGCCAGGCCAAGTTAGCAACAGACCTGGAGAAAGGAAAGAAAACAGACTCTTCCCCTGGGATGCAGGGCTCTGGACCATTAACTCTCCGTGGGAGCTCCTTTTCTTGGTGAAATCAAAGAAAATAATCATCATAATCAGGGGGCCTCAGCTCTCTGTCACTCATGGCAGTTTTCAAACCACTCTCTCATTGACTGTCTCATTTCATTCTCACCATCTCCTCAATAGGTAGGCGGAATAAGAGAACCAAATCTCTTACAAATCTGGTTGTGATCATCTCACACTGGAAGATAAAGAAAACAGTAAGCTTCAACTATGTTATGGGCTGGGCAAAGTCCTTTAAGAAAGCCAAAGGGAACTTGAGGTTATAAGCAATGACTAATTGCAAAATGGTGCATTTCTGCCGTTGCTGCATGTTGTGCTAAGTAAATAAACAACAAACAAAAAGGAATTGAGCCCTTAAGAAATATGCCTCCCTCCAGTAATAGGACAAACCGACATCATATGCCTCCCAACATGGCACACTTCTGTGGTATTACTGCCAAAATTTCATAACCTGAATCAGATCACGAGAAAACATCAGACATACTCAAACTGGGGGATATTCTACTAACAACTGGCCTGTACTCTTCAATCATAAGATCATGAACTACAAAACAACGAGCAACTATTCCAGATTAAACGACACTAAAAAGATGGCAGCAACTTAATTTACAACATTCTTCTAGATAGGATTATAAACCAGAAAAATAATTTTATTATAAAGGACTACTGGTGAAATTTGAATAAGGCCTATAGATTAAATAATATTATTAAATCAATGATCACTGTACTCTGGTTATATGAAAGAATGTGTTTGTTTTTAGGAAATAACACACCAAAGTATTTTGAGGCAAAAAGGCATCAAGCTTGCAATTTGCTCTCAAATTATTCAGAAATAGATAGGTAGAAACATACATACATAATGTTATTCTAATAAAAAAAGAGCCAGGGTCCATCACGACCTAAACATACAGACAGACAACTGAACACCATGCTAGGGTCCCGGCCCGTGTGGCAGAAGTCAGTCCTGGGTCCCAGCCACCTGCGGTGGAAGTCAGTCCTGGGTCCCAGTATCCCACGGCGCAGTGGCAGGAGGGAACTGTGGGCCAAACTGCCCACGGCACAGCATTGGGAGGGAGCTGTGGGAATGGAGCCATGCTGCCATCAGACTGACCTCTTGGTCCCTACCTCCATCCCATGGGCTCCGGAGATCCTGAGCCATGCTGCGATCAGACTGGCCTCTTGGTCCCTCCCTCCCGGCCCACTGGCCTGGGGAACCAGAGCCATCTTGCAATGAGACTGGACCCTACCCAAGGGGTCCCAGATTGTGAGAGCATGCAGGCTGGGCTGAGAGACCCCCCCCTGAGTGCACAAATTTTCATGCACTGGGCCTCTAGTAGAATGATAAAGCCAATAGGCATATAGATACAGAAATAGAGATACAGGTATAGATATAAAATGATAAAGCCTATTGACAATTGTGGAATCTGAGTACAGGGTATAACAGATTTTTTGGTACTATTCTTGCAAATGTTATGTAAGTTTGAAAATATTTCAAAATAAAAGTTTAAAAAGAAGGGATAAAACAAATAAGCCCTCATTTCTGCTAGAGCAAACTTGGGACAGCTGGGCAGGTGAGAAGCAAGTCCCCACTGTACCTGGTGAAAGATGCAGAAAGAAGATACATGGCTAAGCACGGTCACAGGTGGGACTCATGACGCATATACTGCTTGTTTGCAAAAGAGCTGGACCTGACTTTATTCTTTCACTTACACAAGCCACTGTCCTAGAGCCCTCATTACAGTCACATAATGCTCCAGCTTACACTCCTACCTGAAGAGACAATCTAGCCCATGTAAGTATCATGCCCTGGAGTCCAGGATTGCAGATGGGGGTAATCTTTTGACTCCACTAATAAACTTCCATCTTAAAAGCATGACTATGAAAACACTTATATGAGCTGGTCCATGTGGAGAGGTAGTTGAGGATTGTAATAAGCTGTTCTTATAACTGAAACAATGGGGCGTCCCTGTGAGCTGAACACCATGTCTATCCCTTTAGCTATAGTAAGATGGCCCAGCAGAGCCAAAACGATCCTGTCTTTAGCCCAACCAAACAAAATGGAGACATGATAGAAACCACGCTGTTACAGAAGATATATGAAATCTTATGCTAACCAATAAAATAACCTTCTTGATTAAGTAATATATAATAAACAATGTGTCTCCCCAAATCAGGGCACAGGATGTATGCCTTAAAACAAAGGCCTGGTTTGTCATGCCTGTCATAAATCACTAACAGCCTTTTGAGCATACTACATGAACTAGCTTCAAGGAAGGATGCTGACTCCAGCAACCTGATATTCTGGTTCTGGAGACTTTGCTGACTCTCAACCATAAAAACCAAACCTCTGCTTGACCAATTTTGAAATAATCATTAGAATGAACTGTGCTGACTTACATGCAGAAAACTTTCAAACATCTCCCCCTGATTTCTTTTTTCTGCTTTCCCTAAACCCCTGCCTGCACTAAAATGTTAAGATGACCTTTGGGACAACAGTCCCCTATCTTCTCAGGTGGCTGGCACTTGGATAAACCAACACCACCTGTCTCATGAGTTTGGCTTTCCTTGTGGCAGGCAGCTGAATCTGGGTTTGGTTACATTGCCTCCTGCAAGATACCAGTGTGGTGCATAAACTCAGTGCCCAGATGAGGACAACATCGGAGGATGTTGGCACACAAAGACTTCTTAAATGAGTTATCATGTGACTTGTTCAGTGTCTTGAAGGGTTTGTCTGTACAACCCAGCTATTGATTACATTTCACATCCCCCAAGCTGCAGCTTATTATTCTCACCAGCCCAAGGTCTATGTGGAAAAACAAGTATAATTTCTACTTTGTGGAGGGGAAAAGCCCAGAGATATTGGATGGCTTGCCCAAAGACACGTAGAAAAGGACTATACACCTGAAAAATCACACATTTTATTTGAACCACTTCCAGAAATTCTGATTTCCAAACTTTATTTTCATCTTTAATGTTTTTGTACGAAAACATATTGTGGACAAGATCTATACATTTGGTTTTGAATCCAGCCCAATCCTAGTATATAATACCAGTTATATAGTTAGCGCTTGTTGACTAGAGAGCAATGAAAGCTTAGAGATCATCTGACCCAGTGATCCTCAACCTTGGCTATAGATTAGATTTATCTTGGAAGGTTTCTACAAAATCCCAATGCCCAGGGCCCACCTTGGACTTACTGAAACCAAATATGTGGAAGGTGGGGGAGGTAAAGGTGGGTTCTGTACTTCTTTCAAGTTCTCCAAGTGATCTGGAAACAACCCAGTTTTGACTGAAATCTCTTGCTTTTTAGATGCAGAACTGAGGAACTGTGGAGAGGGGAAGTGAATTTCTCAAGGTCTTACATAATTAAATGGTAGGACAGGGATTCTAATGCTCCTTTTCTGGCTCTCCGCCCTACAATCTCTCCTCTCATCCTGCTGCTTCCTATTCAGTCACAGTGTCTGGAATGGAATGAACCAACAAAATAAACTCCTTGATTAAATAAGATAAAATGAACAATGCTTTTCTCCAAATGAGGGACCGGACATATACCTTAAAACAAAGGCATACATGAGTGGTGTCCTTACAAGGGGAATGTGGACTCAGACATAGAGAGGATGAGGGGGAGGAAAAAGACAGGAATGAGGCAGGATAGAAAGAAATTGGGGGTGGGGGGGATCCAGACCAGTGGAATGAGAAATCAGGAGCCAACATCCTCTCGACAGAGCCCCCACCTCCAGACATGATCCAAGGGAAATAGCTAATACTTCTCCTAGATGTTCCCACAGCTGCCTCTCCTCATCCTTCAGGTCTCTTCCCTGACCACTCAGCCCACTTCCTGCCCTCATTAGTTTCCTGGGGCTGCCAACATCATTGACCACAGCTAGATGGCTTAAAACAACAGAAATGTATTCTTTCACAGTACTGGGAGTTAAAGGTCTGAAATCCAAGTGTCAGCAGGACCATGTCTCTCTGAAGGCTGGGCGGGAGAGTCTTCCCATGCCTTCTTCTTCTTCTGGTGGTTACCAGCAGTCCTTGGCTTGTAGGAGTATCCCTCTAATCTCTACCTCCATCATCATATGGCATCATCCTCTCCGTGTCTGTGTGCACATTTCCCTTGTAAGAACTCCACTCATTGGATTAGGGCTCACTTTAACATAGTATGACCTCATCTTACCTTGATGACATTGGCAAAGTCCCTCTTTCCAAATAAGGTCACATTCATTGATATTAGTTAGAACTTTAACCCACAATGGTGTCAGACACTTCCCACCACAGTAGTAACCTATTTTATCTTTTTTATAGCACTGATCAGTTCATGAAGTGATCAGTTCTTTATAAGTGTATTTATTCATTGTGTGCCCACTCACTTTCACCATCAACTACAAAATAAGCTCCTTACAGCCAAGGCACCGACCGGTCTGTCTCGTTCACAGCTGCATCTCTAGTACCTAGAAAGGGACCTGGCCCAAGGTAGTGTTTAACAAATAGTCACCAGGTGACCGAACTGCCTCTCTCCACTGGGGTCTTTAATTACACGAACCAAACCCACTAAGCACAGGATGAGTGTCCAAGCTAGGCTGGCCATCAGAACCATTTTAAGGATCAACTGGGTGAGAGATGGAGTCATGCTCTCTCTTCTGAAGTTACTGGCTATGAAGATGATACCGTAGGCTTGCCATAACATACATTTCTAGTATAAGTATGTCCCAAGTATCACATGGGACATAACTTCTACTGGGAGATATATTAGTTGTCTACCTGAAATGCAAGTCTCCCTGGATGGTCCCTATTTTTATTTGACAAGTCTGGGACTTTCCGATGTCAGCCTCAAGCTGCCAGCAGCCATGCTGTCCACCCCGTGGAGAGAGGCTGCCTGAGGCGGAAATCTTTCTAGAGAAAAGCAAAGCCAGAGGTAAGGCTGATTCCTGGCGGTATTTCCAAGGGTCTGACCCAGCCATGCCTGGATGTTTCCTTTCCCACTGCGACTTCCCAGTAATCCGAGTCAATAAAATCTTCTTTTTCTCTTTCCTAAACCTTTTGAATTAAGCTTTGCCACTTGCCAATAAAGACTTTCCATTCTGGAAAATGAAAGTCACCTGCCAGTCAGTGCCAACCGGTATCTTCACGCATGAACACCGGAAAGTCCACAATCTTCTTGGTTTCCCTCCTTGTGTATCTACGACTTTCCCCAAGGACCCCTATCCCACTCTGACGTGGCCCTCTGCGCTCGGCCCAGACAGCTCAGCTGTCACCCTGGGTCTGCATCATCCGGTCTCATAAAGATGCAGGACGAGCCCTGACGAGACAGAAACGTCTCTCACGCTGATATTGATCGCCTGTCACAGCATAAATTCAATATGCCATAGCATGTAAATCGGGAGTGACGAATGAGAGAGACAAAAAAGTGAAGACAAGGCAGAGGACGCCCTCCTGCTGCAGCGGAAACTGCAAGTGAGCCTCCAAAGAGATGGGTGCCATGGCTGGGTCTGGATGGTGAAGACTCCCTGACAGAACCTGGCCTTTCTTTCCCTCCTCCAGCCTCACCACAGAGGGTCAGGAGAAGACCTAGTTGCCATATGAGAGCGACGGCAAAGGGTAAGGCCCACAGAGGCAGGAGGGCCCCGGCGGGCATCTGCTGCTGCTGCTGATTCGGGCAGCATTCCT
>NW_006294778.1:207248-219668 GCF_000327345.1 Myotis davidii
CCCCCCCAGTGCAGAAGCTCTGTCTCCTTCCCAGATTGTGGAAGGAATGTGCCTCCTATCTTGCTGCTGGTTTCCTGGTTACCTCAGTCCCATAGCATACACTGACTGTACCTATTAGTTTAAGCCAAAGAAGTCCAGGTCTGCAATCAGTCACCCTGGGCTCGTGGGGAAGCAAGGCCCCGGCACATGAGAACCGGAGTCAGGATGGAGCAGCCTGTTATTGGGGTTTCAGATCCCCCCTGTGAAGCTGGTCGATGGAGAGAATTACCAAGTAGAATTAATGTACGACCCAACCAGCCGCCACTCGGGCTCTACCCTCTGCTGATGATTCATGAGGTGGGCAGTGTGGGATTGTAACTGGTACACATTAGCTTTTTCTTTCTTTCTTTTTTTTTTTTTTAATATTCCTGGCTGCCTTCGGCTTCTCTCCAAGTCTGATGGTTGCTGTGATGGATGGACTTCAGACCCACCCACCACAGGTGGCCGAGAGAGCCCAGTGGCTGCTTCCTGGCTCTTCCCACAGAACACGCTGGCTGTCTGCCCAGACTCGAAACTCTCAAACATTCTGGTAACTTCGAAAGCATCTTCCAGCTGTTCTGGACCACAGCTTCGCATGGGTTAGTCAAGTCCTTTGAATGAGAGCAAAAACAATGCACCGCAAATGAGTTTAAGCAGCAAAACAAAAAGGGGGCGGGATTTAGGAGGATCCTCAGGTGACTGACAGAGTAGGGGGTCACTGGGCCCCACTAGGATCTAGAAAAAGAAACTAGGAAGTTAGCAGGAAGCAAGGTGGCCACAAGTCAACCTCTGTGTCCCGGAGGTCTCTCGTGCCTGCTGCCTGCTGCCTTCTCTGGGTCATTCTTTTCCTCCGTGCGCAGGTGGGAACACAGCTGCTCTGCAGTTCCCACATCTCGCTGTCCTGCTTTCAGCCACACCAGAGGCCACTCTGGCTGTCATCTTCCTCCGAAGTTCCAAATTCTGCCCCTTACTCATTTAACAGCGCTTATGAAGGCCCACCTACTACGTGCCAGACTCTGTTCTAAGTGCTCTACAAATAGATGTACTCATGGAGCTTGGCCCCTGGGAACCCCAAATCACCGTTGTTAGGGTCTTTTGTGAGAGTCCAATAAACAGCATCCCCTCCCACGCCTGTGTACGGAATAACTTGAAAGACAAGATCAAGCCAAAATACTGTGTTTATTATTGATAAAGACTAAGCTGGTTTATATGAATTCTCTAAAACTGAACCCTAGAATTTAACAGACTCGCCCTCTCAGACACAAGCAAACCTTCCAGGCTTGGCCAGGAGCCCTAAAGGGAGATAAGATCCCCTGCTGGGAGCAGCTGAGAACCCGGTTACCCTCAGGGCTCGCTCCCAAGGAGCAGCCAGGGAGAGCTGAGGGGGCTGTAATGTTTATTCTTCACACTTATCAGACAGATAAATCACTTCACCGCCCAGACAGCAGAGAGTCTAAGGAGTCAGAGAGAGGTCAGGAGAAATAGAACAAACTTTCCACATGGAAATAAACATTAAGAACCGGAAAAACGGGGAGGGAGCTGGGTGGAGTGGGGAAGTGTGTGTCGGGGGGGAATAGGGGACATTGGTAATAATATCAATAAAAAAGAAACTTAAAAGAACAGGAAAAGCACTGTCCCTCCCAAAGCAATTATATTTCATATTATTTTTTATTTTATTTATTTTAAATCTTTTATTAGAGAGTCTGGTTTTCTTTTTTAAAAAAATGTGTAGGCTCAATTGGTTAGAAGATTGTCCTATGCACCAAAGGGTTAGGGGTTCAATCACCAGTTGGGACACGTACATGAGGCAACAATTGATTGATGTTTCTCTGTCTCTCTCTCTCTCTCTCTCTCTCTCTCTCTCAAATAAGTAAAAAATATCCTCAGATGAGGATTAAAAAAAAAATGTGTGGACATGTTTTTCTGCTGATATTTTGGAAAGTTTGATATTTTTCCCCCAGCGATTCTTTATAGATACCAATATGATACTTAATTCTCTATTCACTAGCCAGCGTCTATCAACTCCCTAATACGAACTATGACAAAAGTATATTTTCTCTTCCTCCCACATCCTCTTCTTTTTCATTGTGAGGATTAATACGAACTTTAATTTCATAATCTGTGGCCCAATATTTGGATTCCTGCAGCTTGAGCTCCGAAGGTGCCTGCAGAACATAGCTTTGCTCTTGCCAGCTCCGGAACTGCCCACCGAGCCAGCAGCCCCTCTGTGCTGATTGTACTGTTGGCTAAATTGTACTCCTTGCCTCGTTGTTAAATAATACCCCCTGTACTAAGATTGTGAAGTCAAAGACAGCCTTTTTTGTTGTGCAGGCCTGGACTGAAGCTAGGAGTCGATAAATGCTTATCATCTCTTACCCATTGTTCTCACCTCACAACCCATTTGCTGGATCACTGAATCAGCCACCCACTGAAAGTCCAGTTGCCACCACCAACCAGAAAACAGATGATGCATGTTTATGGTCTTGTTGCCCTTAGTAACCCATCCCTTTGGTCATCAGCTCCTTGCAATATTTGCCTTTATATAAACCCTGCCCTACCCTCTCCATTTTGGACCATATTTTCCATTCATTGTAAGGACTATGCTCCTGGATTGCAAATCATTATCTTAATAAAATTAAAAACTCTCTAAATTTCTTTAAAGAAAGATATCTCGCCGAAACCGGTTTGGCTCAGTGGATAGAGCGTCGGCCTGCGGACTGAAAGGTCCCAGGTTCGATTCCGGTCAAGGGCATGTACCTGGGTTGCGGGCACATCCCCAGCAGGAGATGTGCAGGAGGCAGCTGATCGATGTTTCTAACTCTCTATCTCTCTCCCTTCCTCTCTGTAAAAAATCAATAAAATATATTTTAAAAAAATAAAGAAAGATATCTCTTGTGTTTAAAATTTCCACCCAATTTTAGTTTATTATTATATTTTAAAATATATTTCTGTTACAGGACGTATCAGTTTTAAATAATACCTTTTGACTTCTAGCTACAAAAGATTAGGAAGGCAGCTCATAAAACATCGCCTTCCACCATTTTCTTCTCTTGTTCCAACTGTTCTTAATTAAGTCATGTCTACACTGAGAAAGTTTACCAGGTTCTGCGCTGCAATCCTCATCCCCGGGTTTACGTTAGTTGTGGTTCCACAGTTGGATGGATCCCACACTCATGGGGAAGCCTGTGTCTGTGATTCCTCGGGTCAACCAGAAGTCCACCCTGAAGGGACGTCTTCAAGTCGGGTTCTCGGGAAATGCATTCCAGTCTTTTGCATTTACACAAACAACAATTCAGCTATTATTTTATCACATTTTTTTCTTATGGATTCTGTACATATTGCTCCCTGGCATCCTTCCTTTGAAAATTGCCAGGCAGAAGACTGAGACCACACAAGGGACTGGGTATTTTTCCTGGTCGCCTAAAGTCTTGATATTTTACCTCTGAAGCCTGGTGGCCTAATTATTATATGTCTCAGGGGTCATGATTCTAGGCCCATGTTTCCAGGGAATGACTGTCCGTTTTTTCTAAATAATTTTTATATGTTCTTATTGATTTTAGAAAGAGAGGATGGGAGAGGGAGAGAGAGAGAGAAACATCAATAAGAGAGAACATTGATCAGCTGTCTCCTGCATACCTCCCCCCTGCCCCTAGGGATCAAGCCCCAAAGCGAGGCATGTGCCCTGCCTGGGAATCAAATTGGTGACCTCTTGGTTTATGGGTCAATGCTCAACCACTGAGACACATTGACCTGGCAATGCCTGTCCCTTTTAAAGTGTGTATGTGTTTACATAATTTCTGGAAACATTTTATGAATTATGTTTTGATTATTTTCCTGTTCTGTTTAAAAAGACATATTCTATCATTTTGTTAAAAAGAAACTTAAAAAGCTAGACCATCCATTAAGTGTGTGTTGTATCTCCTTTATCCATCTTCCAGTGTGAACATTTTACATCTATCCATTTAATCTTCTGTCCATGCCATTTTATTTAGCTCGCTTTTCTTAATCTTTCTTCCACCACGTCCCTTATTATGTTTTCAGCCATGTGCCAAAAATAAACCCTTCATTCTTGTAAGGGTTTATGTTTATCTTTCTCTCCTTTCTCCTGAGCTCTACCAGCTCACATTTAGACTCCTTTTGTCATTTTTCCACAGGTCCCCTGACCTATTATATGTCCACTTTAGACTAATTTTATGGAGGTGATTATTTCATTGATTGATTTTTTTAAACATAGCGATAAATGTGTGTTTTTTAAAATCTGCTTTACAGTACACTTTATTGAAAGAATGATGAAGCCCCAGAGTTTGCCTTGATCTTTAAATGTACCCAACCTTCAACCAACCCTCACTCACACACAAAAAAGACCCTGACAACCTCACCACCGTCCATGTTTCTAAATGTCCATGTAAGAAACGTCCAAACCTATGGAGAATTCTTGTTGTTGTTGTTAATCCTCACCTGAGGATATTTTTTCCATTACTTTTTAGAGAGAGTGGAAGGGAGGGGGAGAGACAGAGAGAGAGACACACATTGATGTGAGAGACGCACATGGATTGGTTGCCTTCTGCACCTATCCTGGCCGGGGCTGGGGATCCAGCCTGCATCCAAGGTATGTACCCTTGACCGGAATCGAACCCAAGATCCTTCAGTTCACGGGCCGATGCTCTATCCACTGAGCCAATCGGCTAGGGCCAGTAGAGAATTTTTTTATAAGAGTTTATTTGAGCCAAACTGATGACATATGTCGGGGAGCAAGATCACAAATGCTCCAGAGAACAACAGTTTTGCAGTTTCTTTTATGCATTTGAGATTAAGGAGGGAACTGAAGGAAGACTATGTGAAGGTGGGAGAAAGCAAGGCAGGGATTGAATTACAAGAAAGTTAGGCTCCTGCTTTAAAGGAGGGGTTTGAAAAGGTGCATTTCAAAGATGTATTAACCTAGATCAGGGGTGGGCAACCTTTTTGTGAGTGCGTGCCAAAACCAGCAAAATCTCTGACTCAAAATTCTTCTGCGTGCCAACCCTAATATTTTGAGAACATGTTACGCCTACTCGATATCTCTTAAGGTGTACATATGTAAAGAACCTTGAAGAAATAATAAAATTCATTCGAGCGACAAAAACACAGTATAGGATGATGAAAAATACATTTATTTGTTAATGTATACATGTACACTGGGAGAGTTAAGGCAGAGGCATAGAAATTGCTCTTCCCCTCTGTCGTCAATCCATGTCTATGGTCTTTAAGATAACTTGTTATGTAAAATTATTTATTTATCTAAGATGCACCTACACTGAATTTACCTGAAAAATAAAAAAGTCGGTATTAAGGAAAAAATTGTAAATGGAAGATTATAAGAGAGGGTTTCGTGTGCCAGCAAAAGTTACTGGCGTGCCATGTTTGGCACGCGTGCCAAGGGTTGCCCACCCCTGACCTAGATGCACAGAAACAATGGGCAGGGCTTGTTTAGGGCAAAGAGAAACCTTTTACTAAAGAAGTTATGTGCCTGGGGCACGGCTACTCTCCATGACCTGCCCAGTTAGGAATTTATGATCACATCACCCTGAAGGTTCCTTTCCACAGGACCTCTTTTTCATGCACATCACCAAGAACTGCCTTGGAAATGCTGAAGATTAACCGCATCGTGCCTATATTCCTGCTAATCAGAACCACCAGAATTCAAAGACTCTCTGGATTTTACTGATTTGGATTTTCGCTCCCACATATCAAAGTATATTCTTTCCTCTAACCACTCCTCTACCTTGCTTCATTCCTGGAAAACTTCCTTCTCTGCTCTCTGGAACTTATTGTCCATTATCAGCAAAATCCCTTACAGTCTGACATCTATGAATTATCCCTTCATCTTACTCCTCTAAGTGATGCCTGGCCCTAACCAAGGACAATTCTCTCCTACAGAGCTTTGCAGAGCCTGCTGGTTCCCGCCCCACCCCCACCCCCACCCCTGGCCTGTATCATAGGACCTGGAAATGTGGTGTTTGCCACATCTCCTTCCCACAGCTGTCTACAGAAACCTGATTGATCTCCCTCATTCCTCAAGGAGTTTAGCCCCTGGGACAGTGGTCGGCAAACTCATTAGTCAACAGAGCCAAATATCAACAGTACAACGACTGAAATTTCTTTTGAGAGCCAATTTTTTTAAACTTAAACTATATAGGTAGGTACATTGTTATTAACTTAGTTAGGGTACTCCTAAGGCTTAGGAAGAGACACACTCAAGGGGCCAAAGGGCTGCATGTGGCTCGCGAGCCGCAGTTTGCCGACCACGGCCCTGGGTCATTGCAACTCCCTCCAATGCTATTCTGAATTATTTCAATGCCTTTATGTAGGGTTCCTCCAATACTATGTTCTCTATGTTTCTTTTTCTCTTGTATTGCAGTGATCTCATTCTCCACCTAATAGTCTCTCATTCTTATAATCACATATAGATCTTATCATTACTGCTGACTGCATTCCCTCCTGGGCTGTTTCAGGCATCCTAAGTCCTATCTCCTTTGAACCTTCCAGCTCAGTCTTTCCATTTTCCCAACACCAATAATTATTTAACCTAAGGAGGAGCTTCGACATACTGACTGCCCGTACTTCAAATCCTTCTCTCCCTGTTTACCTAGCAGCTCAGATTTCATGGTCCTTCACATACATTTTGCTTTGTTCCTCCCTTTAATGTACTGACCTGGAGGAAGGGGGTGGAACAGGTCCTTGGTTAAATACTTCTTATTTAAACAAGTGAACGTGCTCAGAAGATATGCATATACCCACACATAGTGCACATGTTGTCTGGGCTTAATTTAAACCATGGCCACTGAATTCACAAGAGCTCTTTAGGCACACTCAACAATCATAATAATTTCCCTCAAGCTCTGCCTCTGTCCTAGGCAATAATTTTGCGTTTTTTCCTCAAATATCCAACATTTCCTTCCTCACTTTATTCTCAGCTGGTAACAATGCCTTTTGTTACTTGGAAAAAAATAGAAGCAATGAGAAGGGAACTCCAGAATGCTCCCTCCACCACATGCATGAACCCGCCAGATTCACTCCCAGACACCGTGTTCCCATCTGTTGCCAGGGATGAACTACACATGCTCCTGTTAAAAGTCTAATGGGCCCTAACCGGTTTGGCTCAGAGGATACAGCGTCGGCCTGTGGACTGACGGCTCCCAGGTTCGGTTCTGGTCAAGGGCATGTACCTTGGTTGCGGGCACATCCCCAGTAGGGGGTGTGCAGGAGGCAGCTGATCGATGTTTCTAACTCTCTATCCCTGTCACTTCCTCTTTGTAAAAAAATCAATAAAATATATTTTAAAAAATGTCTAATGGATCCCATCCTGTCTCACCTCTATAAGAATATTGCTTCCACATGTGCCTCCCCTTTCTCCGACCTTACCAATATCTCTCACTAGTTGATGCTCCTTGCATTAGTCAGAGTCCTCCAGAAAAACAGATTTACATCTCAAGGGATTATGAGGCACTGGCTCATGCAGATATGGGAGACTGAGAGCCCCACAATCTGCCATCTGCAAGCTGGAGAGCCTGCCAGCAGGGAAAGCAGGTGTTATTATTATTCTATTCCAAGTCCGAAGGCCTGATAGCCAGGAGAACCAGTAGTGGGAGTTCTAGTCCAAGTTTCAAGGCCTGAGAACCTGGGTCACTGGTGATATAAATCCCAGTCCAGGGGCAGGAAAAGACCAGGGTCTCCACTCACACAGCAAAGCTGAGAAAGCAAGTCCTCCCTGCCTCCATCTTTTTGTTTTATTCAGGCCCTCAACAGATTAGATGATGGCCACCCACATGGGGAGGACCATCTGCATTACTCAGTCTCTGAATTCAAACGCTAACCTCATCCAGAAATTCAAGCACAGACATACCCAGAAATAATGTTTAATCAGATAACCAGGCACCCTGTGACCCAGTCAAATTGGCACATAGAATTAACCATCACAGTCCTCAACCCCACCTTCCTACAGCTCCCATGCTATTACTCTGCTCCTTATAGCAAAACTCATGTTGCACTTGCTCGCCTCCCATTCATCTTGACCTTATTCACTGGGGTTTTAACCCCACCCTTCCACACCCAGCAAATGTCATTCTACCCTTCAGCTTGCTCAGGCAAAACTGCCTCCCCTGCACACTACTTCCTGAAATCATGATTTATCTGCATGAAATTCTCATTTAGTCCCGTCTGCTCTGCTTTTCCTTCAGGACAAACTGGGACCAGGGAAGCTCCTGCCATCAATCCACATCCCTGTTCCCCTTGCTCCCTCCCCCTCAAAAAAGAGGCTCACTGGGTTTGCCCTTTGAATGTGCCATGTGCTTCTCCCAGGATCTACAGCTGTGAGCATCCTTTCAGGGCACCTTCCCTCACCTTGTTTGAGCTTCACTGCATTTGGCAGCTCTTCTCCATAGGGGGTCAGGGTTAGGGATGTCCCCTGGTTTCATCAGAGGTGGAGCTCTCGTTTCTTTTAACATAACCTTTGTTGCTTTGAGGGTAATTTCCAAGAGGAGAAAGAGGAAGCACCATTTGCTTTGAAGAAGAGAAATTTGACCCCAGTGTTTCGGTTGGATTGGGAACAGGAAAACAACAGGCAGGGAGACCATCTGGTAATGGCAGCTGATCCAAAGAGAGGTGTCCGGCTGCCTGAGAAGGTCAGAGGAGGACTGACTTTCAGTGCCTTTAGACTTACAGCCACCCCTGGGTCAGTGGGTCAGTCAGGTCGCAACTGTAGGTAACAAACACTCATGCTGCTGTAGTTGCTTTTTTCTTTAAATACTAGAAGCCTGGTGCACAGATTTGTGCACCGGTGGGGTCCCCCGCTCTGGCCTGTGCCCCCTCGCAATCTGGGACCCCTTGGGGGATGTCAGAGAGCCAGTTTTGGCCCGATCCCCGCAGGCCGGGCCAAGGGACCCCACTGGTACACAATTGGGGCTGGGGAGGGACCACGGCAGGGCTCCAGGGCATGTCTGGCCTGTCTGACCCAGTCCCAATGGGCTGGGCCCCAGCAGCAAGCTAAACTACCAGTTGGAGCGTCTGCCCCCTGGTGATCAGTGTGCATCATAGCGACTGGTTGACTGGTTGAATAGTTGGACACTTAGCATATTAGCCTTTTATTATGTAGGATATTTTTATTGATTTCAGAGAGGAAGGGAGAGGGGGAAAGAGAAACATCCATGATAAGAGAGAAGCAGTGATCAGCTGCCTCCTGCACACCCCCTTGAACCTACAATCTATGCATGTGCCCAGACTGGGAATTGAACCATGACCTCCTGATTCATAGGTCAATGCTCAACCACTGAGCCACACCAGCCAGGCTATTTTTTCTTTTTAAAGGGTATTTGAGGAAGGGAATCACATGCTTATACAATCATTAGAAGGCCTGCAGAAGTGAGTCTTAGGGAGGGAATGAGTAGGAATAGCTCCCCCAGAACTGACTGGCTCATCAAGGGAAGCCCTGCACCAACATGGCTGTGAGGGAATCTAAGCCAGCATCCCAGTTGTTTCCAGGACCATGTCACGTAGCCACAGGCCAGACTCAGGAGCCCAGGACCACTGCTGTTGGGTCCGGAACAATTCACCTGAACAGTGACCTGGGGGTCAGGAAGCCGCCATCAGAAGGCTGCCCTTCCTGGAGCCAGAGTGGTCTCGACACTGGCAGTACCGGCGTTTTGTGTGTGCCATCTCTTCCCACTCAATCTTACTCTGAATCCAAGTCTCCCATGAGTCTGGCTGGCAAAATCTTACATCAAACACTGTACGTTCAACTGAGAAGGCTGTTTTTAGATCCCCAAACTGTCCAACATAGAAAAACAAAGAAGGAGAAAACTGGAGCAGATTATGAGCAAAACTACCCAATTTGGCCCAACTTTCTCTCCTTTCTCCTGTGCTCACTTCATTGACGCTTCGGCTGCTGTTAGCAATAATTCCCTCAAGCCCCTTTCTTTCTTTCTTTTCTAATTTTCATTAAATTTATTGGGGTGGCACTGGTTAATAAGATCATATTAACCAATGCCAAATTGTTTAATATAACCTTATTATCTTTGTTCCTCTATATCACATAGTGTCACATTTGCTTTTTATAACAGCCCTAAGTCTGATCAAGCCCCGATTTAGGGACAAGAACTCTAAAAGATGAGATACTATATCCAAGGTCTCCCAGTCAATAAATGATGGACTGGGGACTTAGCCTCAAGATTCAACTCTAAATCCCTTTGTCTTTCCTCTGCGGAATAAGTCCATAGACTACTTTGACTAGGTCTCCTTTTAAACTGAGAAAGACACCAGCCTCTTATGACCAAGTAAAATAAATTGATTTCTTTTTTAAAAATATATTTTAATTGATTTCAGAGAGGAAGGGAGAGGGAGAGAGAGATGGAAATATCAATGATGAGAGAGAATCATTGATCAGCTGCCTCCTGCATGCCCCCAACTGGGGATCAAGCCTGCAACCCAGACATGTGCCCTTGACTGGAATTGAAACTGGCACCCTTCCGTCTACAGGCCAATGCTCTGTCCACTGAGCCAAACTGGCCAGGGATAAGTTGATTTCTTAATCACTGTTCCTTTCTGAGCCTGTTGACCTGTACCCTCACTGCTGAACGTCCAGATGGTTAACGCAGTTGCCAGTCCAGCCGAGAGCAACCCTTGCCCTGACTCTGTCTCAAGGAGCTGCCACCTTGGCACTTGCTGGGTTTGGCCTATATGGAGCATCAATCAAGTTTTCTCCCACTGATGAAAGTTATCGATGGTCACTTGCTTTGGGGTGTCTGGGAGGGACCCACTGGTCTCTCCAAGCTTATAGGCTTTGTTCAGTCCATAAATGATATGGGCCCCTGGTTCCAACTTTCCTTGGTAAGCATAACATCCCTCCCCAAACCTGGCCAACTTAAACTTCTCTCTATTCCTGGACACGTCTCTGCTTCATGTCTTTGCCGATTCCATCCTCTCGGCCTGGATTTTCCTTCTCTTTCCCAACCCATCGTGCAAGACTTACTCCCAATCACTTCCTTTTCCACAATGTTTCCCTTGAGTTTTCAACCCCTTAGAAGTAAGTTCTTCTACTTTTGAGCTATTTTGGCACTTTCTATCTATATCTCTCCTATCACATCCCTGACTTTCCACTTGGTATTAAATAAACACGATGTAGGTTGAATTAACAGCAGAAAACCTTTACTCCCCTGTGGTAATATTAGAGATGGGCGCTCTTGGCATGGACGGATAGAAATGTCCAGTACATGGCTTTGAACTTTGACATGTGCCTTGCTTTGGCCAATGGGATTGTTAGAGAATATGATACATGGGAAGGCTTGAAATGTACTGGAATAGCTGAGCCTGTCTTCTTGCATTTCTACCTTTTGCCAGAAGGAGAACATCCTGAGAAATTTTGGTCTAAAAAGGGCTGAAAAGCACATGGAGCAGATCTGCACCCAAATTTCAGCTTGAAACCAGGCCCAGCCTAACCTGGGTCAACCCAATCCCCGACAATCTACGACACGCGTGAGTGAAAAACGCATGCTTGTTCTCCTGATGCTTTTACGCAGCAGTAGCAGATGAAAACACCCACAGTACAATTTCATGTCCTCTCCTAGATCATGCATGACTAGAAGGCGAGCTTCCCACCTTACTCTTTGTACAGCTTTGTAACAACAACATCTAGACACTATAGGATGCTTACAATGCATCCTATGAAAAAGCTGAGGCCAGCAAGGTTTGATAGGTTCTCTAAAGTCACAGAATAAAGGAGTGATGGAGATGGGGTTCAAATCCAGGCAGCCTGGCTGCAGAGGCTTATTGCAGTACATCCATCCACACAACAGATGTTCAAGGAAGTATTTGTAGATGGGAAGGAGAAAGAGGAAGGTAGGTGAAAGAAGAGAGGAAATAAGGAAGAGGTCTATGATTTTTGTTGTATTTAAAAATACATTTCTACTAGAGGTCCGGTGCACGAAATTGTGCCCTCTGGGGGGTCCTTCAGCCTGGCCTGTGCCCTCTCACAGTCCAGGAGTCTTTGGGGGATGTCCCACTGACATCCTTAGTGCTGCCACGGAGGCAGGAGAGGCTTCCGCCACCACCGCTGCACTTGCCAGCTGTGAGCCAGCTTCTGGCTGAGCAGCACTCCCCCTGTGGAAGCACACTGACCACCAGGGGGCAGCTCCTGCATTGAGAATCTGCCCCCAGTTGGTCAGTGCATGTCATAGCGACCGGTTGAGCAGCCTTAGCATATCATTAGAATATTACGCTTTGATTGGTTGAACAGATGACTGGACACTTGGCATATTAGGCTTTTATTATATAGGATATTTGTTATTGGGATTTTTAAAGTATAATTATGAAGAAGGGATATGTGTGTGTGTGTGTGTGTGTGTGTGTGTGTGAGAGAGAGAGAGAGAGAGA
>NW_006294778.1:219701-222836 GCF_000327345.1 Myotis davidii
GAAAGAGAGAGAGATCGATCTCCCCCACCCCCTCCCACCTCTTGGCCTTATATCCTGCTGGGTTGGCTTCATCCCTAAATAAGCCCTTCTCACATGATTCTTGCACCTCCAGGCTGAAATTATTTTTATGTGTAATAATCCCTGTAGGGTAAAAAAGAGCTATGATTTCCCAATTATTCCTGCTAAAGTTCTGAAATTCATGCTGACTGGGTCTATTAAAGTCAGGTGTTCAAGCCTGAACCAATCACTCTAGCCACGGGCACTTCGGGGGTTAGCCAGGCCTGACCTGTGTGCTCATTTCTGGATCTTAAATCACATGGAGAGGGCATAGGACAGAGAGCTGATACAGGAAGAAGAGAGACTAGACATGTGCTGGCAAATGCAAGCAGCATCAGAGCTCCCCGCCCCCCCTTTCCCACTCTTCTCCATTATGGAAAGACCCCAATGGTACCCCTTGGACATCACTTCTCTGACCTTCTGACCTTCTCCATTCTACCCATCTCTTCATTCTGTTTCCAGCTCCTCATTAGGACTTAAAAATTCTAAAACTCCTGGGTAGACTTCTGAACGATCTCCAGTCCCAAACCTGAGCTCCAGCTACTGAGTACAACTCCTTGCACCGAGCACAGACATGTGTAACCTATAAGCACAGTTACCTTTAAAGCAGATCTGGAGACTCAGCCAAGAGGGTGACCTACTTCTCTTTTCTTTAGCACCTCGGACCCCTCCTGGGTTAGGGAGTGTTGGCTCTAGCACTGGCCTCATCCCTCAGCAGCTGGGATCCTCTAAAGAAGAAACAGTGGGGGTCAGATTTGCTGAGAGCCAGCATGGCTTTGAACACTGCAGGGGAAAGTCAGAGTTAGCCTCTCCCACTGGCTGTAGCATTTCAACAGCAAGCGGGCTGCCTGCTTGCTTATTCAGAGCCTTGCGGTCCTGTGAAGGGGGCGTATGCGTGGGGAGCATTGAATATACCAGATCTGACAGTAGCCAATGACCTAGGTTCTCAGGAGTCCCCGTATTCTAATCTGTAAAACAGGAGCAATAATATTTACCTTCCTGGGGGGATATCAGCATAAAATGAGACAATGCATGTCTTGACCTCTAAGAGGGGGTGCTCATCACTCTTTGGTCCCCACCTCATCGGCCCCTCCATTCCAGCTCTTTCAGGATAAGTCAGGATATAGGAGAAATATCTTCATCTCCCTACTTGGAGGGGTGCTAAGCTGGTGAATCAGATTCCAAGACGCAAATTGAACTGGCATTCTAAAGGTAGAACTGTCAAATGGGTGAACGGGCCAGTGTAGATGACCAAGGTCTCTACTCTTCTTCCTTCATCTCTTCAGGGTGCGGACTGGGGCTGCCTCTGAATGTGAGGAGACCCAGTCCCTTCTCTCTCCTCCCCTCTCCTCTCCCCTCCTCTCCACTTCTCTTTCTCTCTCTCTCTCTCTCTCTCTCTCTCTCTCTCTCTCTCTCTTTCTTCCTCCCTCCCCATTTTCTCTTCCTCTCCCTTCCCCCTCCCTTGGCTCCAGGACAGACAGTTCCAGGCTTTGCTGCCCTTCTTTCTTTTCTCTCTGTCTCTCCAAGTCCCTGTCTTTCAGGGCTGGAGGGGAACCTCACCTCCCTGCAATGTGGCATATTCTGAAACTCTGGTCTAAGCTTAAAGGGATATAGAATTTTGCTGGACCAAGTATGGTTGCTAAACTGTCTTTACATGAAAGAAATAACAGCCACGCCCATTCATTTACATACTATCTATAGATGCTTTTGTACTACCTTGGCAGAGTTGTGTACTTGTGACAAAGACCACATCTTTTCCTTTACTGAAAAAGTTGCTGTCCCCTCATCTACATGACCCAGCCCACCTTACTAGATTTCAACTTTTGAGTTTGGGAACCAAAACCCCATATAACGTTACTTTCTCAGACTGTTATGATTCCCTCCTCACTGACATGATTCAATGACATCATTGAATCATGTTATTTGAGAACCCCTCAAGTTCTAGCACAGAGAGGATGGATCAACGGAGATTCTCTCCTACAATGTATTTTAATTTATTGCATTTACAGGACCCTTAGGGGAATAATTTTTCCGACGCACTTCTGCATCCCCATGTCTAGTAGCTATCCCGTAAATATTTTCTAGGTGAATAATTAAATAAATGAATCATCGTAAATTTATCTTTCTTCTCTCCACTCTTTTATCTTCTCTCTGTCTTCCTTTTAACAGGCATCGACTACCTAATTTGTGTTGACTACTTTCCTAGGTCTCATTCATAGCAGATATCACCCAGCAAGGAGGTGGGTAATACATAGGACATGATAAAGAGGCAGTACGGCGTAGTTGCTATGACTAGCAGGCTTTGAACCAAGACCACCTAGGTTTACATTCCACACTAATTGTGTGGCCTTGCACTGGTGAGTAAACATCTCCGAGACGGAGTCTCCTCACCTATAAAGAAGAAAATAATAGCTTCTGTGAGAATTATATTGGTAAAGACATTCAAAGCACTTAGGACAGTATCTGCCCATAGCATCATTAGTGTTATGGGCTGAATTGTGTCCCCCAAAAAGACATGCCGAAGCCCGAATCCCTGGTGTCTGTGAATGTGGCTTTATTTGGAAATAGGGTCTTTGCTGATGTGATCAAGTTACAAAGCCAATAGGGTGAGCCCTAATCTAATACAACTGGTGTTCTACTTAGAAGAGAGGGAAATTGGGACCGAGACACAAACATGCCCTGGGGGAGGGGGGGGGAAGATGATGTAGAGCAGTGGTTCTCAACCTTCCTAATGCCGCGACCCTTTAATACCATTCCTCATGTTGTGGTGACCCCCAATTTCATTGTTACAAATTGAACATAATTAAAGCATAGTGATTAATCACAAAAACAATATGTAATTATATATGTGCTTTCCAATGGTCTTAGGCGACCTCTGTGAAAGGGTCATTCGACCCCCAAAGGGGTCGCAACCCACAGGTTGAGAATGGCTGATGTAGAGACACAGGGAGAAAGCCATATGAAGGAAGAGGAGAGAGTGGAGGGAAGCCAATGAAAACCAATGACTGGCAGCAAAGAGCAGAGACCGGGGCGGGGCCAGGAGGCTCCTCCCTTAGAGCCTGAGTGACAGATAGCATT
>NW_006294778.1:223202-250687 GCF_000327345.1 Myotis davidii
CTTCCACTCTCCAGGTCTGAGAGACAAAACATTTCTGCTGTTTTCAGCCATCCCACCTGCGGTACCTTGTTATGGCAACCCACAGAAATGCGTATAGTTAGATAACACTATTATTACGTGGTTTAACTCTTATTGAATATAAGAATGAATGCATGCACTTTGGACCCCTCTTTGGGTTTCTGGGGCCTTTGGGAGCCTGGAGCAATGAAAAGAATTCAGAGAGCAACCGGCTTTGCAGGATCTTCAGCGATTTTACTGGAATCCTTTTTATGGCATCGGGGAAACAAGCCCTTGGATACCTCCAGGCTGGTTCACCGGGTGCATTTTAACTGCGGTTTATACAAGTCACACAAGAAGCCTGCTCCTTCTCGATGCCTCCGAGTTCTCACAGTTTCACCCGCACTCCCATCACCATGAGAAGCCATAGTCCATAACAAGCTAATCACACAGAGCGGTGGGGCGAGCCGGCCAGGCAGTGCGGCCTCTGTCCCCATCTCAGAAGGCTTGTCATCAGAGGTCACATCCTAACCAGCTTACTTTCTGTTTGGATTCTCTCTCCCCTGTGCTCTCCATGGGTTCCACATGGAATCAGACTTGAGACAAAATCTTAAAACAAAGTCTATGACTTAAAACTTCCTCCACGTCCCAGAGTATTTCCCACCAAACTTGCTCCTGGTGGTCATATCAACTGGAAGGTCATAGCAGTGAAAGTATCTCAGTGGACTGATGCATACTTGTAATAGACATAATTGCTTGCCTTCCCAGCATCCATTTCACCATTTTCCTCTCTTCCTTCTCCCTGAGCCTCAGGAAGCCCACCCCCCCTGAGATCAGGGTTGGTTGAAGAATGAGCACTACCCAATTCAAGACCATAAAGTGTGAAGGGAATTCTGCAGGTGGATAGGAAGAAAAATTTCCTCACTCAACCGAAGAGAGGGAGAGGGGAGAAGGCGGGAGGGGAGAGAGGAGAGGGCGGAGAGGAGGGAGAGATATCATCTCTTTTTTTTCTCTAGACATTACTGGGTCTGAACATGCCGCCTTCAGCCTAGGATGAAGCCAACACCCAGGACAGAGGAGGAGAGATTTAGGAAGGACTTCCATCCTTGATCAAAATATTGAACTGCTAAGTCAACCAATTCAGAAGCCTGACGTGTTTTTTAATATTTTCTATTATATGAGCTTATAGATCTTCTTTGTTATTTAAGACAGTTTGAGTTAATGTCAGATACTAGAAAAATAAAAGCACTTCAATAAATAAAGTATCATATTTATTTTAATTACAATATTGAAAATAAATGTTATCTTGCTTTTTCTCTTATCCAGAGAACTTTCCTATGTCAGTAGATAATCTTTATAAATTTAATCTTATAGGGACATGATTATACTTTGAAAATGCATTATAATTTACTTAACCATTGAAATATTGGAGAATAATTTTATTATTTCCATTTTTCACTATTAAAAAAGACATTGAGGTCAACATCTATAAACAATCCTATTTAGTTCCTTAAGATAAATTAGAGAAGTACAATTTCTGGCTTAAAAAAGAAAACTTTTGAAGATTTTTTATATTGCCAAATTGCTTTCTAAAAAGACTAACTCAATTTATCCTCCCATTAGTGTGATAGAAACTTTCTCTTAGCAACATAAGTCACAGGCAATTTATTAAGATAAAAGGCTAGTATTCTCATCCTAATTGAAATGGTTTGATTGCTAGTGATGCTATATTTCCCTTTGTTTACTGACCACCTATTTTTCTCCAACAAACTGCCCATTCATGTTCGTTCTACTTTTTCTAAACAGGCTTTATTTTTCCCTGCAGACTCGTAAGAGCTCTAGGATGAATATGTTCAATAAACTTTAAATTCATAATTTACTTTAATCTTCAAAATAATTTTGTTAGGTGGGTTTGATTCTACCCATGAAGGGTCTGTGGGCTTGGAGAGAAGTTAACTTTACAGTCCACGTGGTCATCAAGGTGTGTTTCAAGTCTGAGCACAGGTGCAGCGCGCGCACACACGCCCACTTGCCATTTGCCATCGGAAGTGGCGCAGCTGTCACTCAGGCTCTATGCTTTCTCCTGCAGGTGAGCCTTAACAGCTGGGTAATTGCCTGGTCCTCCATGCAAAAAAGATACTTTATTTTAGAAAAATATAAGGATGCAGTTTTCAGCTAGGTATGTTTCCTACTCTTTTGGTGATACATATAACCTCAACTCCCTAAGAGTGGCATGCCTCCCACCATCAGAGTGCCCCCAGTGTGGCAACTGTAGCAGGAAATACAGATGTTCCTAACGCTTGAAATCGCCCAATAACTGGCTGCACCACCTGCTTCCTGCTTGTTAGCAATTGCAGGGATAATTGCACCGCACACTTGAACGGACAGATGATACACGTGGTAGCGGGACACTTGGTAGCTCCCATTCTGGTAGAAATCCTATATAATAAAGAGCTAATGCCGAAACCGGTTTGGCTCAGTGGATAGAGCGTCAGCCTGCGGACTGAAAGGTCCCAGGTTCGATTCCGGTCAAGGGCATGTACCTGGGTTGCAGGCACATCCCCAGTAGGAGATGTGCAGGAGGCAGCTGATCGATGTTTCTCTCTCATCGATGTTTCTAGCTCTCTATCTCTCTTCCTTCCTCTCTGTAAAAAATCAATAAAATATATATTTTTTTAAAAAGAGCTAATATGCTAATTAGATCAAACAGCAGAATAACCATCCAGACGACCTTCTGGACAAAGCTGGGGCTGCAAGGGCCATCTGAGGCAGCCGGGCTGTGAGGGCAGAGCCCCTTGCACAAATTTCGTGCATTGAGCCTCTAGTTATAAAATAAATCCATAGGAGGAGACTGGTGGTGTGCCACAGGGTTGAGAACCATGGAGCAGTGGTTTTGAAGCTGCATATAAAGGCCACAGGGGAGATTTTTTAAAAACCCACACTTCAGGCCACACTCAATACCAGCTCACTCGGGATCTTCAGGGCTGGGATCCAGAGATCGGTATATTTTAAACTCCCCTGGTGACTCCCATGTGCAACCCGGTCTGAGAACTATGCTGCAGAATTCCCTGTCTTGGAAAGGCAACCTCGTGCACAGAGACCCAAGAAGGCTCCAGGAGGGAGAGAAGAAAATCCCAGAAGGCCATGGTGATCTGGTGCGACCAGCAAGCCCACACTGGGATGCGTCCTCACCACATGCCTCAATCCAAAGATTCCTCTAATTTAGAAGTGACTCCACTGGTTTAGGTGAGAGGTATTGCAGTTGTTCCAATCTACCTTTGGGTAAACTCACCTACTGGAAAAGTCAGCTCATTGTCTGAAGAGAAGGGCAGGAGTTTGGCTTGGGAACCAAATAGTAGCTGGGAGAAGCCACCTGTGCTTCTTAAATAGAAATCTCTCTTGGGCCCATGAAATAGATACAAGCATGGAAGCAGGCAGGACCCAGGAGCCCTCCTCATGGAACCTGGTGATGCTATGAGAGATCCTTAAATTCCCAGCTCTTGCCACATCCTTCTGAGGGGGGCAGTTTCCTAGAAGCTGAGTGAAACCAGAAGAGGGTCCCTACCCCCATCAAACAAACCAAAATAAAAAAGGGCAAACAGCCAGGCCAGTGTTGGTCAGTGGTTGAGCACATAGACCCATGAACCAAGAGGTCCCAGTCAGGGGGCATGCAGGAGGCAGAAGCCCAAACATCTTTGGTCTTCTCTCATTGATGTTTTATTTCTTTATCCTTCTCCTTTCCTCTCTCTCGCTCTCTCTCTCTCTCTCTCAAAAAAAAAAATTAATAAAAACATTTTTTTAAAAAAAATAGGGGGGGGGGCAAACACATTGATGTCACCTCCGCTGGCCTCTCAGCAATGAACTCCCACTCATCCTTCCCATGGGTCCTTTTTCCACCTCCACAGTGGAAATGTCTCCTGAGGCTAATTAAATGGTGGTGATTTATGCACAGATGTGCTCCAACATTTCTGTTGTCTCAGGAAAATCTCTCTCCCCCATGATCACAATTCAAACTATTGCTTTATCTTTCCTATGGTTCTGTGTGTCCCCATCCTCTCTTTCTTATTGTTAGCGACTACACTCAAAAAATTCTCTCGTGCAGAGCAGAAACTACAGCTCCCAGCTGACGTAGGGAGAGGTTGAGAGCACACCCGGGGCTCGAAGCTACTCCGTGGGGAAAGTGAGAAACACTGAGACATCAATGTGGTCAGAGACAGACAGTAGCTCGAGGTTCAAACAAAAAGAAAGACACAGAGATTCCTGAGGACGCAGCAGCATAAAGACATGGGAGAGGAAGATTCCAAGTCAGGGGTAAAAGGGCCTTCATTCCACTGATCTGGGCGGAAAGAACAGGGAGGTAGGTCTTAGCGAGCGACAAAACCTACTGATAGGCGGCCTTGGGTCATTTCCACTGCGTAGGTGTCCCGCTGTGCGAATGGCTGGGACTGGATCAGGGATGACAAATGAGTTTCATTTTGCGTGCCAACTCCGATCCATCGGCAGTCACTTATGCACTGTAGTGACAAGGATTTGGGGCTGCACCTGGGCTCACAGGAGAACCACGGTGATGGATTAGCGATGTCTGCTATGGATGGGGGCGAGAATTATAGCACACATGCGAAGGCTCCTCCCTCGCCCAAGCAGACTGTTTCTACATCCCACCTTCAGCTCTCACATTCTATAATTCAATGCAACCGTGGCAAAAACGCCAGATCTTTCCACTCGGTGACATTTTTCTCTAAAATTGTGACAATGACCTGCCATCGTTGCGTGTGAGGGGAAAAAAATATGATAGCAGAAATATTTAAAGACAGCACATTGGTGGTTTTTCTTCTCTTCTCCCAGAGCTTCTAGAAATATGAACATCTTAAGAGTGCTAGAGACTGCTCTTTACATCCCTTAGAGAGCTGGGAGAAGGGAGACAGCTGAAAAAATTTAGGACGGGTCTAAATTATTGAAGGCCCTTTGCTGTGCTTGTACTTTCCAGGAGAACGCAGGCACTGAGCTGCAAGCCGCATGCACGCTGCTCACTCAATGAGAAACGCGGCAGCTTAGGCTGGGAGAATGAAGCAACCCCAGCGTGTGCTCAGAAACAGTGAGAGCTGGAGTTCGGTGGTTTGCGTTGTGCAGAACGGGGTGTCTCACCTCGGGGAACTGAAATCTGTGAAGGAGCAGGATGGTTGGTGAGTACAGACCCAATAAGTGGGACCTTGGGAACAGAATCACCCAGCCTGAGGGTGAGCATAAGGCAGCCCTTGGAGGTCTAGCCCTTGGCCTGACTGCAGAGGCAGCTCGTTAAGGAGATGCTGTGGGTGGGGTGTCTAGAAACTGATTTTAGATGCTCAACATTTTAGAAATCTGCTCATTTATTTCTGACTCTCCCCCTGCTGCCCTCGATGTGGTCCTCGCCATCTTTCACCTCGACTCCTACTGAGGTGGCTTTCTTTTCCATTTTTAAATCATTTTTATTTTTCAATTACACTGGACATTTATTATTATACTAGAGGCCCGGGGCATGAAAATTCATGCACTGGAGGAGGGGTCCCTCAGCCCAGCCTGCCCCCTCTCACAGTCCAGAAGCCCTCAGGGGCGGGAGGCGACTCGGCCATCAGGGAAGGCGACGCTCCATCACACCTCTGCTGCTGCCACTGCTGACAGCGCAAGCCTCGGGCGGCCCTGGTTACCTGTGCCTCGGGCTGGCCCTGGGCGGCTGGCGGGCTGAGGGGACTGGGGGTCTCTGGAGGCAGGCGGGCATGGGACCAGCCTTGCTGTGCGCCTGCCGCCCCGGCGGGGCTGAGGGGACTGGGCGCTGCCACCTTGTGGCTGTGGGCAATGTCATCTTAGACAGTGGGGCAGTCAATTAGCATATTCCCTCCTTTTTGGCTGTGGGTGCCACCATTTTTGTGACGGTGTGAGGGTCAATTAGCATATCCCCTCTTTATTAGATAGGATTAGTTTCAGATGTACAACCCAGTGATTAGACTTTACCTACTTACTAAGGGATTATCCCGATAAATCTCATGCCCCTCTGACACCATATATAGTTACTTGAATATCATTGACTATATATTCCCTATGCTGCACTCTTACACCCCCACAACTATTCTGTAACAACCAATTTGTACTCCTACTGACATCTTTGATCTCCTGTATTTTTAAAAAATATTTTTTATTGATTTCAGAGAAGAAGGAGAGAGAGAGAGATAAAAACATCAGTGATGAGAGAGTCATTCATTGGCTGCCTCCTGCACACCCTCTATTGGGGATAGAGCCTGAAACCTGGGCATGTGCCCTGACCAGGAATTGAACCATGACCTCCTGGTTCACAGGTCGACGCTCAACCACTGAGCACACCAGCCAGGCTTATCTCCTCTCTTTATCTCTTATCTTGACCTGCTGCTGATCTATCCCCACCACTGCAGCCAGATTGGTCTTCCCAAAATTTACACTAGACCATATTGCTCCTGGTTAAAACTCCTCAATGAGTCCTTTTACCTTTGAATAAAATCCAAGGTCCTGAAAATGTCCTCAGAGCTCAGACCCCTACCCCACTTACTGGCCCCCACTTACTATGCAGCTAACACCAATGCAGTTGAGTTCCCCCTACACACTGTGCTCTTTCTGACCTGTATTCCCCTGCTCATGCTGCTTCACCAGGCCTCACCCATAGCCTTCTGCCTGGCTAACTCTTTAGCCCTCCATTGTACTCCCTTCTGCATATCCTGACATTTACCACATTTTGCTATAATAAATCTGTATTTGTTTCTCCACTCTCCCAGATAGGAGCTTCTTGGGGTAAGAATCACATCCTACTTATCTCTTAAGTTTTTCCATCTGAGTATGTACCAGGGCCCCACAAATCTTTGTTGAAAACAATCAGTGAATGAATATAATAGAAGTACCTACCTTATACAAGACTCAATCCTGCTCTTCAGCAAACTTATCTTAAAGGACTGAATCTAAGTCAACTTGAAATTTAAAATGGGTTATACTAATAGCCTATCTACACCTTTTCTAACTAATCTTCTCCTCAGTGAAAACTTACTCAGCTTCCTGTCTCTTCTGGATCATATGGAGTCATTGTTCCTGCTCATGACTCTCTTAACACCTAATTCCACATCTTCATTTCAGCATAAAGTAAATTCTAATTTTATACATCAATAAACATTAAATCCATACATTAAACATCATACACCCTAGCTAGAACTTGAGCCCCTAAAGGCAGGAATTGTGGTTGATCTGTCTTTGGAGTAAAAAAAAAAATCACAGTACAGATAGTAAACATTTAATTATTTTAAGAATAAACAAGTGAATAGTTTGTTATTATAATACCATATATTTATTGAGTAATTATTTAATTTTCACAAAAACTCTGTGAAGTAGTACTATTGTTATACCTATTTTGCAGATGAATAAATGGAATCTCCTAAATGTTAGGTGACTTCTCCAAGGTTATATTACTCCTAAGTAGCTGAGCCAAAACTCGGAGTTAGGCCGTTCTGTCATACTATGTAGTGTCTCAGGAGGATAGAGGGACAGATGGATGGACAGATGGATTGATGGGTGAATGGATGTATAGATGGATGATGGATAGATGATACATGGATGGATAATGGGTGAAGAGATGGATGGATAGACCGATGGGTAGGGGCATGTATGATGGATGAATGGATGAATAGATGGATGGATGATGGATGGATGGATGGCTGGATGGATGGCTGGATGGATAAGGTGAGTGGATGTGTGGATGGATGATGAGTAGATGGATGGATAGATAGATGGATGGATAGATGATGGATAAATGGAAGAATGGACAGGCATCCATTGGGTTCCAAAATCATAGGGAAATATTAGATATTCTTTACCACCACCCTCTAATGCAAGCATGTCAAACTCAAAGGCTAACACGAGCCAAATAAACGAGGCATGTGGCTCGTGCGCCATGAGTTTGACATGCTTGCTCTAATGTCTTGAGTCTACTAATAATTCTGTCACTCATTGATGATAATTATATCAGTAGGAAGTGGGGGAGAAAACCTGGGAAAAGAAGTCTAGATGATTCATCAATACATAATAGTTCCTTAGCACCTGCAGCCTCTGCAAATTTACTTTGTTATGAGATATAAATCTCTGTCCAGACTTCTTCATTCTTTTTACTCTTTGAATATTGCTTAAGTTGTGTTTGTTAGAGATGAGAGAAAGACTTTTTCCTTTTTACAAAGAAAATACTGACACATAATTTTGTAAGAAAAAAAAGATATGATTGTGCTAAAAAGATAAATGAATTTATCTGGTTTCAAATGCTGCTGGGGGGAAATCAGTTCTCCATTATTTTTTAAATATATTTGTATTTATTTCCAAGAGAGGAAGGGAGAAGGGGAGAGAGATAGAAACATGAATGATGAGAGAGAATGATTGATCTGCTGCCTTCTGCATGACCCACACTGGGGATCGAGCCTGTAAACCGGGCATGTGCCTTGACCTGGAATCAAACCGTGACCTCCTCGTTCATAGGTCAATGCTCAACCACTGAGCCACACCCGCTGCACTGTTCCTGTTCCAGAAGGAATTCCCACTTAGCCTAATTAGGTTCTCTCTCTTCTTCACTGGGTCTCCATCACTCATTAGTTTCCAGCTGGGTGATACATTATAAGGAGTTTTCTAATTACCTTTATTTGTAGGCATCCTTACCTGCAGGTGGCCAATGAATGCTTCCCTCTTCCAGACTGCTGTTCTCCACTGACCACTGACCTAATACCAACATCTGCTTACCCTCTTTCTCACCTTATCGGGAAATGAAGAACAAAGATCCCCATCACACGGTATAAAGAGTATCACCAAATACAGGCCTCTTATAGGATCAACGAACTCAAGGAGAAGAAGATTCTCAGATCCTAGAGTGTATTTAGCATAATATTCCTCCATCAGACCATCCTGGCCCAGCAGCAATGCTCTGTATTCCACTGCAGGAAACCTCTAGCCGGTTACTACCAACCTCCACGCTCTTGAACACGTCAGCAGCTCCCAGAAATTTTCAATAACTGGAATGACTGTATAATTTATCATCCAAATTAGGGTACTTTTGGAAATGGAAGTGGGCATTATTATAATTACACCAGGAAACGAGTGCAAACTAGGATTGTCCCGATCAATGACCCTATCAATAACTGACGTAAGCATTTTTCATTCCTTCCCTAACCTCTGTCCATGTTTTCCAAGTCCCAATGGGTTTTGTGATCACGCCCCTGAGATGTGACTCAGTTTCACTATGACCCCAGGCTATGCTTCCAGCAGCTTCCTCACCTCACAGAGGCTTACCTACTTTATCCTGACTGCTTGTGTCATGGTGTTTCCTCTCTCCCTTCTTTAAAAAAATATTTTATTGGTTTTCTACAGAGAGGAAGGGAGAGAGAGAGAAACACCGATGAGAGAGAAACATCTATCAGCTGCCTCCTGCACACCCCCTACTGGGGAGGTGCTGCAACCCAGCTACATGCCCTTGACCAGAATTGAACCTGGGACTCTTCAGTCTGCAGGCCGATGCTCTATCCACTGAGCCAAACCGGTTAGGGCAATGGTGTTTCCTCTTGACTACATCTTAGATCAGTGTAGATATTCACCCTGTGAATATCAAAAGGAGTCCTGGTCAGCCTTCTGCCAGACTCCTCACATTGATTACATCTTAGATCAGTGGTTCTCAACCAGTGGGTCGCGACCCCTTTGGCGGTCGAACAACCCTTTCACAGGGGTCGCCTAAGACCATCCTGCATATCAGATATTTACATTACGATTCATAACAGTAGCAACATTACAGTTATGAAGTAGCAACGAAAATAATTTTATGGTTGGGTCATAACATGAGGAAATGTATTTAAAGGGCCGGAAGGTTGAGAACCACTGTCCTAGATGATGGCAGGAATCGGGTCTCACCGGAGGCCCTAGCACAGTGCCTAGTATACAGTAGGCTCATAATAAATACTTGTTTTGCACTAGAATGGAGAGTACCTGCTGGAGACCAAGATCAACAGTAATGGATATAAATGTGAGGAGTCTGGCAGAAGGCTGACCAGGACTCCTTTTGATATTCACAGGGTGAATATCTACATTTTATTACCTGCTGCTGACTCAATGGCCTAAAGCAAACTCCCCCAAAACCCGACAATCTTGCTGTTTACTAAACATTACCATTGATAAGTCTGTTTGCATTCCTAAAGGCAATTGTGTATTCTAGCAAATAAAAGCAGCTGGAACGGAGCAACAAGAGAGAACTTGACTGCTATAGTTGAGTTTTCCTCTGGTTCCCCTGGTATTAAAAATAATATTTCGTCTTGTGTATCATTTGTGGGTCAGCTCTTCCTCCAAGCCCAAGTACCTGCCACGTAACCTGAATCACCGGTGGCCCAATAAAGACCTTTGGATCAAAGGAGAGAGATGATGACACTCACCCATCCATTCCTTTTCCCATTAATTTAAATAAATAATTACTGAGCACCTATTACATACCAGCCACACCGTCATCTGTGGGCAAACTAAATCAGGGATTCTGGGTCTCGTAACTTTGTTTTACACGTTCTGCTACAATAAATCAGCTGATATCCTATGGGCCTTTTAATTCCTAAATTTTCCTTTTCCTTTGCTATCTTTGCTGTCCAGAACACGATGCCTATATTCTAGCTATAAACGTTGTATTTGTTTTTTAACTAGGTCAGCAAATTTTGATCCCGCTACACCACAATGGGATAATATGATAGATTAAGCCTAGAGACAGTCACAATTAATTCCTAAACAGATTTAATTTAATTTCCCTTCTCCAATAAACCCAATTTACCTCCGTGGAGGTGTGACAGGTTTGATTAGACACAGCGATGCTGAGAGCAGTGGGCCTTACAGAGAGAGGGTGCGTGCGAGGAGCGATAAGAGATCAGAGCCGAGGAGGACTCCTGGGCAGCATGATTAGTGGTAATTCAGCAGAAACTCCGGTTCAGTTGTCCCTCAGTTGCTCTTTAATTGGAGAGATAATTATGCTGGGAGGAGATGGGGCTTTGGAGCCAGGGTCAACCTCACTCAGCACTGGAATTACAGAGAAGTGCGGAGTTCAAAGGAATCATTTTGTAATGTTTGAATGCTAACTCCAAGTCAGAATCCAGCTCCCATGGAGTCCTGTCGAGGAGGGAATGGGGTCACTGCGAGTGCTCCGGAGGCAGACATTTTTCTCAAGAGCGTTCGAGTCCGTGATATTTTAATAAGCAAAGTATTTTTTAATTGAACAAGCAGCGATCAGGCGCCTACTCATGAGTGGCTCTCAGAGCTTTCAGAGCATAGTGCGTTGACTCACTGGCGTGGTGAGGGCAGTGAAATTACGAGGACACACCAATTCTTTCACTACTTCTCAAGAACTCTAGAGGTGGAGGTCTGGACTCTGGAGGCCCCCATCCAGCCCTCATTGCTAATTGCTCCTCAAAGCCTTCAGATAGTTGAGAACGCATCAGTAGTGAGGGCAAGTTTATCTGCCTACCCCTCCTTTTAGTATTCTTCCCAGGACATGACAAAGACAGCCCACTCTGTGTTTGCAAATCTTGCTCCTGCCCTGACAAGCTGTGCAGCCTTAGGCAAGCTACCTAACATCTGAGCCTCAGTTCCTTCTCAGGATGAAAGAGAATAATAGGACCTGCCCCATGGAGATCAAATAAAGTAACTGACAAAAAGTACCACTTAATATGTTCTCAATAGAACACGGTGCCTTTTTTTTTTTTTTTAATTTGGGGAGTCGCTACAATGGCTCACTGCCCAGGGAAATAGTTCATACAATTTCCAGATTAAGCAAGGAGGCATCAGGGGCCCTAAAATGATAGATAGCAGGAGAAAGGAAAGATAAAAAACACCTCTTAATTGTGACTGTGTTGAACAGAACTGAATTTTAGTTAAGCAGCAAGGCAGGAGACACCATGCGTTTCCAGGCAATTACGGAGCACCGTGGGGTGCTGTAAAGTAGCCGGCTGCAGGCTGAGTGGCTTAGGAAGCTCACCAATTCCCCCTGAAACACAGAGCCCAGGATGTCTTGACGCCAGCAGGGAGCAATATTTGTCAACGAAAACAAGGGTGAACTCTGGTGGCAAGACCACGAGGGTGGTCACAGGCCCAAGCTGGATTCTTTCGTCTGAACAGAATGATCCAGAGCTCTTCCCATGCAGTGCTGGGCACACACAACATAGTCCCCGGTGGACAGACTTAACATCTTATTTGCATGTCAGCATCGGGACCAGGGAAAGCAGGTCCTGGCACATTCCAGGAGGGATGCCAGACCTGGACCGCTGAGGCTGTCTAGGAGGCTAGGAGAGTGGACCGGCAGAGGATAAGAAATCGGCAGAGGAAAGGGAAAATCCAGAGCGAATCTGGAATGTGGTGACGGAGGCATAGTTAGGATCCAGCACAAGACCCCGAGGAGAAATGTAGGTTCTATTTCTGTGCTCACTCAAGTCCTCAGAGTGATGCCAAGTGCTTTATATAAAGTGATGCATGGTTTATTATATCCACCTAATAAAAAAAGAAGCTGAGGCTCAGATACATTAAATATATAAGCTTAGGGATGTCTCCCAAGTTACACAGCTGATAAGTGATGCGTGAGAATTTCAACCCAAGCGTGTGATTCAAAATGCACACTCGTGATCACTGTGCTATCATGAAATAAAACTCATGCCATTCAGCCAGATTCAAGATTGAGCAGACAGTTTCAGAAGGATGGCAAGCTGAGGTCAGAATGTAGGCAAAGTGAGAACGAAGCTACCCCTGAGGTCAGAGTCCCCCAAGCTGAGTTAAAACTTGAAGGGTCCAATCTCTATGTAAGGCCAAAGCAGGCAGATGGTGCAGATGCGTGAAAGCAGTCTGAGGAGCAGGGGTCAAGATCCAGGCCAGGGGGAGAGATCAACCAAAGGACTTGTATGCGTGCATATAAGCCTAACCCATGGACACAGACACCAGGGGGTGAGGGCATGAGTGGGGGATTGGGGAGGCAATAGGACAGCGGTTCTCAACCTGTGGGTCGCAACCCCTTTGGCGGTCCAACAACCCTTTCACAGGGGTCGCCTAAGACCATCCTGCATATCAGATACTTACATTATGATTCATAACAGTAGCAACATTACGGTTATGAAGTAGCAACGAAAATAATTTTATGGTTGGGTCACAACATGAGGAACTGTATTTAAAGGGCCAGAAGGTTGAGAACCACTGCAATAGGGGGCTAAGGACACATATGTAATACCTTAATCAATCAACAATCAATCAGTCAATAAAATGTAAGAAGATTAAAAAATCCAGGACAGAAGAACCTTCCTACTGGGGCAGCCCTCTGCCTCATCCCTGGAGCCTGGACACTCCCCACAGAGGAGGGTCCCAGCCTCAGGACCCATTAACGCTTCTCCCTGGAGGGCTTCTCTGCCTGGCTGGCCTGGAGAATTCCAACTCACTGGCTCAGGGGCCCAGGCTGGAAATGGACCAGCCTGAGCTTCCTGCAGATGGGATTTTTCCTTCGCCAGCACAATGTTCTTTAAAAGGTTAAATCCAAACGCCTTTGGAGGGGACAGGTATTCTCCACTTGTATGATGCCTGTCCCTCTCCAGTCCCACATCTGATCATTTAAAATGTTTATTTTGCTTGCTTGGTCCCTGGAAAGATCTGAGTTTGTAAGCCCAGTTCAAGGTGTCACCACCTCCATGAAGGTGGTCGTGACTGACTCAGTCAGAACCTTCCTCTGCTTCCCTAGCGCCTCACATCTGATTCTGTTACATAACCATTCTGCTGGTACATTTCTTCCCACATCAGGCTGTGAGTCCCTATGTGACAGGCTCCCAGTCTGGCTCATTTCTCCAGTACTCGGCACACTGTGCGGACCCTAGAAGCAGCTCAATAAACGGTAAGTGGATGAGTGGATATCTGGGCCTTGGAGTAACTTCCCGGCCAAAGTGCAAAATGCAAGGGACAGGATGACGGTGGGGGGGGTTACATCACTGGCTGTCCTCACAGGAATCTCAGAGCCAGTGCAGCTTTCAGCCCAGAGTCCAAGAGTTGGGGCCTGAAACGGCTGTTCCCCTGCCCTCCAGATGCTACTGATGCTCAGAGCGGGAGCCACTTCCAGGGGCATGATAGCTGGTGGGGGCCACCCAGAACCTTCTCCAGCCCCAGCTTCCTCTTTCTAAGTGGGTACGGTTGGTGGTGCTCAACTTATATGATCCTGGGATGACTGCCTAGTCCCACCACACCCCCCCCACATACCTCACACACACACACACCACACACCACACACTACACACACCACACACACCCACATACCACACACACACATACACATGCCACACACACACCAGACACCACACACACACACAGACACACACACCAGACACACACCACACACACTCCACACACACACCACACACACACCACACACACGCCATACAGACACCACACACACCACGCTCCCACACAGATACAAACCCCACTCCAGAATCATCAAAAAGTCATCTAAGTCAGACTAATACAGAAATGTTGGAAGACAGACATGGCAGCAAGTGACACAGCCCTAAGAAAGAGCAACCAGCGGGGAAGTGTGGTGACCATCAGGGAGGCTTGGGATTGAGTGTAAACTTGGGCACGTCCATTACCCTGTAAAGGGTGCATGATGGGATTCTGGGGGAGAGCTGCAGCAGACATGCATTCCAACTTAAACTGGCTAACATTAAAAGGGGGTATTATTGACTCAAATAACAGAAAAGAAAACAGGAGTAAACTGAGCTTCAAACACGGGTGAATCGGGTCTCTGGGTGATGTCACTGGACGGTTCTTCTCCATCCTTTGTCTCTGCATCTTTTGTGCTGGCTTCATTCCCAGCGGTGCTCTCTTCAGTGGGTGGCCCTCCGAACTTCCGGGCTTGGTATTCCTGGGCTTAAGTCCTGCTCACAGCAAGCATCTCCCTCCTGATGACCTCAGACGCCATGAGACCAGCTCTGACGGAGGTTTTGCGTTGCATGCTGAGCACACCTGGAGCTGCAGGGGAAGTCAGCTCACCTTGGACTTCACGGAGGACCTCTGGGCTTTGCCCTTGGTCTCCTTTTTTTTCTGTCTTCTAATTCCTCCATAAATGAGGGCTCCTGATATACAACTATAGCTCTGGCCTCTCTCCAGAACTCCAGACTCATGTATCAAAACCGCCTCCTTCACCCATGTTTGCTTCCATGTCTATTATTCATCTCAAATGTCAGTCTTCAAAAAGAATTTCTGATTTTCTACCCCAAGCCCACTCTTCCCCTAGTCTTGCCCATTTCATTAAATGGCACCACCATCTACCATGTTGCTCCAAACAGAAACTTAGGGGTCATCTTTGATTGCTCTCCACCTCTACACTCTAAGTCTAACTCACCAGCAAGTCCTTTTAGCTCCTCCTTCAAAATACATCCCACATTGAACCACTTCTCACATTTGTTGTATATTCCTAACTGAATTCTCGGCTTTCTCTTCTGCTGTCCATAGTTTATTTTCCAAATGGCAGCTCGAATCATCTTTAAAAGATGGAAATCCCTCTCCTATTCATTCAGGTTAAGATCCAAATTCCTTTCTATGGCCCACAAGGTCCGCCAGATACAGTGCCCCCTTCAGCTCTCTGCTTTCATATCATTCCACTAGAGGCCCAGTGCATGAATTCATGCACAGGTGGGGTCTGGCTAGCCCAACCCCGATTGGGAGGAGGAGATGGCAGGAGGTTGGCCAGTTAGGCCAGCCCAATCAGGGCCCATGAGTTGTATATTCATTTATTTTATGTCTTCCCTATTTGCATCTAGACTTCACTGGGCAGGTATCTTGTCTGTGCAGCCCACCACAATATTCCTAGTATCTGTAATAACACCACGCATAGGATAGGAGCTCAGGAAATAGTTGTTGGAGGAATGAATAAACTAATAGTGGAGGATGGGTAACTATCTAAAAAATTAGGGTGATTTTATTGAAATAAGAAAAAATAAATGTCAGGCAGGTGCAGGCCACAATCTACCCTGATATAAAAATATCTAATAATCACATTAACCCATTTTCTGATAATCCCCAATAACTAAGAGGTACCACACATAGGAGTCCACCCTTTACCTAACTCATCTAAAATACTAGATTTATTAAATATATTTTGTTCAAGAAAAACCACTGAGATTGATATGGGACTACATTTTGGGGTAGAAACTTGTGGTTAAGAGGCTCAAAAGTGAATGAAGTAGGTAGTAGAGGAGGATCTATCTGCAGGAGTGAACTCACTGGCACCCTTCTCCACCATGCATTTCATTTTAGCACCAGAACATGTTGACTGAATATGCTAATTTATATATTTTACACAAGAAGCACTATAAGAATGGGTATCTAATAAGGTAAAGGGGAAGATTCCATCATCCTGAATGGGGCTGACTTGATTTCACACATAAAAGTTGAACTACTTAGAATGCATGAACTAGATCATTCTCCTCCTATAAATACAACAGAACAGCCTAAACTATTTTCGGATTACGTGACACCTTTTTTTCCTCCTGAAGCTTGTATTAAGAGTCTGATTTTAAGAGCAGGTGATCAACAGTGTGGGCTCATTTGCAGTGATGAAAGGCTGAAGTTGTTTTCCACTGTTTTCTTTACTCTCTTTCAATCAATCGCCTTGAGTTTTAGAGATAGCTTCATTGATCCCCAGAATCTCCCCATCCACCTTTCTATCAATACTGAGTTCAAGGTTACAGGAGGTATCATTTGTCTTATTGATGTAATTCCTCCTTCTAGTTCCACAGGCCGCCCCTGGATCAATTTTATTAATAATACAATTGGTATCTTTCCACACCACTCCCCTCCCTCAACCCCTAACTACATTTCAACTTTAACCTCCTCCTTAAAAGCATTCTCTCTTTCTCAGAACACTCTGAAACACACACACACACACACACACACACACGCACGCACGCACACACGCACGCACACACACACAGCACTCTCGAGAATGAACCCTGGTTCGATTGTCTCTGAGCTGAAGGTGTTCAACCTTCAATGAATGTGTTAAAATTGCGTGGTGTACTTAAGAAGGCACAAGCTTAGGGAGTCTTTATTTCCAGTGTTTACATGTTCTTTTCACTGCACAGGGGTTTCTAAAGTCCATTCTCACTCTATCTTTCTTCTATGGGTGATCATTATTTCTATATATTTCAAATCCATTTTTCTATTGTAAGCTACTTGAAGGTAGCTATTGTATTTCAGCCACCTTTGAGTCTCCCCTGGGGCTTAGGGAAGAGCATGGAACCTAGGAGGCATTCAGTAAGTACCTGGAGAATGCATAAGTAGGAGAATTGCTAAGACTTCCACAGGGGCATATATGTTACTCTTCTACAGATTTTCTAGAACAGCGGTTGCCAACCGGTGATCTGTGGACCACTGGTGGTCCGTGAGGTCCAAAAGGTTGGTGACAGCTGGTGTAAGGAAACCTTTGGAGCAGCAGCCGGCAACTGGTGGTCCGTGGACCATTGGTGGTCTGTGAGGTCCAAAAGGTTGGCACCGTTGTTCTAGAACACAGGCTCAAAATGAGAGAACTAACTCCAGTGGACTAAGCTTCTGAGAGGCCAAGTGTCCCTCATCTCTGTATCCCCAGTTATGAACCAGCACAGCTTATGACAGAGGAGGAAAGGTTTGTTAAGTAAGAGAACAACAGAACTACTTGAAATTGTATTTTTACTCAAGTAGAAAATTGTACATGAAGCTCCTTGGGTTCCACAGAATGGTAGGCTCTTTCTGCTGGGAGAGAACTGGGTGAAAGGGACTTTTTGGGTCGAACGGTACCCCACTCCCCCCAAAGATAAGTCCAAGTCCAAATCCTGGAAGCCATGAATGTGACCTTATTTGGAAGAGTCTTTGAAGATGTTAAGGATCTTGAGATGAGATCAGCCTGGATTACCTGGTGGGCCTTAAATTCAATGACAACTGTCCTTAAAAGAGACAGAAGAGAAAAAATACACAGCAAAGATGGGAGTGATGTGGCTACAAAGAAAGGGATGCCAGGCAACACCAGGAGCTGGAAGAGACAAGGAAGGATTCTCGCCTAGCACCTTCAGAGAAACGTAGCTCTCTGGCCTCTGGAGCTGGGAGGGAAGACGCTCCCATTGCTTTAAACCACTATGATTGTGGCCATCTCTTTTTCTTTTATTATGTTTTTATTGATTTTTTTCTGAGATAGAGGAAGGGAGAGGGAGAGAGAGATAGAAACACCGATGAGAGAGAGATATCAATCAGCTGTCTTCTGCATGCCCCCCTCCACCCGCCCCCCCGGGGATCACGCCCACAACCTGCGCATGTGCCCTGACCTGGAATCAAATCAGCGACCTCTTGGTGCTTGGGTGACACTCAACCAACTGAGCCCCACCGGCCGGCATTGTGGCCATTTCTTACAGCAGCCTCACGAAACGAATACAGGCACCTCCATTGAGTTTTTATCCCGTTGTATCCTATCACCTTTGAGTATTTTCATTTTTGCAGATGAGGACGCTGGTCTCATAGCTAATCAGCAACAGCTGAGATGTAAAATAAGGCTCATCTTACTAAACTGCCTTCCAGCAGATCTTCCTGAGACAGGCTTTTGCTCCCAGTCCCAGTGAGGCTCTCTGGGTAAAGACTTATGTAAGACCTCAGACCTAACTTTGGGGAGCTTTTAGGGAATGTACTACCACTGTATCCCAAAGCCCACGTTCTCTCCTCTGTATGTGCTGTGAAAAGAAACTCAAAGCTTGACCTTGTGCATGTGTCAATTATGTCCCCACGCTTCGCCTTCCAACCTAGACCTCCTGTATATCAGCAAACCATCTGAATTGTCTACCACGGATAGCGATAGCGAGCGAGCAGTTCTGTGATGGAGGACACCGCTTACCTGATACTCAGCTGGCTGCCAGTTTTGCCCTCTGGAGAGACAAAGGTTTAAAAAAAACTCACTCTGTTTTCCCTAGTATTTTCTTCAGACATTTAAAAACAGCTATTATGCCCAGCTGGCATGGTTAAGTGGTTGAGCATTGACCTATGAACCAGGAGGTGACAGGTCGCTTCCCAGTCAGGGCACATGCCTGGGTTGCAGGCTCAATTCCCCAGTAGTGGGTATGCAGGAGGCAGCCAATCAATGATCCTCTCATCACTGATGTTTCTATCTCTCTCTCTCTCCCCTGGCCCCCTTTTTGCTTCTCTGAAATCAATTTAAAAAAAATTTTTAAATGGCTATTACATCTTACCCATGTGTACTCTTCTCAAGCTAAAGCTATCATTTGTGCACGGCTTTATAAAATCCTTTCATCATGTGTTGACATGTTTAACTCTTCCCACAGTCTAATTGGGTAGGAATCCTTTTCTTGTTTAGTAGGAGAGGAAATAGTTTCATGGATGCTGAGTGACTTTCCAGGTCAGAGATCCAAACACAAGAAGTCTGAGTAGACAGTTCCTATACTCGCACGTGAAAAATTAGGGGCAGAGACACTTTGTATCGGGGAATGCCTGTCCCCTAATATTCATCCTTCCCTTCATATTTTAGCTGGAGATGTGGCCACCCAAAACAAAAACATTTCCTAGCATCTCTGGCAGCTGGTTTTGGCACGTGACTAAGTTCTAGCAAAGAGATGCAGGCAGAAAGTTGTTTCCAGTTTCTAGAATTAACCCACACCTGGAAGATTGGTGCCCTTCTCTCCTCTCTGTGCCCCCGACGCCCCGCTGGAATGCTGATGTGGTGGCAAGACCTAAACAGTCATTATGGACTACGAGGTAAATGCTGTTTTGAAATGGTGGATTAGCTGCTAGAAAGAATTTGGGACCCAGTGATCAAGGAATTGTCTTGCCCATCCTGACTTATGTATATTTACCTGCATTTTCATGGGGGAGAAATAAATTTCTACCCATTTTGTTAATTCATTCCTAGCTGAGGTTTCTGTTGTTTTCAGCCAAATGTAACTTTAACTGATATGGTTTCTGAACTTACAAGGACACCAAATGGTTTGAAATCTCTTAGTTTTACAGGTTTAGATGGTTTTTAAGTGTCCTGAAACTGCTTTCACTGTTTGAAAGCTGTGAAAATAGAAAGAAGTTAAAATCAGAATTGTACTAAGCTGTAGAATAGTTAAGAGGAATTGGGATTTTGTTAAGCAAGAATTATTTACGTCGATACTGAGACATTCTAATTCTCAGGTCTTCTTAAGGTTGAATGATTGCCTATTAAGGAGATTGATTAAATAATTCGGTTTTGTATAGTCAGCTTATTTTATCTTTTTTTTTGGTACCAACTTTATTGAGATATAATTCACATGCTGTTCAATTCACCCATTTAAAGAGCACAATTCAATAGTTTTTATATTCGCAGAGTTTTTGCAACTATTGCTACAATTACGGTACGTTTTCATTATCCTCCAAAAAAAACTCTAAGCCCTTTAGCAGTCACTCCCCATTCGCCCTATCTTTCCTCGGTCCGGAGCGACCACTCACCTACTTTCTATCCCTATGGATTTGTCTATTCTGGACATTTTATATCAATGGAATCAAGCAATGTGAACTTTTGTATCTGGTTTCTTTCACTTAGCACAGTGCTTTCGAGGTTCCTCCGTGTTGCAGCATGAATGAATCAGCATTTCCTTTTATTGCCAAATAATAGTCCAATGTATAGATCAGCCGTGGGCAAACTACAGCCCGCGGGCTGGATCCGGCTCGTTTGAAATGAATAAAACTAAAAAAAAAAAAAAAAGAACCCTTTTATGTAATGATGTTTACTTTGAATTTATATTAGTTCACACAAACACTCCATCCATGCTTTTGTTCCGGCCCTCCGGTCCAGTTTAAGAACCCATTGTGGCCCTCAAGTCAAAAAATTTGCCCACCCCTGGTATAGATAGACCACATTTGATTTATCCAACTATCAGTGGATGGACATTTGAGTTGATTCCAGTTTGGAACTCTGATGATTAATGCCGCCATGAATATTCCTCTATTATTTTATCTTTGAAGAGTTCTATTACAAAATTCTCATTCAGAGTAAACCACATTCTATCACTCCCTATGTTACAATTGGTCCCAATTTAATTTCTCAGTAACTATTTTAGGAGACAAAAATGTGTTCTCATTAGTGAACTGGAGTTAGTGTCACAGGGAAAGCAGCTTGTCCAGTAGAGTTAGGGCACAGTAACAGCACACAAGGTACTAGTAACAGGCACAGCAGCTACGGATGGCTGAGGCTCTACCACTTCCCATTCATTCAGCTGACACACCTACTTTATCTAAGGGTTCTCCTGTTGCTGGTGGATTTGGGTTGTTCCCCTTTTATACCATGAAGGTTGATACTTCAACAACCATGTTCATGCTAAATTTTCTTTCCGCTAGAAGTATTTTCTCAAGATAAATTCACAATACTGGTGAAAATGATAAGCCCTCTTATGGGCCTCAATGCTTAATTTGATTTACAAATTGATTTACAAAAGCTTTTGGAAATCATTTCAGCATACTTCACCAGCCATGGGTGCTAAATTTTTACAAATTTTATCAGTGAAAAATATAAATTCCTCACTAATGCCTTAATTTGAATACCTTTGACTACCAGTGAGATTAAACCTTCTTTACTGTTTTTGGAAGGTTAAAGCTGGGTTACCTCATGGAGTTTTTGTGAAAAATTGAATTTAAGTGAACAAAAATGTTAGCCCAATATCCCCATGCACAGCTGACCCAAGGGATGCTAACATCTTTGAAGTGAAATGATTACAGGAGTCCCCCGTTATTCACCATTTCACTTACCACAGTTTCAGTTACCTGCGGCCAACCGCCGTTCATGGAAAATTCCAGAAGTAAACAGTTCATACGTCTTACATTGCACATAATTCTGAACAGCATGATGAAATCCTGCACCGTCACTCAGTCATCATCCCTCGGTCCAGCATCTCCATGCTCACTACCCAACTAGTCACTTAGTAGCCTGCTTGGTTATAGGAGCGACTGTCTCAGTATTGCAGTGCTTTGTTAAAGTCATTCTTATTTTACTTAATAACGGTCCCAAAGTACAAGAGTAGTGAGGCTGGCCAATCAGATTTGCCAAAGAGAAGCAGTAAAGTGTTTCCTTTAAATGGAAAGATGAGACTAGCACAATAACATATTTTGAGAAATAGATATCACAGTCACATAACTTTTAGTACAGTATCTTGTTATATTTGTTCTATTTTGTTATGAGTCATTGTTCACCTCTTATTGTGCCTAATGTATAGACTAAACTTTATCATAGGTATGTACCTAGAGGAAAAAACATCCTATCTAATAAAAGACAAAAAGGGTAATTAACCATACCTCTGCTACATTTCCCATTGGCTAATCAGGGCGATATCCAAATTAACTGCCAACAAAGATGGCAGCCAGCAGCCACACAGCTGAAGCGAGCATGAGGTTTGCTTGCTCCAGTGATGGAGGAAGCCAAGGTTCCCCGCCTGCCGGCCCGGCTCTGAGCACAAAAGCAACAATGTTTCAATTATAGAAACCAAACAAACCCCAGATACCTGCTTTCAGCTGGCCACGGCCTCAGAGCTGGGAGCTCCAGTGACAGCAACAATGTTTCAATTATAGAAGGTAAATAAATCCCAGGGGAAAAAAAGAAAAGAAAAAAAGGAGAGGCTGGAAGCTTCAGTCCCGGCCAGCCTGAAAACAGCCCTCAGCCCCTCACCCAGACTGGCCAGGCACCCCAGTAGGGAACCCCACCCTAAAGGGGGTGTGGCCAGCTGCAAACAGCCATCAGCCCCTCACTCAGGCTGGCCAGGCACCCAAGCGGGACCCCCCCACCCTGATCCAGGACACCCTTCCAGGCAAACCAGCCGGCCCCCACCTGTGCACCAGGCCTCTATCCTATATAGTAACAGGGTAATATGCAAACTGACCCTAACAGCAGAAAGACTGGGAATGACTGGTCACTATGACACACACTGACCACCAGGGGGCAGATGCTCAATGCAGGAGCTGACCTCTGGTGGTCAGTCGCTCCCACATGGGGGAGCTCTGCTCAGCCACAAGCCAGGCTGATGGCTGCCAGTACAGCGGTGGTGGTGGGAGCCTCTCCTGCCTCCTCGGCAGCGCTAAGGATGTCCGACTGCAGCTTAGGTCTGCTCCCTGCTGGCAAGTGGACATCTCCCGAGGGCTGCCAGGCTGCCAGACGGATGTCTTACTGCCATCTTAGGCCTAATACCCCGGGGAGCAGGCCTAAGCCAGCAGGTGGTCATCGCCTGAGGGGACCCAGACTGCGAGAGGGCACAGGCCTGGCTGAGGGACCCTCCTCCCCCGGCCCCCCACCGAGTGCACAAATTTTTATGCACCAGGCCTCTAGTATCATATATAGGGTTTGGTACTATCTGTGGTGTCAAGCCTCCACTGGGTTCTGGGAATGAACCCCCGTGAATAAAGTGGGGCTACTGAATCTGGAACAAGAAGGAGCCTCCGTGGAATCCAAAAAAAAAGGCTGCAAAACTCAATTCCATTGGATGTGTTATCTGCATTACTGATTTCTGAGGAAAGAGTAAACAGCACTGAAATTAACTTCGCAGATGGCTCTAAATTGAGAGGACTGTAAATAACAATGAGTAATGAGAAATTACAGGGGGACTGGAGAGGTGAGAGCTAGCATCTATCAAAACCTACCCGTCCTGGCAAGCAAGGCCGCCAGAGCAGGGACACAGAGCTGACATCCAGATGATGGTCCCACACACGGCCATCCCCTGGAGGCCGCCCAGCACACGGCAAGTATAAGGCCACTCATGTCCGCACATGCAGCATGCTCTCAGGGCCCCGGCCACTTACTAGTTAGTACACAGGCTGGTCGCTTTGCCCAATAGCTTGCTCTCCCTTATTTACCCAACTGACTCCTGGGATGCAGTTCAGGTAGAGCTTACCCCCTCTAGGTAACCTTCTCTAACCTCCAAACTGCCCCTCCCCCAGCCCCCTTTCCTCTGCACTTCTGGGGCATCCAGTGCCTACGACCATTTTACACATTTAAAACCACATTTTGGAGTCATGGAAAGATGGCTGCTGCGATATAATAGTTTTTCAACCCGTTCCCATAAACACATACAGGGCAATTAGGAGAGCAAAACTGAACCTCCACAGCCAATGCCTGCAACACAACCTGGTTACTAGATCTCTTTCTGAACTCGGCTCCAATCCAGGGCATGGGTCCTGAGCTTCGTGGCGCAGAGATTGAGCCAACCAGAGATAAGCATGTAGAATATGAACACACACACACACACTCACACTCACACACCCTCTAAAGCTCCACCAGGATTTCGGAGTTGTTTGTTATTACACCATAACGTAGCATAACCTGAAAGAGGGAGCTCCTTGCTTTGTTTCATTTAAGCAGAAGCAAGAAGAGTCAACGCTGGACGTGCAGAAGCTCAGAGAGGAGTCGATGAGAGTGTAAACCAGAACGGAGGCAGCGGGAGGTGATGCGTGAGGATGCTGCACAGGCAGAATCCGCAGGGCTGGGAGAAGGAACAGAGAGCACCAGGGAGAGAGAGTCAGAGGCGCCAGGAGCACAGGGAGGCCTGTGTAAGTGATGCTATCATTCCTGAGACGAGGAGCGAGGAGAAGGCTGTCGTTGAAGGGGAAGATAGTGATGAATTTGGTTTAAATTAAATGGGATCCAGCAAGATGAAAAATACACTGTACAGTCCACCTGCCCAGTAAGCGAGGCAGAATCTCATCTCCCACTGCAAGCATCGCAGAGTGGAGATGTCAGCAGAGGCCCTTCCCAAGGTCGCGCACCTGGCCCCTGCCTCCAAGCTGGGCTGGGCTTGCAAAATCCCTGACAGATGGGCACGTTCCTCCTTTATGACCTTTGCTAGGAAAGGCGACATCCCTGACTTCTCCGGGAGCCCAGCAGGGCCTGCTATGCCCTCGATCCACAGGCTTTCCCCTGAGTGAGCAGGCAGCATCGCCCCTGGGGTGGGCAGACCACGGAGCATGAATCAATAGTCACTTCTATCAGGGCTTCCAAGATTTGGCTTTGGAGGTAGGGTTCCAGGACATCCGGAGTCTTTCTGAGCTTCAACCTGGAAAAGGCGTCTTTCCAGAAATCTCTTTTCTTATCAAAAGTAAGACAAGCTGAGCAAGATCTAAGCGATACCTCTCTATTGAGTAGCTTCCTGCGGTAGCAACCTCCTACTGGTAGCAGTAAAACAATAAAATAGCAATAATAAAAATTCTAACTTGTTTATCATGTTATTCTATGCCAGCTATTGTGCAAAGGGCTTTATACACAGAACCTTATTCCTTTGAAAGGCCCTCACACCAACTGTATGAATTTCTAAAAGTAGTGAGAGAGCATGGGCATGACTTACTGAGAAAGGTCAGTTCTGGGGGTGACTACAGGGCCTTCTGTTGGCTGAGCAAGATGATGGCTGTGGAGAGATAAGCTTGGAGGAGTCAGAGATAAATCACCATCTCATCAGAGGAGGAGAGTGGCGGGAAGAGAGGCAGGAAGAACGAACACACACACAATGGTGAGGTATCGGGACATACCGAACAAATTGCTATTATTTACAAAGCAGGGCACATAAACCTTTCTAACTTCCCTCTACAAAATCCCTCTCAGCTCCCCAGTCCCCCACCACTAAAATGAGAAGAGGGGCAATGCCGCCTGACCAGGCGCTGGTAGGCTAAATGGGTGTGCTGTTTGTGAAGGCACCAACCAGGCCTGCGATATTGCCAGAAATGGAAATAGCACCTCCCATCCCCACAACTGGGGGCTCAGGACTCTGTTCTTGCAAGTCGTGGCTAAGAGTCAGGGTTTGGGAATCAGGGTTTGAGCGTCCAACCTGAGGTCATCGGGAGGGGGCCTTCGCTCAGTCAGCTCTCTGAGCTCTGTGCGACTGGTATACGGGAGCAATCACTGTGGCTCCTACCAGGACTGTTCTCAGGGCCCAGTGAGTCCACGCGGAGCTCTCGGCACAGGCAGGCCTGTCCCCATGTTCTTCAATAAGGTTCTGAGCACATCTGTTTTCTAGTATTTCTTTCTTCCCTGCCCCGCGACACACTAGCATGGGCAGAGCTCACCTGCACTCATTGCAGAGACTGAGTTTTCACCACCAGCCAGCGTGTTTGGGGATGGGCAACCTCAGAGCCCCATCACCGAGGCTCCGAGAATTCACAGGCCACATGATGTGGCCCCGGACTGGTTCTCAAACAGCCTTGTAGGGGCTCCTGGAGAACGGATGCCTCATTGCAGATCTTTGTATTAGAGACGGCCCTGCTTTAAAGGGCAGGAACTGCTCAAGGAGGGAGACTGCAGCCTTGTTCTCAGACACTGTTTCCTGGAAAGGGAACAGAAGGGCTCCCAACAGGTCGGCGTCAATACGCTTCTATATTTAATGGTGTGGTTTGCTTTTGTGAATTCTTTATTAGCGGGTCATTAGGAGCTGAATCACTGATTGGAACCGGTGCACAGGGAGGGATTTCTTGCCGCCTGTTTTCGCGTCTTCATCGTAAGGCGGATGGAATGAGTTTGTGTACTGACCTGGGAATGGGCCTGAACACATCTTTTCGGATGAGTTGAAAACAAGCACACCAGCCCACGTGCAGCCCGGCTCAGGACTCACCGGACCTGGTTGGAGAGGAGACCTGGGCAAACCCCGGGCTGAATTCTGGCTCCAGTGGCAAAGGGATTTGAAGTCTGGATGGACCAGCAGAGCCAGGGCGGCCCAGGCTGCTGGAATAGATCCATCGGCTTGCACTGAGCCCCTAGCAAGGACCCTGCCGAGGGTGCCTCCTCCACCCCAACCACGCAGCCTGGGACAGCGACCTCTCCCTGGGCCTGTGTCCCGCCCTGTGCCCTGGGAGTCATAGCGCCCACCTAACAGAACTGCTGTGAGGGTGAAGGACCCGGTGCCTGGTGCATGGTAACCGGTCAACAACAATAACCACAGGTGGGCGTTTTTAATGTTTCCAGTGTGCCAGGTGTTTCGGATGGGTTATCTCCTTTAATGCACACAATCCTGTAAACAGGTATTCTTACTGTGATGGGGAGAACATTTAACCTTAAAGGTGGTAAGTTGCTCTCCTTGGTCTCAGAGCCAGTGATTGTGGGCTAGATCCTGCTGCAAATGCAGCTGATCAGATTTCAAAGTCTCAAGTCTCCATGACTGTGGTGGCAGGTCAGCAGCAGAAGCAGGAAGCCCCACACAGCTCGCAGACTCATGAGGGAGGCAGACATGCAAATACATAGGTGACTGAACCATACAGTAAGTCCCGGAACAGAGCCCCAGGCAAATGCTGGGACATCTACAGGGCAAAAGGGCTTATCTGTCTGGTGCAGTGGTCGGCAAACCACGGCTCGCGAGCCACAGGTGGCTCTTTGGCCCCTTGAGTGTGGCTCTTCCTAAGCCTCAGGAGTACCCTAATTAAGTTAATAACAATGTACCTACCTATATAATTTAACTTTTTTT
>NW_006294778.1:250722-284791 GCF_000327345.1 Myotis davidii
CCCCCCCAACCACGCAGCCTGGGACAGCGACCTCTCCCTGGGCCTGTGTCCCGCCCTGTGCCCTGGGAGTCATAGCGCCCACCTAACAGAACTGCTGTGAGGGTTAAGGACCCGGTGCCTGGTGCATGGTAACCGGTTAACAACAATAACCACAGGTGGTCGTTTTTAATGGTTCCCATGTGCCAGGTGTTTCGGATGGGTTATCTTCTTTAATGCACACAATCCTGTAAACAGGTATTCTCACTGAGCCCCTAGCAAGGACCCTGCCGAGGGTGCCTCCTCCACCCCAACCACGCAGCCTGGGACAGCGACCTCTCCCTGGGCCTGTGTCCCGCCCTGTGCCCTGGGAGTCATAGCGCCCACCTAACAGAACTGCTGTGAGGGTGAAGGACCCGGTGCCTGGTGCATGGTAACCGGTCAACAACAATAACCACAGGTGGGCGTTTTTAATGTTTCCAGTGTGCCAGGTGTTTCGGATGGGTTATCTCCTTTAATGCACACAATCCTGTAAACAGGTATTCTTACTGTGATGGGGAGAACATTTAACCTTAAAGGAGGTAAGTTGTTCTCCTTGGTCTCAGAGCCAGTGTGTGTGGGCTAGACCCCGCTGCAAATGCAGCTGATCGGATTTCAAAGTCTCAGGTCTCCATGACTGTGGTGGCAGGTCGGCAGCAGAAGCAAGAAGCCCCACACAGCTCGCAGATTGATGGGGGAGGCAGACATGCAAAGACATAAGTGACTGAACGGTACAGTAAGTCCCGGAACAGAGTCCCAGGCAAATGCTGGGACATCTACAGGGCAGAAGGGCTTATCTGCCTGGTGCAGTGGTCAGCAAACCGCGGCTCACGAGCCACAGGTGGCTCTTTGGCCCCTTGAGTGTGGCTCATCCACAAAATACCATGTGTGGGCACGCACGTACAGTGCGATTGAAACTTCGTGGCCCATGCGCAGAAGTAGGTTTTCGGCCTGGGCGAGTCTATTTTGAAGAAGTAGCGTTAGAAGAAGTGGGGGGTGTCAGTCCGTCGGGTGACGGGAGACGCAGCGCGGGGGAGGTTCACCGAGGTCGACCCCTCCCAACTCTCCTATCCCCACTCGTATCTGAAACAAGTATACAAGACAAGTATGGATAGGAGAGTTGGAAGGGGTCGACCTCAGCGAACATACCTCAATCAGATTGAGGAAGTTTTTAGCAAAGGCCAGCTTAGGAGTACCCTAATTAAATTAATAACAAAGGCGATGGGAGACGCAGCGCAGGCAGGCCGGGGATACACAGCGCGGGGGAGGCACGCGTGATTCATGCACGAGTTGAGTGAGCCAGTCAGCCAGCAGTCTCATTGTGCAGTGGTCAATGCTAGTCGCATCAGCAAATCGCGCGGTGACAAAAGTACCTACTCAAAGCATAAAGTAACCTATATTTTTCCAACCAGCTGCAAATCCTACAGGTATTTTTGTCACCAATTTAAGAATAGACGAAACAACTATACAAGACGAGTGTGGATGGGAGAGTTGGAAGGGGTCGACCTCAGCGAACGTACCTCAATCAGATTGAGGACCTTTTTAGCAAAGGCCAGCTTAGGAGTACCCTCATTAAGTTAATAACAATGTACCTACCTATTAGTTTAAGTTTAAAAAATGTGGCTCTCAAAAGAAATTTCAATCGTTGTACTGTTGATATTTGGCTCTGTTGACTAATGAGTTTGCAGACCACTGGTCTGTTGGAGTTGGAACAGAATTGCGGGGAGGGAATATTTAGGCAGAGGAGCTCACCAGGCAGATGGGAAAAGGGAGAGGTGGGGTCAGAACAAGGTAGAGACCCCGATACGTATTCTCTCCATATGCTGGCAGATGCCACACGTGAGCATACCCAGCTGACCAGGTGGAAGCGCGTTGCCTTTCCTAACTTAGCCTTGGGTTCCCCGGGCATCATTTCTGCCATTTTCATAGTCCTGCCCATTTAAGGGGGTGGAGGGAGGGGAGGGTGGCCATGGATTCCCGCCTCTTGATGGAGGTGTATGGAGATCCCGTTTTAAGGACACACATGGGATGATATATATGCTGATGCAGCCATCTTTGGAAAATACACGGTGTCCCATCGATAAAGGCTAACCAGTGAGGCTGGGTTACAGGAGGGCTTGTTGAAGCATCTACTTACAAGGGTGTGGGAAGGGTTTAGGAAAAGCAGCTGGGCCTGTGACGGTGGAAGCTGTTACTGCACCTGGGCCTGGAGGAACCTGGGGAAGGAGTGCCCTCCTGGCTTCATGAAGGAACACAGCTAACCTACAGCAACCGCAGGGAGAGAGCCGAGGGGATGAACACCCCGACCTCACGCTCCTCCTTCCTGTTGCTCCCCTCCCAGCCCCCGCACCCCCAGTCTGACAGCAGAGGAGAAAGGGAGGCTGTGGATGCAGGACACGCTGGGGGTGCAGCCGAGAACAGAGAAGGGTAGAATGTAGCACATATGTGTTGGGATATCTGGGTGTAGGTGGGACTGCTAAACGGGCCCACTACCATCCAGCCTCCCAATCACGAACGAGGACCAGCCCATCCGTAGGAAGTTTGCATCTGCAGAGCAGCGACATCTACCCAGGCCACTGCCTCCTATTGGTTGTACAGAGGAGGAAGGTGAAAGGAACCCCAATGTCTCCTTTGCCACATTCGTCCAAACAGAGATGTGCATGGATCACCAGCTGACAATTCACTCCACTCTGCTAGAGGGGAGTAGTGGGAAGGGGAGGGGAGGACTGTGTTCTTAAAGGGAAAGTCCCTATCAAAACAATCGGTTAAGGGGGAGAGTCCCCCTAACAGGGTCCAGCCATCCTCCTCCGTGTCCGCCAGCCCCCTGCCTTCCATTGAAAAAGAGACAATGCCACCAGGGCCATGTGAGTGGAGTGTAGAGCAGAGACAGAGTTTTTGTCTATGTTAAGCCAGAAACATAATCCATCAGGTACATCAATAGACCCATTTACAATGAAAGACTTGGGCGTGCAGGAGGCAGCTGATCAATGATTCTCTCTCATCATTGATGTCTCTCTCTCTCTCTCTCTCTCTCCCCCTCTTCCTTCCTCTCTGAAATCAATAAAAATATATATGTTTAAAACAAAGGCTCTTCATTGGATTCCTGCATCTCCTATGTACACAAATAGCACCAGAGGAGACAAGCAGGGCTGAGCATCTCAATCCCACTCCTTCCGGATCCTAACAGAACCTGACATTCTTCAGGGCAACTTCCAAACAAACAACCAGGAATGGACACGAGGCAAATGCTTTGTGCAAACACCACTGATTCCCATCCTATCCTCTTACATATTGACACGTCCTCGCTGTAATCCCCTCTCCTCCCCGGGGCTCCTCTGGGAACAGGTGAAGAGGCTCTGAAGGCAACCTCAGTGAAGGGAGGAGAAGAGGAGGAGGGGTGGCGTGGGAGATGGGGGTGGGGGGTCCTCTTGTGTGAGCCCACCCCAACCGCCCAGCATGGCTGACCACCTCTCCTTTCGCTCCCCTGACACGTGAGTCGTACGTGGCATTTCTTTGTTCATGGGTCCAGCCCCCAACCCTGTGTAAGGGAGAGGCTATGTCTCTTACCTCTACATAGCTCAGTGCCTGGCTCATTCTGTACTTAACAGCACAGCATAGGCTAGCTCACACCAGCTATGGAGACCATTGTTAATCCTCTCCCCTTCTCCACATGCAATGCTCAACAAACGGTACATGTGAACTTGCTGTGTGAACTGCAATGCCTGTAACACACTATAGTCTAAAGGTGGAGGGGCGGGACAGCCAAGACAAGGGGCTCCGTGATCAGACTGTTTCAAATCCCAGAAATACGGCACAACGGCGAAAAGCAAAACAGCCCAGTCCACATCCCAGCTCAACCTGTTGCTAGCTGTGTGATGTTGACCAAATCACTTACCTGCTCTGTGCTTTGATTTCATCATTGGTAAAATTGGGAGTATACTGCGATCTTCTTCATAGAGCGGCTTGGGAATCGAATAAGCCAACATATAAAGTTTCTGGGACAGTGCCTGGCACACAGCACGCACTACATGAACAGTGGCTGATGTTAATAAGCATTGTTACTTTCATTACTAATGTTAATAACTTGTATCTGACCACTACTATGGTCTCCTGAAATCTTAGAAGTGAAATGCACCTTAGAGGTCCCTGCATTCCAGCCTCCTGCCACTGCACCTCTAATGGGTAGTTAGCCAACCACAGAGGCAATAAACACTTTTCAAACACCTACTAGGTGCCAGGTCAAGTGCTAGATGTTTAGCACGTATGGTCAGACTTTTGTCACAGTAAAATTCAGTGAGGTGGATATTATTATTCCCCCATTTTGCAGATGGGGGAGGGGGGGTTGAAGTTCAACGGGAAAGTGGTCTGTGGTCTCACGGGTAGAAAATGATGGCGTTTGGATCCCAGCGGAGATCTCCATCCCCCAGACCCTTCATGAACTCTTTGCCAGCTTGTCTTGCTCTGAGCTCCAGCCACTGTGTCTCCAAACAGACGCACGGCACCTGCCATTTCTCCCTGCCCCACCCCCTCCACCCACTCCCATTTAACAAGTGTAAAAATACTTCCGCTGATTCATTTATTCACGATTTTCTGAACACCCACCATGTGCCAGTCACCAGCATGTGTGCTGTGGGGACAGGAATGAGTAATCCCTCATCCCTGGCCATGGAGTCCAGGGAACTCTGTGCTTCTCACAGCAGGTTAAGTACCAATTAGGCCATTTCGTTGATGAGACAGAAGAAGAGGGAGACAGCCACAGTAAATGTCTCACCCTCAGAACCCCCGAGAGTCGAGCGCTTGCATGCAGGTAGTTTGTTTGGGAAAGTGAGCCTGGGAACAAGAGTGGGGGACACAGAAGGAGGGGAGGCCCATTTAAGGGTGTGGTGTCCTATATCAAGCTGGTCACCACAGTGGGCAACTGGGGCACCATTTCCCTGGAACCTTCAGAGGAACCCTCCCGAATGCATCTCAGAATCGTCTCCCAGCATCTCTCCACCAGCCCTTATCCTCTGTGGTTCAGGGCTTCACCGTGAGCTGTCGGTTGCCTGGAACTTTCAAATAACATGTGCTTGACAGCCAGGCGGGTTCCCACCAGCATCCTCTGCTGAAAATCCAGAGATGCCCCGGGGAAGAGAACCTTGCCAGTGCTTTCACTGGGCAGAGGAGGCTGCTTCTGTAACGGCTGGGACAAAGGGCGGACCAGCAACATCAGCATCACTAAGAATTACTAAAAATACAGATTCTCATGGTCCACCCCGACCAACCGGGTCAGACTCGGTATGGGCTTATCAATCTGCGTCCAACGGCCAAGCTCTCCAAAGGGTTCTACTGCAAATGCAAGTTTAAGAACTACTGGTCAATAGAATTGTCAGACAGGATATACAAGGGGCCTAATGCAATGAACTATTCTTATACAGAACCCCAGCAACTACAAGTTCAAATACAGATTCCAAAGTAGGAATCTGCAGGTCACCTTCAACTCTTCCCTTTTCCTCAAATTCCATGTGCAACACAGCCCCACCTCTCCAATCCCATTGTCTATGACTACTTTCATACAAAAAAGACCGCCTGGCCTACAATATTTACTATTTAACCCTTTAAGGAAAGTTTTGCCAATGTCTAAAATAGAGTCCCAGAAATTTACACACCCAAATATGATCAATTGATTTTGACCAAGTGGTAAAGGCGATTTAAATGATAGTATTTTCAGCAAATGGTGTTGGAACAACTGCACCTTATATAAAAATTAACTCACTATAGGCAACAAATATAAACAGAAAACCAAATGCAACTTTTACAAGAAAACATCAAAGAAAACCATTGTGGTCTCTGGTTAGGCAAAAAGTTCTTAAACTGATAGCAAAAGCATGATCTCTAACATAATAAATTGATACTTTATGCTTCATTAAAAACGTACCCTTTCCAGAAAGCTGGAGGCTGGAAGAAATTATTTGCAAATCACATGTCCAACAACAACAAAATCTTGTATTTAGAATATATAGAGAATGTCATAAACTCAACAATACGAAAACCAGCAACCCAACTGTTAAAATGGGCAAAAGATTTGAACAGATACTTCACCAAAGGAGATATCTGAATGGCAAATAAGAACATGAAAAGATGTTCAACATCATAAGTCATTAGGAAAATGCAAATTAAAATCATGAGCTATCCCTACACACCTATTAAAATGCTTAAAATGCTATTAAAAAAAAAATATGACTACCAAGTGCTGGTGAGGACAAAGAGCAACCAGATTTTCCACACATGGCTGTTAGAATGTAAAATGGTACAGCCACCCTGGGAAATATCTTGTCAATTTCTTATAAAGTTGCAAATGCACACTTACTGCATGACCGAGAAATCACACTCCTTATATTAACACTAGAGGAATAAAAACACGTTCAAACTCTGTATGCACATGTCTCCAGTGAGTCTATTCAAAACCACACCCCCGCCCCCAAACTGGAAAGAACAAAATGTCCTTCAGCAACTGAATGGATAAACAAACGGTGGCACATCCATACAATGGAATACTTTACATCAGGGGTCCTCAAACTACGGCCCTCGGGCCACGTGCAAATACAAATATTGTATTTGTTCCCATTTTGTTTTTTTACTTCAAAATAAGATATGTGCAGTGTGCATAGGAATTTGTTCATAGTTTTTTTTAAACTATAGTCCGGCCCTCCAACGGTCTGAGGGACAGTGAACTGGCCCCCTGTTTAAAAAGTTTGAGGACCCCTGCTTTACATCAATAAAAGGAACAGACCAGGGGTCGGCAAACTGCGGCTCGCAAGCCGCATGCAGCTCTTTGGCCCCTTGAGTGTGGCCACGAAGTTTCAATCGCACTGTACGAGCGTGCCCGCACGTGGTATTTTGTGGAAGAGCCACACTCAAGGGGCCGCAGTTTGCCGACCCCTGGAACAGACTACTCAGAGTCCCAGCAACGTCAATGAACCTCAGAGGCATGATGCTGAGTGAGGGAAGCCGATCAGAAAGATTACATACTGTATGGCACCACAGGACATTCTAGAAAAGACCAAACTGTAGGAGGTGGCCAAGGGCTAGGGGGAGGGGGAGGGGGAGACTACAAAGGAACATCATAAGGGAGAACTTTGAAAAAATGGGGCTGTTCTCTGTCATGAGTGTAAAGGTCGTTACACAAATCTATGCATGTATTAAAACTCATAGAGCTGTACAGCAAAATAAAATACATTTTATTGTATAAAACTTTAAAACAAATTTAAAAAATTAAAAAAAAAAAAAACACACAGAAGGTAGGCTCTGGAGTCACTTTATCTATTTGGTTCTCAGCTGCAACTCTTCCTGGCTGTGTGACCTTCAGTGAGTCACTTAACTTCTCTTCGTCTCAGTTTTCCAATTTGTAAAATGGAGATAATATTTTCCATCTCATGGAGTTTTGTGAGGATTAATGGAGAAAAAGTACGTAAAGCACCCAAAGTCTGGCATACAAAATAAGTGTAACAATATAAGATGCTTACTCCCATTATTAAGGTTAGTCCCATTGTTACATCGGATTGGTTTTATTCTGTTCTTCAAAAACTGATCTCTTCAGGGGGCTTGTGTAGTAATTCTCACTTCATCGAGAACATCCTGTTTCTCATGGCAACTTTTTCATCTGTACCAGGCTTAGAAGGGCTTTATGAATTTTATAATTGAGCCATGAGGTCATCCCTACATATTCAACTACCTGTCTGTCTGTCTCCTGGGTTTCACAGGTTTTCCAAGTCAGATAGTTTAATGAAGTTTATGGGAGGAAGTCAGGACCCAAAGTGGGAGCCCAGAAATGAAGTGGTGTCATCTTTCTCACACCACCTGGTCGCATTCATCCCGTCTATTCTCGAATGCCATCACTTTGATGGAGTAAATTATAATTCTTGACACATAACAACAAATGACTCACTATTGCTCAACCATAGAATTTTCTGTTACTCTTTTCTTCCCAGTCCTGTGGTTCTTGAAATAATCCCTCTTTTATGTGACTCCCATCCCCCTGCCCACAGCCTCCCACCAGCCCTGACACTCTCCAGTTAGAGATGACGGCCTTTGATATGCAGTTTCAGTCTTCAAAGGCCCGAGTTCCTCGCTCCCCTTCACAAATCATCATTAGCTTTCTTTAGCACATTTTCCACTGGAGATAATTGTTGTGACATGTCCTCAATTCCCTTCTAATGAAAGTGGAGCGTAACCCAAGGCTTTTCAAAGTTTGAACAAAAGGATTTCAGCTCAGTCACACAGAACACAGCCACAGCCAGCTGTCGCTTCAATGGCTTGACAAATGTAGACCGAACATCATTTGTGCCATTCATGAGAACAAACACGACCAAAGGACAGCCCGGCGGAGCCACACGGACCCTCACAGACTACTGGTGAGAGTGTAAATGGGAACCACACTCGGGAAAGCAATTTTATTAAAGCTGAAGATCTACTCGCTGACCCAGCAATTCCACACCTAGGTACATACATACCTTAGGGACCCCACGCAAGGGCTCCAAGGGATGTGGATAAAAATGTCACAGAGCCTTGCTCATTACAGCCCCAAACGAGGAGCCACCCAAGTGCTCATCAGCATTGGAGTGGAAAGACATATTGCTGTGTATTTGTACAATGAAATACAGAAATAAAAATTAATTAGCAACGAGATGGGCTCTGTCACAAACAATGCTGAACGAAAGATGCCAGACGTAAAAGAAGACAGGAAGTGTGATTCGGTTTGGACAGAGTTCAAACATGACATACCTGAACCACACTGTGGCACAGACGGTAGGTCAAAAGTAAAAGTCTGGGGATGGCTACCACAAAGGCAGAGATAATGGTTCCTTACAGCAGGAGAGGGAGGGGGTCGGGACTGATGCTTTGGGGTTACCAGTGTTTTATTTCGTAACCTAGTTGGTTGCTTCATAGGTGTCCATTTAAATTCATTTAACATAGTTATTGAGCTGTTTCCTCTTGTGCTCTTTTCTTATGTATTATGGCTCCTTTCTTACATTTCATAATAAAAAGACTTAAAAAGAGGCAAATTAAAAGGGAAAAACAGAGAAAACAGACTCGCCCTTCTCTCCCTGAATGCAGGAGTCATGGAGCAGCTGCTTAAGAACTGTGGGAAGTGAACAGCAGCAGGTCGTTTAAGGACCATGAGCGTTTGAACCATCACGTGGGAAGCGAGTGAACCTTTGCCCCCAGTATCGCCTGGCCTGATGCAACCAGCCCGAGACCAGCACGTGAGCATCAACATGAGCAGCGAGTGACAGAAGCAGCTCCAGGCACAGGAAAGGGCACAGCCAACGCTTCAGGAAATGGGGGCACACCCTGTTCTCCTTCTCTTGGTTCTCTCACACCCAGTCCCCAGCAATCCTATAGTGTCAGTGGCAGGAGCCCCTACAGGAGGCCAAAACTCTGAGGGAGGGGCCCTGGTTATCGGCTCAATGCAGCTGGGATTCCACGAAGGTGAGGCAAACATTAATTGAGTTTTAAAAACACACATTATTATATTTTAGAATAGTGTTAGATTGGCAGAAAGTGGTGAAGAGAGCACAGAGAATTCCCATATACCCCACAGCCCAGCTTCTCCTACAGTTAGCATCCCACTAATCAATCCTTCTCTGTCCTCCCAAGGCCTGGCCCTGGATTCAGCTAAGTGCTTAGCATATCGAGGTAACCACAGCCCCAACTTTCCAGACAAAGGGAGGGAAAGGGGAGCCCCAGGCAAACACGAAGTGCTGGAGACATAAAGGAGACAGGGTCTCCGAAAAGTGGCTGCTGTGAATCCTGTGCTCACATCCCAGCTGTGCCTGCCTGGGTCCGATCCTAACCACATACCTTGCGCTGAGAAACAGACCAGCGGATACACCACAACTCATGGACTTAGACTGTCCCCCTGGGGGGTGCAGACACACTGGTTTAGACACTGAACTGACAGAACCAGAGTCCACAGAAAGGAGGTGGGAACTTGCCACCGGCATGTAACCAGATTGATTTACTGCTAAAACAAAAATTTCCCATTGGAGTTCCACAATGCTGGGCCTTACTTAATATACTATTCAAAACATTCAAAATCAAATCCAAGATCACTCAACATACCGAGAGCCAGAGGGCTCTCAATTCCCTTGGGGAAAACCAGTCAACAAATGCCAATGCCCAGATCACATAAACGCTGAAATGACTTGACGAAGGATTCAAAGCAGTCATTATACAAATGCTCCAACAAACAAGCATAAACAATCTTGAAACAAATGGAAAAATAGAACGGCTCATTAAAGAAATAGGCGACATAACAAAAAATCAAGTAGAAATTTAAAAATATGATAACTGAAATTTAAAATAAAACTCACCGGTTGGGCTCACTTGCAGATTGGAGATGACAGAGGAAATACTCTGTAACTTCGAGATGTAGTGACAAAAATGAATCAGTCTAAAACACAGAGGAAAAAAAAGATTGAAAAAAAAATAAGCAGGCCCTCATAGGCTGGTGGCACTATAAAAAATGGGTTAATATTTGTGTCATCAGAGTCCAAAAGGGGGGAAAATAAAGAGTGAGATTGTGAAAAAAAGACAAACCTACAGATGGAAGATGCTTCGGTTAACCCCAAACAAAATACACCCCAAAAAAGACATACAAAGACACATCCCACTCAAACTGCTGAAACTAAAATTTAAAAAAAAAAAATCTGAAAGCATCCAGAGAAAAAGAACACATTACCTAAAAGGGAACAATTAATCAATGACTATGAATATCTTATGAGAAATTATGAAGGCAAGAAAAAAATACTATTAATATTTTTTAATGGATGAAAGAAATTACCAATCTAGAATTTTATATCTAGTGATCCACACCAGGGATGAATTTAGAAGAAAGGCAATCTCAGATGAAGATAAAGAGGATTTCTTGACAGAATACCTTTAAAGCACACCTGTTTTAAAACAGTTTTAGGCCAAAAGTACACAAAACCAGGGGTAAAGAGAGACAATGCAAAATGATAGTGGGCCAAATCAACAAGAAAGCATAACAATCCAAATGTGTATGCAACTAACAAGTTTCCAAACACTTGAAGCAAAACTGACAAAACTAAAAGTAGACATAAATAAATTGAAAATCTTTCTTCAGTAATAGCTAGAACGAATACACAAGAAATTTGCAAGGATATCAAAGAACTGAATAATAACATCAGCCAATTGGATCTAATTGGTATTTCTAGAACATTCCACCCAACAACATCAGAATACATATTTCTTAAAAGTTGTGTGGAACCACAGAGTCCAAATAGCCAATGCAAACTTAAAAGAGGACAAAATTGGAGGCATCACACACCCTAATTTCAAACTATATTGCAAAGCTGTAGTATCAAAAGTGTACGGGATTGGCATAAAAACAGACACATAGAGAATCCAGAAATAGGCCCATACATATATGGTACAACAAAGAGTCCAAGAATAAACAATGGGGAAAAGATGGTCTCTTCAATAAATAGTGTTGGGAAAACTAGACAATCACATACAAAAGAATGAAACTGGACCACTATCCTACACCATACAAAAAAATTAACTCAGAAAGGATTAAAGTGAGACTACATCAAACTAAAATGTTTCTGTACAGCAAAAGAAACATCAACAAGATGAAAAAGTAATCTACTGAATGGGAGAAAATATTTTCAAACCATATATCAGAGAAGGGGTTAATATCCAAAATATATAAAGAACTCATATCACTCAGCAAAAACAAACACTCTGATTTAAAAGTGGGTAGAGGATGTAAACTGACATTTTTACAAAGAAGACATACAGAAGGCCAACAAATATATGAAAATATGTTCAACATCACTAATCATCAGGGAAATGCAAATCAAAACCATAATGAGATATACCTCACACCTGTTAGAAGGGCTATTATAAAAAAGACAAGAAATAACAAGTGATGGTGAAGATATGAAGAAAAGGGAACCCTTGTACACTCTTGGTGGGAATGCAAATTGGTGCATCCACTATGAAAATCAGTATGGAGTTTCCTCAAAAAAAAAAAAAATTAAAACTACAACTGCCATATGACCCAGCAATTCCATTTCTGGTTATTTATCTGAAGAAAATAAAAACATTAACTTGAAAAGAAATATGCACCCCTATATCCATTGTAGCATTATTCATAATAGCCAAAATATGGAGATCTTAAGTGTACATCAATGGATAAATGGATAAAGAAGATGTGGTATGTACACTGAGTGGCCAGATCATTATGACCACCCCATCAGTACTTCATTGACACTTCCAAAAATACTGAATATTGAAACTTCCTAAGCAAATACTCTCAAGGTCTTATTATTATTATTATTTGCATAACTAATTCACTTCATTATACTAATAGGGAGGTCATAATCATCTGGCCAGTCAATAGTTTGGCCTAAATAAAAATAAAAGGCAGCATGGTATTTATACAGGAAGGGGAGCCCAGCTCTCCAAGCACACAGGCTCTAGCCCTCGGCTCTGCCATCCAGGGCCTGTGTGACCCTGGGCCATCCCCTTGACGTCCCAGAGCTCCAGTCCCCCATCCGTGCTGACACTTTCCGGACCCACAAGGTGGCTGTAAGGGCCTGGGAGCGGGCTCGCCTTCCCTCCACATCCCCACCTTCCCCAGGTGAGGCCTGAGCCGGCCCTGGAGATGCCGAAGCCGCGCAGGCCGGTGTGGGTGACCAACGGGGCGATGGCACCGTCCATAGAGTTTCAAATCCCCTGCCAAGAGGTCAAGAGGCTCTGCAACCTCTGTTCCCTACTGCCCACCACGGAGGCGTCACAATTCACCAAGATGAAACCCCAAGAGCCGGCTCCACGCTTGAACAGCTCTCACCACCCACAAGTCCCCCAGGAGAACGCTGAGGAATCCCAGCCTGAGTCAGGGGACAGGGGACAGGCCAGGGCCTCACCTCAGTGACCGCTGGGATCCCGGACAGGAGGCAGCTGACCGGTGAACACAGGTTTGAATGGCGCGGGTCCCGGGACGCACAGGTTTTTCCAATAAATACAGCCCGCCCTTCCCATCAGCTGATTCGCATCCGCGGGTTTCACGGCCCAGGTTTCGCATGCGCAGATCCAACCAGCGGCTCCTGGAAACAGCATCGCTGCATTCCCGGCCGCAGATTCCCAATCGGGGATCGAATATATTGTTCTCGATCCGCGGTTGGTTGAATCTGCCAATGCCACGGGCCGACCACAGAGTCAGAAGTTATATGTGCATTTTCAACTGCAGGAGGTCGGCACCCTTAATCCCATGTTGCTTACGGTCAGCCCTACTTCCTCTCTGTGGGCTCGGCTTTCTCATTTGTAAAACGAGAGTATTAGGCTGGCCCACACCACGTTCTCTAAGGTCCTTCCTCCTACCTAGAGCAGTGGTTCTCAACCTTGGCTGCACATGAGAATCACCTGGGAATCTTTTTAAAATCCTGATTTCTGGGCCTCATCCTCCGGAAATTCTGTTTCTTTGTTATGGGGTGCGGCCACAACATTAGTAACAAAGAAACAGAATTTCCAGAGGATGAGGCCCAGAAATCAGGATTTTAAAAGGATTCCCAGGTGATTCTAATGTGCAGCCAAGGTTGAGAACCACTGTCCTAGATTCTTCCTCCTAAGATCCGTCCTGAACCTCAATGGAAGAAACCTGTTGGATGAATCAACTAAGAGCCTTTATATATTCATCTTCAACTAAGAATGAAAGCAGCTGCAACCCTAACAGCCAAGGTTCCAGAGCCTGTGGGAACCATAAGTAACTTTCCAATGGAAATAGTGTTTTGTGTTTTTTGTTTTGAATATATTTTTATTGATTTCAGAGAGGAAGGGGGAGAAAGACAAAAACATCAATGATGAGAGAAAATCATTGATTGGCTGCCGCTTGCACGCCCCACACTGGGGGATCCAGCCTGCAACCTGGGCATGTGCCCCGACTGGTTGACAGCTCCACGCTCAGCCACTGAGCCAGGCCAGAGGGCACTTTTTGTTTTTTTAACGAGGATGTTTTTCCCCTCCTTCTCTTTCTCTTTGGGTGGCATTTAATGTCTGGAAATGTAGGTGTTAAAGGGCCTGGTGGCAAAAATGCAAGATGATGGTGATAAGGGGAACGTATTCTCATACCTGCCTCTCGTCCACAAGGACATCAGCTCACCATCGTTTCCCACATGCTTCTCCTCCTGAAGCTCATTAAGACTTTCTCAATTCATAATCAATACATTAAAGTCTCTCTGTTTAATAAAACAGTTCATCAATATTTCATGGTTTTAATAATTTATGTTTTCTTACAGAGGCAGATGGAACCCTACAGCACACATGTTCTCTAGAGACGACAGAAGAATAACACTGGAGTTGCAGATGCTGGACTTTGAAAAATCAGCCTTTCTGGGCTCCTGTCTCCAGTTTGGGATTTTGGGAGGAAGGCTGGTGGCTATGGGATGACCCACCTGTCCACAAACTTTATGAAGGTAGGCACCATTTCTGATTATTTCTTGACCATCTACCTACTATGTGTCAGGCACGCTGCTGAATACTCAATAGACATGACCTCATCTACTCCCCACAATAACCACAGGAGAAAAGTATCATTGTCCCCACTGCACAGATGAAGACACCGAGGCTCAGAGTTAGCAAGTAAGTTAACCAATGCTGCACAGCCAGGCAATGGTGGTGCGGGGATTGGGTGCGGGGATTGGAATGCGGTTATCTGACTCCAGCATCCATACAGTTAACATCTCTGCCACACAATGGTCCACATGCCCCCTTTGGAAAATATTTACGTATTGAGCACTGACTTCTCTAAGTTTTGGGGATGCTGAGGGGAGCTACATAGACAGGAACCTGAACTCATGGAGCTTGCATATTGGTGGGGTTTAGACCATATACAAATAAAGGCTTTTAAAAATCAAGAGAACTCAGAACTCCCACCAATTCCATCCAATTCCCCTCTGGCAACAAGGGTCCTGCAGCCCATTTCAGGAGCCAGGTCAAGCCAGGCATGACATGGCCATCTCATCTCACATGGTCAAGAGTGAAACCCACTGGACAGTGGAAAGAGGCCTCCCTTCCAGACTAGGTTCCAAACAGGTGCCCCCAGAGGTATGTGTCTTGATGAGCTACCCCGGGGAATGGTTTTCCCAGTGCACCGATGAGCGTTCTCCTGGGCGTTGATGCTTCCCCAGGGGTGGTTGCTCCCAGGGGGTCTGTTGTTTACTGTAGCTCCTTTCATAAGCACATGAAGAAACTTCGGGCTGGTGGAAATGTTTTGCTTCAGTTCCCAAGGCGAAGATGAATATATAAAGGCTCTATAAAGGCTTCTTTCACTGTAACTTCATTGTCTACTTATGAATCTGTCTCCCATGTTAATTTCTTAAAACTGGGGCTTATGCTTCATTCAGTATTAGAATCCATTGCTTAACACAGTGCTAGTAGGTGTTCAATAAATGAATGAATGAATGAATGTATGCTTGAGCTCAAAGCCAGGGGCTGTCATTAACTTCCTGTGCAACTTTGGGCAAGTTATGTAATGCTCTGTGCCTCGGTTTCCCTATATGTAAAATAGGGGGTAGACTCGTACCTATCTCTCAGAGATCAGGTGAGGAATGAGTTAATAGACATGAAGCTATTACAAGAATGCATGACACATGATATACACAAAATAAATGGTAGTCAAAGGCCATTTTCCTGATGAATATCATTTTCGCGTGCGTATTTTCCCAGTGAGTGTTTGTCCAATTCAGGATATGCTTCTGTGGGTATTTTTATTACAAGGTGTGATTTTCTTCCAGTCGATATTTTTTTCCTGTGCCGATTTTTTAAGTGGTCATTTCTCCCAAAGAAAATTTTTCTAGTAGGCGTTTTTCCTAGAAAGGCAACTTCTCAATAGAATCCCCTCCCCCTTTTTTGCAATGGATACTTTTCCTAATGAATATTATCATGGTCAGCGTTTTTATAATGAACAGTTTTCCCAGGGGGCTATTTTTCCTGAAGAACATTTTTAGTGAGAACTTTTTATGGTGGGTATTTTTGCTCAAGAATATATGTGTCCCCGGGATGTTTTTCAGAATGAAGTGTGTCTCCAGTAGTTATTTTTCCAAATAGGCACTTTTTCCTAGAAGTTACAGGTTTCTCCTTGGCTGTTTACCCCCAAGAAGTATGATCCCCATTATGGACTGGATTGTGTACCCCTCAAAAGTCATATACTGAAACCCTAACCCCCCTCCCCCCCATTGTGGCTGTGTTTGGAGATAGGACCTTTAAGAAGGTAATTAAGGCTAACTGAGGTCATAGGGTAGGGCCCTGGTCCAATAGGATTAGTGCCCTTATATAAGAAGAGACAGAGACCGACACCAGGTGTGAATACATAGAGGAAAGGCCATGTGAGGACACAGCAAGAAGGTGGCCGTCTGCAAACCATGGAGAGAGGCCTCAGGAAAAACCAACCCCGCTGACACTACAGGGTGTCCCCCCAAAATGTATACACACTTTAACAGCTGATAGCTCAATTTTGAAAATGAAATGTTTTAGTAACCAGTGCCTTTATAATTATTCAAAATGTGTATATACATTTTGGGGGGACACCCTATATTATCTTGGACTTCTAGCCCCCAGCACCGTGACAAATAAATTTCTGGGTTTTTTAAAGCCACCCAGTCTGGTATTTTGCTATGGCAGCCTGAGCAAATGACTACAGCCTAGAGCACTTCATATTTTTCTGGCTAGACCTGAAGCAGCCATGAGCTGTCTCCTTTAGGCCACTTTCTGCTGGTCCCTTAAAGGCATCCCTTTCTCACCCCACAGGGAACACTAAGGTCTGATGCAACAGAAGCTGAAGCCTGCACTGGCCTATGGCTCCCTTTTGTGCTGATAAAAGAATATGCTGTCCTCCCTCCAACTCATTCCCCAGCCTGCAGCTCTCCATAACTCCAGCCCCTCATAGCAGATCAATACCGAGTGCCCTGTTCCCATCGATGAGCCCTGGGGTTGTAGCACAAGGCGCTGCAGACACATAAAGATCCCGGGGAGTGCATGAGAGGTGGTTTAGGATCCTCTGCCTGGGAAATCATATTGGGGGGGAACCCCAAGAGTCCTCTACCGGAAGGTCCATCCCTTCCACTCTGAATAGGATTCCAGAGAAGAGGATATGTGTTTGGAGTTGTTGGCATCCTCTCACTGGAGACAGGCTTAGCACCTGAGCAAAGCCACCTTATCCATTCAAATGTTAGGCTTTGGATAATCATATACTACTTCTTTGTGAGCATAGAGAGAAATGCTGGGCAAACAAAGTCCAGAAAAGCCGGAGACATGGGCTGGTGAGTAGAGACCATATTTGAAAACAAAGTTTCACCTTCTGCCTCCCAGCATCACATTCTAAGCTCCCTTTCTTTAGCGACTACCCCCTGCAGTCTACCCCCCACCACCCCTACACACACTGCCCGATGGATTGACTCCCTCCCTTCCATACACATATACACCCCAAGTCCCTTTGCTCCCCTCTTATCTCCATCCAATTTTTTCTCAACAAAAATAATCAGAAATAGCTTTATTCTGAAGTCCAAACAGCTGATAAAAACCAATCATTTCATTCTTCCCTTCCCCATTTCTTTTTATCACACATCTTTTAAAAGAATCAAAGCCTTAAATTCAAAGATGAAAGATCCACTATATGGAATTTCCAGGATTAGCTAAGGCGGGAGGGTGATTGGCAGGTAGGAACACTTGCTGTGCACCTCGCTCCACCCTTCCTGTACCAGATGGAGGTTAGAGGAGCAGAGTCATCTTGCAGGGACTTGTGGGTGCCCAGCAGAGATCCTGCAGATACCAAGCAAAACACAGGATGCGCTGGCCTATCCGTGTCAGCACGAGGCATCTCACAGAGTGAGAACTCCATGAAACACGGATTCCCCGTGTGCACACCCCCTATCGCTAAAGATGGCCTCGCCCTAGTCCCCAGAGCCTGTGAATATGTTACCTTACATGGCAGAAGGAACGTGGCAGAGATGCCTGCCTGCCCCTTGTAGCTGGACTGTGATGTAAGCCACTGAAATTTTGGGAGTGGGGGGGGGATCCTTCACTAGAGTGACTAGCCTCCCTTGGGCCATTCACTAGCCCTCTTTGAGCCTCAGCTTCCAGATCAGTAACAGAAGGTGATGGTGTGTTTGCTACGATGACTTGTCATTAAGACTCTGCAGATTCTTGACTTTCCAGGTCTTTGATGATTAAAAACCACAAGGGCATTTATCCACCAGGTGGGCTCTTAGTGCTATGTATGATACGCTCCGAGCAGATCCATTTCTTTTAATAGCAGAACAGCCAATTCTTCCGTCACTGGCTCATTCCTGAAACACGCTTATGATGGACTGGGCCTCCGAGCACCTGAATCCCACCACATAAACTCAGTCGGCCATGAACGGATGGAACGGATACCAATTTGCGGGGCGTGTTCTGGTCTGAACGCCCTTTGTTACTTTTTCCTATCATCCTGCTCTTCACCAGCTGCACGGAGGAGGATGATTCTGCATCTTGCAGCTGAGAGAGCCTCCCAGGGCACTGTCCACTGGATGGAGCAAACACACCTCCTGGCGTCCGCTGTCTGGGCGGCGTGGGGCAGAGCGGCAGGGAATGGCAGCTCTCTCCCCAGGCTAATTAGTCACTGACAGAAATGACCTCTTTCCAAGTTCCCATGACACTGGCTGTGGGCGAGACCTGCAAGGCAGGGGAGAGCATAAAGGTTGGTTTCGTTGGTTTGATGATGATCATTGATCTTCCTAATGTCCCACCGTTTCTCTGCTTGCTCCCTAGAGTTTACTCTCACCGCAACAGCCAGCAGAATCCTGTTAAAATGCAAGCTGGATCGTGTCACTCCTCTGCTCCCAGAATTCCAAAAAAATTCTACCTTGCACAAAATGTAAGCTCACAAGTTCTTACAAAGGCTAACGAGGCCCTACATCTTCTGGCCTGACTACATTTTGCCCCATCTCTCACTGTTCCCTCCATCCCAGCCACACACACCTTCTTGCTGGAACACACTCACCAGACCCCTACCTCAGTGCCTTTGCACTTCCTATTTCCTCTTCCCAGAACACTCTTCCCAAGGTATCTATATAGCCTCCCACCCTTCCTTCAATTCTTGGTTCCAACAGAGAAGTCTTCCCTGAAAATCCCATTTGTAATTGCAACTACCCTCATCAGTGGCACAGCCTGTCCCCCTCCCCCAACTTGACTTTTTCTCTGCAGCTTCTTTCTCCTTCTAGCACACTCTGGCTAGCATACCTAGCTTTATTTCATTGTCTACCCAACCCTTCCTGGATATAAGTTCCATGAGGACAGGTCCTTTCCTGCCTTCCCTGGTCTCTAGGGCTCAATAAATACTTGTTGGACTGAACGGAAATTTTATTCTTCCCTTGAATTTATTCTGCCCTTGTATTTACCAAATGATATTAGAGGACCCTTATAGTTAAATTGTTTTATTATGTATCCTGGGAAAGTGTCAGTGATTGTTTGTTTTTTAAATTATAACTCTTCTATAATTCCGAATGTGTCACTCAACGTTGCAAAGTGGAATGGCATTGTCCTCTCTGCACAGCCAGCCTGGGGAGCAGGAGAAGAGTGCTGGGAGTAGCTGAATTCCTAGGACCTCTTTCACCCAGAATTAGAGACACCTGAGCCACTGCAGAGGTTTCCAACCCAAAATGTATGGACCCCCAGGTGTCAGAAGACATGTAAATCCCCTGAAATCACAAGTAAAAATATGTTTGTATGTGTATCATAGATGTATGCTCACTCATTCTTCTTTTTAAAAAAATATGGCTCTAGCTGGCTTGGCTCAGTGGATAGAGTATTATATATATGGTTTATTGATTTTTAGATAGAGAAAAAGGGCGAAGGAGAGAGAGATAGAAACATCAACGATGAGAGAGACACATTGATCAGCTGCCTCCTGTGCACCCCCTACTAGGGATCAAGCCAGCAACCCGGGCCGGGCACATGTCCTGACCAGGAAGCGAACCCAGGACCTCTCGATTCATGGGGCAATGCTCAATCCACTGAGCGACACCAACTGGGCTCACCCATCCATTTCATAATACCTACAAGTGCCAACACCTTTCTGGAGTCTAGTGTTACCCCCCCCAAAAAAGTTCTTCCCCTCAAGCAGCTTGCAGTCTAGTGAGAGAAGAAACACTCAACAAATATATATTTCTGGAAATAATGAAGCTTAGAGGCCAGAGAGTGGCCTTTTCAGGTAACATGAGCTGGAAGCTCTCTCTGAGAAAGTGAACTGGAGCAGAGGCCTGACCAGAGGAAGGGAATGAAGAATACAATCATCCGGGACAGCTGTCCAGGCAGAGGGAACAGCAAGTGCCAGGGCCCTGGAGAGAAAATCTTGCCACGTTCAGGTGGGAAGGAAGCTGATGTGGCTGAAGTGTGCTGAGCAAGGGAGAGGATGGCAGGAGAGGAGGACAGAGAGATTAAGGGGGCAGGCACCTGGCATCTTGCAGAGCAGTGTGAGGACTTCATTCGATTTAGCTGTGAGGTTCATGGGATTCCAGGAAAGGGGGCAACATGGAGCAGGAAGGTGATTTCAGAAGCGAATGCAGGGATCACATGAGAGTGGATGGCCTGGGCCAAGCAGGTAGCAATGGGAAAGGTGAGAACTGGAGTTGCTGCCTAGTTGCTTGGGGATGGATGGGCGTTTTTCTGGAGAGAAGGTCTTCATTGGCGACTATTTCTCCTGACTGCCCAGCATGCATTGCTGCTTCTCTGATGAAAGCATCTCCTATTGGGTCAACGGCCCTGCCTCGATGGACACAACAGGCAGGGAACTGTCCTCAAAGTTCCCACACTTCCCCTAGCTGGGGGCCAGCTCTGGACAGACTCCACGAAGTCAACCAGGCTCCCTTCCCTGAAAAACTGCATCTTCAGTAGAGTGACAAAGGTCTGAAACTGGAACGTGTTCACCATGACAGCCCCCTTCAGGGGCTGCCCAGGAGTGCTGCTGGCCAAACCCAGGGGCTGCTTTGGTCCCCTTCTTTGTATATGAATATGTGTGACATATATGTATATATTCATGTATGTATATGAATATATAGAAATCTATATATGTAAGTATATGTACCTATATAAATTCATATAGAGGCAATGATACATATAATTGATTGCCTTAGCCAAAATTTCTGTTGTCATCAACCGAGTGACCTAGGCAACACAGCATTCATGGCTGTAGTTAGATGCTCAAGGGGATGCAATATCTGCAAAGGTTAAGACTAGAGTTTTAGAGCCTTGTTCATCAATGTGCAGACTTCAGGCCAGCCACAGCATCACCCAGGGGCTGGTGAGAAATGCGGACCCCGCCACAGACCTACTGAATCAGAGTCGACACTTTCACCAAATTCCCACAGGACTCCAGTGCCCACTGAAGCTGGAGGAACACCATTGGAGGGTCAGAATGACGTAGAAGAAGCTATCAGACTGGGATCCAGGACACATGGATCCTAGACTCGGCTCTTTCACTGATAGTCATGCGATGTTGCCAAGTATCTTTCCTCTTAATCTTTTTGCTTTGAATTGTCTCATTTCTTGCAAAAAAAAATGGAGGAAGTAGATCTGTGACATGCCATAGCTCCCATGATGCTTTGCACACACCTTTCTATCCAGCACCTGGCATAAAACATTACACCCCTTAAACACCCAGATCCCCCACTGGCTGGAGAAGTGGATAGCTGTATTTATCACGGAGAAATATTTGCCCTGTTGCTTCCGTGTGACAGGCACTTGCAATGTTCTGGGGCCAGTACTAGTGTTCAGGAAATGTTTTTGAACAAATTATTTCATTAAAGAATTCCTTCAGGCCGAAACCGGTTTGGCTCAGTGGATAGAGCGTCGGCCTGCGGACTGAAAGGTCCCAGGTTCGATTCCGGTCAAGGGCATGTACCTGGGTTGCGGGCACCTCCCCAGTGGGGGATGTGCAGGAGGCGGCTGGTCGATGTTTCTCTCTCATCGATGTTTCTGACTCTCTATCTCTCTCCCTTCCTCTCTGTAAAAAATCAATAAAATATATTTTAAAAAAAAAAAGAATTCCTTCAGAAACTAATGAATGCATTGAACATACAGAGTAAGGCAGCTTTTGATTATTATTATGAGAATTATCTCTTTAGAGATCCCTTCCAGTTCCGACAGTCTATGAACCAATGGGATGAGTCACTTATCAATTGAAGGGTTAGCAACGACAGATTGTATCACCGAAATCACAGACTCTCACCCAGTGCCTCTCCTAAAGAGGTTACTCTGACCCACTCATAGAGACCATCATGGAATACAAAGATTCGTAGATAATTCACCTGCCTGGAAAAACAGGTGCTAACTTCTACTTTATGGCTAAGCTTGGGGGAAGGAGAGAAAGGGAGTAAAAGCAACTGTTTCTATAGCAACAGAAATGCACAATTTAAAGAACATAGTGTCTTGCTTAAATCTATTTATAAAGAATGTGTAGGAGATTCAATTAAGGAAACCAACAGCAGAAGGACTCTGGCTCTGGCTTAATTGTCTGCCTTCCATCATTTAGCACTCAAGAAAAATGGGCTAGGAAAGGGTCGAGGGGTCAGCGGCCAAGGAGGGTGCCGGGAGGAGCCAGTGACTTCCCTGCATCACTGCAGAGAGCCCAGCCTTCCCCAGCCCTGGTGTTACCAACCTCAAAGCAAGAGCTCCCATGGCCAGAGCCTAGCCCTGTTCAGACAGTTCTCAGTGGAGGCCTGAGATGTGGGTTAGTAAGTCATCACCTTAGGGACCTGACTTAATTGTATACCCCGTGACATCCTGGACTGCAAGTCTTTACTGTGACCTAAAATTCCCACCCATTTCTAACGCCTGCCTCTTTTCCAAAACTCATAATGCCACGGGGTGCTCCAATGATGCCCCTGACTCAACATTTCCAAAGCCAGCTCCTCTTCCCAGCAGGCTTACGTCTGCCCCATCACACTTCTGGCATCCAGGCCAGATGCTTCCCACATCCCCAAATCTTGCCCATTTTTTCTTCTCATCCTCTCTTGCAACCTTTCCACCATCATGATCCAAGAATGCACAAAACTCAGCAGAACCAGGCTGAGGGGGGTAGGGGGGTGGGTGCGGGGACTAGAGGCAGGTCTGCTGAGGATAGTACTGAGATCTTTCCTGGGCCACATCACCTCTGCCACCACACTCCCCAGTCTTGGGCTCTGGATTCCAGGAGTACCCAACTGTCTAATCCAGGGGTGGGCAAACTCTTTGACTCGAGGGCCACAATGGGTTCTTAAACTGGATGGAGGGCCGGAACAAAAGCATGGATGGAGTGCTTGTGTGAACTAATATAAATTCAAAGTAAACATCATTACATAAAAGGGTACGGTCTTTTTTTTTTTTTTTTTTTTTTTTAGTTTTATTCATTTCAAACGGGCCGGATCCGGCCCACGGGCCGTAGTTTGCCCACGGCTGGTCTAATCCAATGTGTTGAACAAAACCTTGCGAAATTGCTTCAACCTCCTAGCCCAGCTCTCAAGGTTCACATGCTGGAGTAGCCATGTGCTGCCATTTCCTGTACAATATCAGAGTGGGTTTCAACCCTTGCCAGTCTGGCTCAGAGGATACAGCATCGGCCCACAGACTGAAAGGTCCTGGGTTCGATTCCAGTCAAGGGCACATACCTCGGTTGTAGGTTCAATCCTCAGCCCTGGTCAGGAGCACATGCAGAGGCAACCAATTGGTGTGTCTCTCTCACATTGATGTTTCTCTCTGTGTGTCTCCCGCTCCCTTCCACTCTCTCTAAAAATCAATGAAAAAATATCCTTGGGTGAGGATTAACAGAATAGGTTTCAGCTTTCGTAGTGGGTATGATAAGCTCATGTTATGGATGAAGAACCTGAACCTCAAAAAGAATGAATAATTTTCTCAAGATCACACAGCTAGAAGATCACCAACTTGGTATTTGATATGCAGATAAACTTCATTCCGATATATGTCTTTTCCATGAATCTGCAGAGTGATTTCTCAAGTCAGAGCAGAAGGGATCTCAGAGGGGCTAACTCAAACCTTCAGACAATGAGAATCCTGAAGGGTGATCAGATGACCACTCAGCCTCAGGCTTAATCACCTCCAGGGACATCCAGCTCATGGACTACTATTCATTCCTTTATTTTTATTATTGACAGGGGTCTTCTTTGATGTGACAACTGAAATGTGTTTCTTTGTGTGATCCATACCAGGATTTTAAGATTCCAAATCAGTAAGCCTCTCACTGTGTCAACTCAGCCCCTCAAACCTTTGGAGACAACTGTCAGCTATCCCTTGGTCTCCAGTTCTGCAACAAAAATGTCCTTACATTCATTCATGCCACAGATATGATGGAGTTCAACGTGCCAAGCACTGTGCTATGCACGGGAGCAGATGTGATCTCGGATCTATTACTTCCTCCAAAGGCATAACCCACCTTTGGTCACATTTAAGTGTATCTGTTCCTTTTGAACCATTGGACCCAGGTAATGCTTCTGATCATGGAGATAACGGACCTTAGTGTCCACCAGATCCCAATCCTTAGCCCTCTTTTCTTTTTCTTCTCTTACACTTCCTCTTAACAGTCTCAATCACACCTATGATTTCAATGGTTACCTGAATGCCAACCAGTCCCAGACATTCATCACCAGACTCTCTCCTGGTCTCTGCATGTAACTTTAAAGGTCTAATTGTCACTTCATCACCTCAAATGCAAGAGATCTGAAATGGAATTCATCATCTCCTTCCCTCCAATCCAATCCCCTCTCCTGTGTTCTCTGTTCTGGGTAATGTCAACAGGATCTGCTCAGATTCTCAACTGTGTTTGATCCCTTCCTCTATCTCACATTCCACCTTCAACCGAGCCTATCTCTTACGTATCTCTCATACCCATCTCACCTCTCCATCTCCATGGTGCCTGTGAGTCCCTCATCATTGTTTATCTAAGCAATTCCAATACCCACCCTGCTGCAAATCCTCCTGCTTCTAATCTCCGCCCTGTACCTTCCAATCGAACCAGCACACTATTAGCATTGATCTCTCCAAAACAGGCACTGGATGTATTGCTTCGCTTCAAAACCTTCCATGGGACTGGCCTACTTATGACATCGACTGCAAATACTATTGCCTGCCTCACTGGTTCCAGCTCCATCTTGAAGGGGTTCGGAGCAGGGGTCCCCAAGATGTGCTACTTCTGCATATGGATTCTCTTGAGCTGAAGGCAATGATTCCTTCTCTCCCGTAAGGAATTTAAAATAGGAGAGAAGATCCAAATCTCCTGTGAAAAAGTCCAAATAATGCTTGTACCGGTGGAGCAGAACTCCCCACTCCCCAGTGTGGGGTGTGCACTTCCTTCCAAGGAGGGCAGTACGGAAGACGGGACAGGGGCAATACCTGACATACACTACCTCAGCCCAGTGATCAAAGTCAACATCAACAGTGATAAATCGTATTGTTAATGTGTGCTCTTGATGTGAAGTGATGAAAATGGTACTTCACCTCTGTGAGCATTCCCATCCCTAACTCCCTAGGACACCAAGAGAACAAACAATAAAGTCAAAGTGTAGAGATGGGGTTGTGGGGTTGACCTGAATTGCAGGGGTTCCAGGAGTTCAGCTCTTGAATAGACCCTTTGGAACCTTTCATTGTACAAGGATAGAGAGTGAAAACATCTGGAGTAATCTAGAAGTATATGGGCCCCAAAGAGTTAGTTAGGACCATGGGCTCCATTATAGAATGGGGGGATGAACAAGTACTTAATCCCAAATAAAGGAGTCTAGGCTCACTGGACCACAGTTGGTGAATGTGCCATCCACAAAGGATAAGGGTTCCAGGTCTAAAAGATATGAGTTCAGCTCCCTGGATCCCTGAAACCCCTCCCCTATTTGGTAGGAAGGAAGGGAATTCTTAGACAAACCTTTATATTCTTGGGGAAGGGGAAATGCAAAATTCTGCTAAGGAAAGAAACCCAGAGAGAAAATGTTTAGTCATTCATCCCCTCAGTAAATATTTACTTGAGTGGCTATCAGTGGTGCCCGGATAAAGCAGGGACCCCAGCACAGCCTTGATTCTTGGGCTGTTCTTCTCCCATCTCAGTGTATGAGCATTTCCTCACCACCTGCCAGATGCAGTCACATTGCCTGAAGGTGTAAGAGTGAGAAAAAATGAAAAGAACAAAATATTGTAAGCTGTGGGAGAGTCGTGAATAAAGGGTTCTCCCATCCTACTCAGTGGATAGTCAGTCTTCAAGGCTCTGCCCCAGGATCTGCCTTCCTGAGTTCATAGATAAGCTTTGACTTAAATTAGTGAAGAAAGAAAGAAAGAGAGAGAGAGAGAGAGAGAGAGAGAGAGAGAGAGAGAGAGAGAGAGAGAGAGAGAGAGAGAGAGAGAAAGAAAGAAAGAAAGAAAGAAAGAAATCAAACAAGGATTTACTTGGACACATTGGCTGAAAAGTCAGGGTCCCTCTGAATAGATGTGTGAACTGGTTTCCTCCCCTCCCCTGGTCAGGAGGTTGGCAAGCACACACGCCCAAACAAAAGTTGCTCTCATGGTGCCTGGAGTATAAATTGACATTCATAACACCTGCTTAAGGGGTACATCACAATCTCATCTATCATGCATTTCTTTTCAAAGTAATTGCTTGTCTCCTGCTCTCCTTAAATCATTTATTGAACACTTACTACACACTGCGCACACTGGGAGTGGAGACAAAGGGCAAGGCCCACCCTCAACTGGCTCGCAATCCAATGAGGAAGAAAGACCAATGACTGGTCTGTGGTGGTTCCGTTTGACCCATGTTGGGATAAGATATATTTGCAGAGAGAACTCAACCCATGTTGGGAGAATTGGGAAAGGTGTTCTGAAGGAATTGACATTTGGGTCAAGATTTAAAGAATAAGAGTTGCTATATGTTATGAGCTGAATTATTGCCCCCTCCTCCCTGCCCAATTCTTATGTTGAAGCCTTAAACCTCGCCCCCCCGCCACAGCCCCCCCTCCCCCCCGCCATGAGATGGTATGTGAAGGTGGGCCTTTAGCAGTAATAGGATTAGATGAGGTCCTGAGGGTGGAGCCCTCATAATGGGATTAGTGGCTTTTTCAAAAGAGAAAGAGATCACTGTCTCAACCATGTGAGGACACAGAGAGAAGGTGGCCATCTGCAAACCAAGCAGAGGGCCCTCACCAGGAACTGAACTGGCAGGCACCTTGGTCTTGGACTTCCCAGCCTCCAGAACGGTGAGAAACAAAAGCCTGGTGTTTGACCCACTCCGTCTGGGATACTATTTTATTATAGCAGCCCAGGCTGACTAATACAGACTAATAACAAAGGGAGGCACAAGCATTCCAAGTCACAGAGCAGCTCAAGTGGACTTCCAGGGCAATGAGAGCCTGCCACATTCTGGGAGCTCTAAACACTTCCAAATGCCTCAGGTACAGGGTTCCCACACTGCTGGTGCTGCAGAGGAGGTGGCAGTGACAACTAGAAGTTCAAGGCAACCCTAGAGCTAAATTGCACACTAGCAATGCTAATTGGCGTGTGCACTCAAGGAAGGGCAAATTCAGTGAACACTGAGTGTGGAGGCAGGGAGGATTTCTTGGAGGGGGTGTGGCAGCAGAGGGGACAGGCACTGCCCAAGGCCCAGAATGCAATCCAAAGCCTCCCCATGTGGCATTCAATTGTAAAATGAGCATGGCCCGCCTCTCTCTTCCCATCCCCTTTGCAGGAGTCTGCTTTCCAGAGAAGCTGTTTAGGGACTTGTGTTTGCTTGAGGCAGATTGGAGAGGCCATGGCTTTGGTACATGAGCATGGAGCGCATTCAAATTGGACAGATTCAAGTACATTTTGGCCAAAGGATTTGCAAAAGCCTTTGCCGGACTGGTTATGGGATCCTCTGACACCCTTCCACACACTGGGCTGTATGTCTACGGCAACCTTTCAGGGCACTTAGCCAGCAGAAAAGAAATGAAAGTGCATTGGGGTGGAGGCGTGATGCGCAGGAGACGACAGCTTCTCTATTAAACCACTCAGCACCAGCCTCCCAGACACTCGGGACGGAAAAGATGGTGTGTTTGAAGGGTGGTGTTTTAAAAAAAACTCGTTCCAAGCACATACAGAAATAGTTTTCCTAACAATTAAGGAACATTTTCAGATATTTCGCTGTGGTGGGGTATTTTAGAAACATTTGTGTCTCTAAATGCCAGATTCTTCAGACTGGTTATTGCAGAAGTACGGGGGGGAAAATTATTCTATTTGAAGAAATTTGTTTTAGAATGCACTCGGCAGTACAGGGTGAGCATGGGGGATTTTTCATTCTTTTTCAACCTTTAATGACATCCAGGTGTGCCCTGGGACCCTGGAAGACTTAATGACCAGCCCCCTACTTCCTTGTATACCCTCTTCCATTGTAACTCTTCAGTTGACCTACAGCATTCAGATACTGTCAAAATGTCAACAATTAACCAAACATATATGCCTTTGTTACCATGCTGTTCCCTCTGCCTGGAATGAGGTACTTTTTAAAAAAAATTTTAAATGTGTTTTTATTAATTACAGAGAGGAAAGGAGAGGGAGAAAGGGATAGAAACATCAGTGATGAGAGAGAATCATTGGTAGGCTACCTCCTGCATGCCCCACACTGGGGATTGAGCCTGCAATCCGGGCTTGTGTTCTGACAGGGAATCGAACCATGACCTCTTGGTTCATAGGTCAACCCTCAACCACTGAGCCCTGCTGTTCCTGCTAGAATGAGATTCTTAAATGCAAGAGCTTGACTGTATTCATCTCAGACTAGTTTCATGTCCAGCTAATTCCTGTCTCATAGAATTTGCTCAATGACTTCATTCATTGAAAAGACACTTATTTAGTACTTTAAAGCTAGGTATCGCATAATAAAAGAAGATCCATAAATGATGCTGTCATCATGCTGTAAAACTTTGGGAGGGTTTGCTCTGAATGAACGGTGATTAGCACATCAATCCTGGGTCTATGCTAGTTACAGTCACCATCACAACAGGGCTGACTGCCTTTGGGGAAGCCAGATCTTCACAAAAGAGAAGTTGATGGAGCAGCCACATTACATGTGTTACGGAGAAATACAATAGGCTTCCCCATTTACATTGATCCCCTTGAAATGTCCTTCACAGTCATCCTATTCTCAAAACTTGAACTTATATTTGCCTTGTCAAGGACAGCTCTGTGATATGAAGTGAGTGTACCCATCAGTCAATCAACTCACATTATGAGCATATATCTCACCCTCATGCCCATAAAAAAAGAGCACGGAGCGTTCTCATTAGAGAGTCCATAATTCTCCTGACAAAATGATATGATGGTTACCCTTTCCATTATAATTAGTGACATTATCCAATGGAGTATGGTATAGAATAGTGGAGGAAAAAATGGATTTTTAAGTTGGACCCACAGGATTCAAATTCCAGTCTGCCACTTCCTGCTGTGTGCCCTGGAGTCCGTCTTTCTTTCCTCGCCTGAAGAAAGAGAGAGAGAGAGAGAGAGAGAGAGAGAGAGAGAGAGAGAGAGAGAAGAAAGAAAGAAAGAAAGAAAGAAAGAAAGAAAGAAAGAAAGAAGAAAGAAAGAAAGAAAAAAAGAAAGAAAGAAAAATAATGATGTCCATCTGTGTGGGGCCTTGTGAGATAACATGGATCAGGTACCAGGCACATGCTAGCTCAGGAATAGAATATTATTCCCTTTACTTGTTTCCCATGACCCTCTGTATTCAAAAAGAAACAACCAGTTCCATATTACTACTTAGAAATCCCTATGCCAGAAAAGATTTGGGTTGCCAATGTCTTGACCCCTTGAGTCAACCCCACAAGGATTCTGGTTACCCAAGGAGAACACTATGATAGACGCACAACTGAAATACAGCAATAGGAGGGACTGTCCCAAATACTGGGCTCTCAGAGCCGTTTTATGAGTTCTTTGAAAACTCAACAAAGGGAATTCCCACTGCACTGTTTCCAGGGTTGAGTAATGCAATCTCCAGCAAATTATATATTCAATGTGTATATAGGCACATACTCAAAGAGTCTGGTAACATATGCAAGAAAGTGCATTCTAGAGCCAGCCTGACTAAATTAAAACCGAGACTTCAACACGAATCAGTTGTATGTCCTTAGGAAACGTGTCTAACTTCTTTATGCCTCCGCTTTGTCATTTGTCAAAGGGAGACAGGAAGAACACCTACCTTTTGGGGCTGTTTCGAGGAGTGAATGAAGTTCAAGCAGTGAGCAGTGTCTGCCATGTTGGACGTGCCAAGAAATCATATTCACCCAAGTAGGAATAGTGTTATTTGAGGAGTGGAATGATGGTTCCTTCCCACTGCTTTCTTTTATTCTGTACTTCATGAACCTTTTACAATGTTAGGATATTAACTTATTCTCTCATACACAGCCCAAACCATAATTCTGTTTTCATTTGAGAGATGTTTTAAAATTGAGCAGCCTTCCCTTCACAGGGCGGGAGAGGGTTGGAGACTTGTATGGAGCCAATGGGTGGAATCCAGGAAGGACCAACAGTGGAAGATTGGGTGAGGAAGTCTAGAGCAATTTCTAGGGAAAAAGTAGCGGCAAAAGCTTTGTGATAGATGACCTGTAACTGTTGGCCATGGGAATGCGAAATCTTTCATGTAGGGTACAGACCCTACTGCAGGGGTTCCCTTGGGAGCAATCTGAATGAGCGGCAGTGAGAAGGTGCAATCGCTGGGGCCTGAGGGACCCCGGAGACCTGGACAGCACACGCCTCATTCAAAGAGTGCAGCTGCCACCAGCTCCTGCTTGTTGTGATCATGCAGTGTTTCCAGGTCCTGTGATTTTGAAAGAGAACTCAAAAATCTGTGCTTTACATTTTAAATGTTTTTTTTAAAAAAAAACTGATCTTCTTTTAAATATTGAAAGCTAACCAAACATGTTATGAGGTCATCAGTTTACAACCAATGCTGTAAAGACTCATCTCCATCATGCCCAACCAAAGTGGGTGAGTGTCAACCTATGAACCAGGATGTCATGGTTTGATTCCTAGTCAGGGCACATGCCTGGGTTGCAAGTTCAATCCCCAGAGTGGAGCATACAGGAAGGAGCTCAATGATTCTCTCTCATCATTAATGTTTTAATCTATCTCTCCCCCTCCCTTCCTCTCTGAAATCAATAAAAATAGATTTTTTAAAAAGACTCACATTCATCCTAAAAAATCTGAAGAAGAAACAAAGAAAACTCCCACTGGATGCCAGTTGATGGCAAAATAGAAGGAGCAGAAGGACCTGGATTCCTGCCAACATTTTTGAAACAATAATCCAATCCTGGCACGACCTATCTTCCCATCTTATTAACAAAAAATGTTTAAAAACTCACAGATACAGAGAACAGATGATGGTTTCCAGATGGAAATGGGTTTGAGGGGACTGAGTGAAGAAAGGTGAAGGGTTTGAGAAGTAAAGATTGGTATTAGCAAAATAATCACAGGGAATGTGAAGTACAGCCTAAGGAACAGAGTCAATAATATCGTCATAACTGGGTATAGAACCAGTGGGGACTAGAATCATTGGGGGGACACTTTGTAAGTTATATAAATGTCTAATCACTATGCTGGACACTTGAAACTAATATAAAATAGCCTTAAATGTCAACTATAATTGAAAAATAAGATAATCAAAAATAAAACAAGGCAGTAAATAAGCTGAAATGAAAAGAATGAGAGACTAAAAGGGCAGCCTAAAAATAAAGTAGGTCTTCAGTGGGGTCTCAGTTCTAATCCTGGGACAGCTGTTCCATTACATTTTGCCTGGACCATTCTCCCCTCTAGTAAAAAAAAACAAACAAACAAACAAACAAACAAAAAAAAATCCCTGGTTCTGTTGCATTAAAAAAAAATAGGGGACCCATTAAAATATGAAATAGTGAAATGTGGAAGGAAACATACAGGTAACAAATATTTAAAAACAAACAAACAAACAAAAAAACTGTCTAATAGTTTCAATTACTTTCCAGGAGATTTTCTTTTACTTGCAGCCAAATGCATCCCTACATAGACCCCGAGAAAAAGAAGACCAGGAACCATCTGGAGAGAAAGGTCATGGTGGGGACAAGCAATTGCCTCAAAAATTTCAATTGGCTCCCTCAGTCCTTTTGCAAACATTCATCATATAACCACACTTTGCCAAGCACTGGGTTTCAAGAATAAATCAGACCCAACCTCACGTCACTCACCATCCAGTTGGCATTTGCTGCTCATCCTCATGGACCAAAAGGAGAAAGAGAACCGGCTTACAAGAGCAGGCCATGCAAAGGGACTACTCATAGGTGGCAGCCAGAGGACAATCTCACGCCCGACAGGTGAAGAAGCCGATCTGCAGACAGGCTTTTGGCTGGATGCCAAGAACATGGAGCGTGTGCGCAGACGTCAAGGACGGAGGGTTCAAGAGGTGGCCTCTGTGCTTTATTTATAACCATTTTCATCTGGCTGCTCTGCGGGAAGGCCCTGGCTCTCACCTCCTTGCCACTTCTCGGACTGTCCAACTTGACAGCGTAATTCACAGTTCTCCCTTCTCAGATACTCCCCGAGCCTGAGAACAAGTAGATAAGCGTCGTAAATGGCTCGGTAGAGAACTGAGAGAAATTGGGGCAGCTGGGAAGAAGAAATTGGCTGGAAATCGCTGTCTTCTGCAGGTGAGCAGTCAGTTGTGTCTTCGTCCTCTGTCTGTATCTCCTCCCTCTAGTCTCCTCCACATGCTCCTTCTATGCAGACCCTAAAGCCAGCTGTGGGGGAAGATTTAAGCTGGTTCTACCATCTTAGAAAGAACCCCCTCTCTTGCTGTTTCTAAGTCCTTATGCTCAGACGTGGGAGGTGGGCAGGTGGTACCAAGGTCAGAAGAGAATTTCTTCCAAAAGAGTTCTATTTCCTTCTCCAAAGTCCCTCTCCCACTTATCCAAAGGAAGAGGTGTGTGTTGCCGTTCGTCTTTGGACCAGGAGTGGCCTGATTTGATCAAGGTTGGGCAGTGGTTCATTAATTAGCTCACAGAGAATGCTGTGGTTAAGGTCCCATAGAAAGTCCAAAGGCTCACAGAATTTCGGAACTGGAAGTGAATTTAAACGCCATCCCATGCACTCCTTTGCCCCATTCTATGCTTCAATCCACTCTGCCAAGTCATTCATTTATTCAACAAACACTTCTTGAGCACCTACTGTGTGCCAGGTACTGAGAACAGACAGTGAACAAAACAGGCAAATACCACTGCCTTCATGGAGCCCACACTCCAGTGCCAAGTGGTTGTCCTTCCTTCGTTTGCATAAGTGAGTGAGATCTGGGGCCAGAACAGCCTTACCTGGGACAGGTGTGATTTCTACGAGGTTATTCCCTCCACTGAAACAACATACTCATTTCTGTCTTTCTCTTGCTCATTCCGGGCACATGCATTGAGCACCTACACAGGTCCAGGGCTTTTGGCTTGCAACTATTACATACTCTTCATTTTATATTCCTCATAATGACTCTGCAAGGAAAATATGATGGATTCCCATCTTCCAGATGGAGTGGAGCCATAGTGAGACTATGTGACTGGGCCAGGGCCACTCAGTTGGCCATGGAAGAGCTAAAATTAGAAACAGGTCCTCCCAGCTGAGATCAGACCCACTGGTCAAAGGCAGTCCAGGACATTCTCGCTGGCACCTGTCTGGACAAAGAGGAGGGTTAGCTTCTTCCCCCAGAGGGATTCTTGGGTTGAAAGAAGCTGACTCCAGCTGACGGTGACTGAGTCAAACAGGGAGGCAAAGAGCATTCCTCCCTCAGTACCCCTGCTTACAAAGGAGCCCCGGGGAGGACAGCGCCCTGCTTCCTTGTTGCCTGGCAGGACTGCTGGCTGTTGCCCGGAATTGCAGAGCCATCCTCCCGTTCTGCTCAAGGCTTGTCCCCAAGGTTCCCTTGAAGCCTGCGGACCCACACTTTGCCAGAAATTCCCATCATCATTAGGAAGGACTCTTAAAAAAATCTTTATTCAGATTATTACAGATG
>NW_006294778.1:284811-292940 GCF_000327345.1 Myotis davidii
CTTCACAGACAAGAAAAAGCTAAAGGAGTTCATCACCACCAAACCAGCATTATATGAAATGCTGAAAGGTATCCTTTAAGAAGACGAAGAAGAAGAAAAAGGTAAAGATTAAAAAGGACTCTTAAACAAGAATGCCAGAGGGTGGAGGGGAGAGCGGAAAGAAAGCACTGCCCCGAGACAGCAACAGACCATCAAGATGACGGTGAGAACCACTCGCCAAGATGCTCAGGGAGGGACCAGAAGGACCCATCATGACTGCTCATTTCATCCAAACAACGTAGACTGCAATGCAGGGACTCAAATCTCAGGGAGCCCTAAGCTAGCTCATGTTACAGATAGGGCAACTGAGGCTCTGAAGACAGCAAGCTGCAGGCCGAAGGTAACAGCCAGCAGGTGGAAGAGCCAGGAGAAGGGGTCAACGGGTCGTGAAGAAAGAGTCAGACATTGCTTGGCTGATGTCTCACCAATCGGGTGCTAACTAGATGCCAGACCCGGTCCAGGGGAGTGGCAGGGTCTTCGTGGCTGTCAGGGAGGAAGCACTGGCCAGAGTGCTCTGGAGTGACCCACAACTGTGTGACCTTGACAAAGTTACTTAACTATTCTGTTCAGCATCCTCATCTGTAATATGCAGATAATAACGGCAGTAGTCTTACCTCTGTCGCTGAGTTGTGAGGATGAACTGGGATACTCCGCGTAAAGCCTTTAGCACACAGTGTGGCCCATGAGGGCTCAGCCAACAGGGGCTCCACTGGTAGGAATCCCTGGCTTGTACTGAGCATCTATAGTGAGCATTATATTCATTCATCCCCTACGTTCATTTTTAAAAAATGTTTTTTTATTGATTTCAGAGAGGAAGGGAGAGGGAGAGTTAGAAGTGTCAATGATGAGAGTGAATTATTGATCGGCTGCTTCCTGCACACCCCCTTACTGGTGACTGAGCCCCCAACCCAGGCATATGCCCTGACCAGGAATCAAACCATGACCTCCTGATTCATAAGTCGATGCTCAAGCACTGAGCCACACCAGCTGGGCCCCTTTATTCATTTTTAACCTATTTCACCGCACGAGGAAACTGAGCCTCACTCAAGCAAACATGAACTAGATCTAGTTGGATTCCAGAGCCTGAGCATTAACCACCACACCATGTTGGCTGGCACTAGAGGGCGCAACTTCCAGGTAAAACTGGCCAAGTGGGTCACACTCACTGGGCATCCTGTCCTCAAATCTGTCCTCCGCTGACTGTGAGCTGAGTGTTCATTGCTTACCCCTGGCACTCAGTGTTTGTTAAAAATTTAATTGAAAGAACAGCAGCATCACAGACCACGTCCTTTAGAGGAAGAGAATGAAGTGAGGGAAGGCCATTCATATCGCTCCTCCTCTTTTCTTCCCCGTGACTTTTCTCTCCCCATCCCCCTCCCTTACTTACTGGGAAGATCACAGAATTACAGCCTTGGACCTATCTTTCCTCCTAAACCAGAAGTCATGTCTGCTTCTGGAATGTTGCTTTTTGACTAGGAATCATATCTTTTCTACAGCTAACAATCTCCTAATCACCCTTCAAAACCCAACTGAAATGTTACTTCTGTTGCTGAGTCTTCACCCAACCAGGGGGCATACATACCCACCACCCCTGCTTCGGCAGGACACTTGCTGCTCACAGCCCTGCTCTTGTGCCTGTCACAGGGCTCTATCTGTCCTCCCCACACAGGCACCTAAGGACAAGGACTTACCTGGGTCTTCCTGCTATACTTGCAGCATTGAGCACAGAGGCTGGCCGTTAGCTCAGGAAATTTACTGAATGAATGAAAGAATGAATAAATGAGTGAATGACCAGAATGGGTCCTGTTCTTGAACAGAAGATTTATCATTGTGCATAAGCAGCATTCAGACAGTCAGTGGCTCATTCACAAGGGCCTGCTCTGCGCTGGGTTCAGTTCCAGGCCCTGGATCTAAAGCACTGAAGAAGGTGAGAAAGATGAGAAGCGTGTGCAGAAATAAACAAGATATATTATATAGTGATGAGTGCTACACAGAAAACAACGCAGAGGGATTCAAAAGAGAGTCACTGGGGTGTCTCACAGGCATAGGGTCAGGTAGTCTCTCTGAAGAGGTGACATTTGAGCTGAGACCAGGATGAGAAGGCGATGGCGGGACAGATCAGCAGGCCCAGCTATGCCAGGCAGAATGACCATGGAGCTAAAGGGCAAAGTAGGCTTATCGTGTTGGAGGCTTGACAAGGTGAGCTGGGTGTCTGATAGGGTGGGACTAGGAGGAGGGGAGAGGAGATGAGCTTGGAGATGAATCAAGGGTCCATTATTTGAGCCTCACGGACCACAGTCAGGACACCAGAGGGATTTAAACAGAGCAGTGACTAGACCTGCCTTTGGTTTTGGGGAGATCACTCTGGCTGGGGTGAGAAGAATGGGTTTTTAGAGCAATAGCAGTAGATGACACAGGACACTGTAGGGAGGCCATTGCATTTGTCCAAGTGAGCATCAATGGCTGCCAGTCAGGATGTGCTAGTGGCAATGGAGAGGTGGAGATTCAAGAGGTATTTCAGGGGTGCCTACAGAACCATCTGGGGCAGCAGGTGCAGGGGCGAGGGAAAGACGGGAGTCAAGGGTATGGTTGTTTGCTCAAATCTATTTCTCCCATCCAAGTACTAACCAGGCCTGACCCTGCTTAGCTTCCGAGATCAGACGAGATCGGGCGCGTTCAGGGTGGTATGGCCGTAGACCTCAAATCTATTTCTAAATGAATAGTAACACCATGACTCTGACACCTCTAGAGATGACCCCTCTGGCTTTGCCCCAACCCATCCAGACGAAGGCGCTCCAGGCTGAAATCTACCCAGCACCCCAGCTGCCTTCCTCCAGTTCCCCAACCTGCCTGCGCCCGCCTCCGGCATCTTTTCCCCCTCAAAGCACCGCTGAGCCTCCAAGTCACTGCTATTGATTTCTCCGACAAAATGTAACTGGCAAAGCTGGCTTACTTTTTCCCACAAGCATCATTTGTACATGGGAAAGCACTACGAGGGGGGTGATGGCTCCCAGGGAAAGCAGTCCCATCTCGGAATGGTAAAGCTCTGGGCAAGTCAGCGGTGCCAGGGGACCTGGGGACTGTGACATTTTAATGAAGCGCTGATTTCAGAGGGGATTTTGTCCTAAAGGGAAGTGGCCTTTGCCTCCTGGTTGCACAAGCCCTTTGAGGAGGTTGAGAGCCTCGTGACTACGCCAGCCTAGTGTAGACCACACCCCAGAGTCCTAGGCTGGGCTATGAGGCTGATTCCTTACACTTTGTTTTCACGGTTTATCTTTTATTTTTTAAAAACATATTTTATTGATTTTTTACAGAGAGGAAGGGAGAGGGATAGAGAACTAGTAACATCAATGAGAGAGAAACATCGATCAGCTGCCTCCTGCACACTCCCCACCAGGTATGTGCCTGCAACCAAGGTACGTGCCCTTGACCAGAATCGAACCTGGGACCCTTGAGTCTGCAGGCCGATGCTCTATCCACTGAGCCAAACCTGTCAGGGCTGTTTTCATGGTTTAAATAGCAGATAGGGGATGGGTGATGGTGGCTCGTGGACCAAAATCTAAAGATGAAAAATGTGCCCCACCACCGGACCACCCTTCCCCCCAGAGTGTCTGGAGGCGTTCTAACAGAATCTGTTTATTGAGTGGCTCCAAGTACTCTGGGGCTGTAGCCATCAGCTAGAGAGGCAAGGTCTCTACTCATGGAATTCACATTGCAGTGGCAAGATGACTTCTCTGGGTGGGTATTAAGGATGATATCACTGATTGCTGTAGAGAGGCTCCAGGGCAGGGTCTGAAAAACATTTTCTGTGAAGAACCAGAGAGAAGAGAGAAAAGCCTGGCCGGTGTGGCTCAGTGGTTGAGTGTCAACCTATGAACCAGGAGGTCACAGTTCGATTCCCAGTCAGGGCACATGCCCCGCTTATGGGCTCGATCCCCAGTGTGGGGGGGTGCAGGAGGCAGCTGATTGATGATTCTTTCACATCATTGATGTTTCTACCTCTCTCTCCCTCTCCCTTCCTCTTTGAAATCAATCAATCAATAAAAAAAGAACCAGGAAGTAAATATTTTTGGCTCTGTGGGCCATATGGTCTCTGTGGTAGCCACTCAACTTACCTGCTGTGGGATGAGAGCAGCACAGACAATATGTAAAGGAATGAGGAATAAAACTTTATTTGCAGAAACAGGTGGCAAGCCCAGGGGCTGCTGTTTACCAGGTCTGCTCTGAGACAGGGTGGGAGGGATGTTGAATAGGGTGGCCTGAAATAGGGTGACATTTGAGCTGGGGTCCGCATCAGGAGGAGGCCTAACGATGAAGAGGGAGGACATGTCACACAACAGACAATCACATGCAAAGCCCTGAATGTGACTACTTCAGGAACAGAAATACCTACCTAAAGGATGAGGAGGGAGAGAACAGTGCCATTCAGCAGGTGGGCGGGGATCAGCTTGCAATGGGCCTCATAATCCAGGATGAGGCCCGGCACATAGTAGGTATTCAATTAATTAATCATGGCTCCATCGAAGGAAACTAGAGGAGTGCTAGGTTATTGCCCAAATAATTGAGACAAAATTCCATCACCTTTGTTCAGCTCTGGTTGTTCTAATGACAAGAATCTCACTTGGCTCCCGTGATGGTAAGCTCAGCTCTATGAGTTATGTTTTAACCTCATCTCCTATGAATGGGCCCTCTATGCCTACATTCTGCCTCCACAATCTACCTTGAGACCCCAAATCCTCCAAATCCAGGCCCTTGTGCCACAAACCTGAGGGATTCCTGCCTCTGGTCCCCTAGAAGGGGGAGCCCTGCTATGTGCCAACTGCTGACATGTGGACATTTGTTATGGCCGTCACTCTAGCTGCATTCACGAACGCTCTGGTTCTCCACCTCCCAAGTACCTCCTCGTCCCCTGAAAGTCTCAAGTAATCAGTGACTTGCTTTCGTTGATGAACTGGGAACAGAGGTAGCATGTGTCACTTCCAGGTAGAGGCTTGAGGAGCCAGTGATGTCCCATCTCCCTCTCTGCCACAGGAATGTGGGAGGCTGGTCACAATGGAGTCTCCTCGCCCACTTTGGACAGAGAGTGTTGGCATAGAGTATTGGTGTTGTGTTGAAGCACCAAGATTTTGTGGCTATGACTGCAGCACGGCCTATTCCATCCTGACTAACACAGAAATTAGTACTTACAAGTAAGAGGTGACAGCAACAAAAATCTAAAATATGTTATGTTGACTTGGAAGTTGGACAGTGGATCACTCGGGGTATCTGAAATCAAGCCAAGATGGAGCAAGCTACGGGAACACAGGACAACACAGCAAGCTGGGGTATGATGGTTGGCTCATGGGAACTGCTAGAGGTCAATTCTAGCTCACACTCTGTGGAGAGCACAGCCCCGTAAACGGGCACATACATCGTGTAACAAAGGCCATGGTAGAGTTAGGAGCAAAGTCACAGGAATCAGAGGAAGTTAGTAGCACATTTAATTGTACAGCAATTGTAAGATTAATTGGCCAGGCTAAGTTTGGTAGATTACACAAGCTCTACGAAGGTAGGGATTTGTCTGAGTCTCAATATATTCCCAGAAACCTACTAAGGACGGGTGAGTAGGTCTTCCCTAGATTTTTTGTTGAAGGAACAAATTTTTTAATATGTTTTTATTGACTTCAGAGAGGGGAAGGGAAAAGGAAAGATAGAAACATCAATAATGAGAGAGAAAGATCATCAATCAGTTGCCTCTTGCATGCCCCTCCTGTCGATAGAGCCTGCAACCCAGGCGTGTGCCCTGACAAAGATTTGAACCATGATCTTCTGGTTCATAGGTTGATGCTCAACCATTGACCCACACTAGCCAGGTGAAAGAATAAATTTTGAGTTCCAGAAATATAGTGGTGAAAGAGGCAGAGGTGAGAGTATATGCCAAGGCAAGGAGTATATAATCTAAGGATGCCCAGCTACCTGGATAGTGTGCTGTGCCCAGGTTAGGAAGGGGGTTGAGGGAGTTATGAAGGGCTCAGGTTGATGCTAGAGAAGTAACCTGGGACCCTGATTGGCAGACCCTTGCATGCCACACTGTGGCTCAGAGACCAGGCCACTTGGGTTAAATCCCTACAAGGATAAGGAAGGAAGTGTGTCTGTGGGAAGCCATAGGTTTTTAAGAAACCCAGCCAAACTGATGAACTGTTAGAGGTAGACATTTTCAATCTGGGATATTTACAGATACCGGGACAGCCAAACACAGAGTTTGTGTAGGCCACGGGCCAGTGATAAGCCATTGGTTTTCAAATCCTGCTAAAGGAGACAATCAGAAGTCAATAGCAGTTTCAAGAAAGAGAGTAAAAGTCCACAATCCATTATCCAGGACCTTGAAATTCTAAAAGCTGACAACTGAAGGGTTGCCTCTTGCATGCCCCTCCTGTCGATAGAGCCTGCAACCCAGGCGTGTGCCCTGACAAAGAGTTGAACAAAGATCTTCTGGTTCATAGGTTGATGCTCAACCATTGACCCACACTAGCCAGGTGAAAGAATAAATTTTGAGTTCCAGAAAATATAGTGTGAAAGAGGCAGAGGTGAGAGTATATGCCAAGGCAAGGAGTATATAATCTAAGGATGCCCAGCTACCTGGATAGTGTGCTGTGCCCAGGTTAGGAAGGGGGTTGAGGGAGTTATGAAGGGCTCAGGTTGATGCTAGAGAAGTAACCTGGGACCCTGATTGGCAGATCCTTGCATGCCACACTGTGGCTCAGAGATCAGGCCACTCGGGTTAAATCCCTACAGGCATAAGGAAGGAAGTGTGACTGTGGGAAGCCATAGGTTTTTAAGAAACGCAGCCAAACTGATGAACTGTTAGAGGTAGGTTCCTCCTAGACATTTTCAATCTGGGATATTTACAGATACCGGACAGCCAAACACAGAGTTTGTGTAGGCCACGGGCCAGTGAGAAGCCATTGGTTTTCAAATCCTGCTAAAGGAGACAATCAGAAGTCAATAGCAGTTTCAAGAAAGAGAGTAAAAGTCCACAATCCATTATCCAGGACCTTGACATTCTAAAAGCTGACAACTGAAGGGTCGTTGGTTTTTATCATTTTGACACAAACATGCTGGCAGCGAACACTGAGTGAACTCCCATGTTCATAGTCTGTCCCCTCTTCCTGTGCGAAATCACAACGCTATATCTTGTTTGTCTTAAATGCAAGGCTCTGACTTTGGGGAACACTCAGCATTTTAGAGGAAGGATGAGGGGCCAGTACCCAGTCAGATTTGTAACCTGTCGGTGGGAAACTGGCGGCCGTGTCAATGAGAAGCTGGAGGGAGGCGAGAGGAAGCTGAGTAAGGAGCTGTGGGCAAACTAGTGGCGAAATCGCTGAGAACTGCCCAGAAAGGGGTTTGGGGGCAAGGAGGATATTTCCCAGTCAGATCATCACCACTAGGTGCCTGATTGGAGGGGAAGGTACGAGGAGAGGAAATCCAGGATGAGTCTCATGAGTCCGGCTTATGAAACTGGACAGATGGTGAGAACATCGAGAACAATTCGAATTAAGGAGAACAGCTAGAAATGCCCGTTTGGACATGTGGGTGTGAGGTGCTGCGGCGCCCTGTGCTTGGAGGTGTGGGGTGGGGGAGTTGTAAGTGCATATCTGGGGTCCAGGACAGAAGCTGGTGACAGAGGCACAGACCGGGGAGCCGTAGTATTAGAATAGCCTCCCCCAAGGGATATGTCCAAAGCGTAACGCCCAGTTGCTGTGAATGTGCAGTTACTTGTACCGGGGTCTTTGCAGATGTCATCAGTCTACAGGGATCATGAAATGAGATCATCCTGGATTTAGAGTGGCCCTGAGTCCATTGACTGTTGTTGTCCATAGAAGAGAAAGGACGGAGCCCAGCTGGCGTGGCTCAGTGGTTGTGTCAACCTATGAACAAGGAGGTCATGGTTCAATTCCTGGACGGGCAGATGCCCGGGGTGTGGGCTCCAAACCCCAGTGTGGAGCCTGCAGGGGGCAGCGGATCAATGATTCTCATCATTGATGTTTCTTTCTGTCTCTCTCTCCCTCTCTCTTCCTCTCTGAAATCAATAAAAATATTAAACAACAACA
>NW_006294778.1:293130-293625 GCF_000327345.1 Myotis davidii
GAGACAAGGACCGGGAGAGTGAAGACTCAGAAAGGCGTGAGCTGCAGGCAGGAAGTTGTGCTCCACGGTGTCAAATTCTGCAGAGGAGACTAAAGAATTAAGGCTGAGAATAGAACACCAGATTTAGCAAGAAGGTCATGGATGACACTGAGTTGGAGCAGTTTCAATAAACCAAGCAGTAAATAATATGTGAGAAAAATAAAACCAGTAGAGAATTCTTTCCAAGTTTGGCAAAGGTGAAAGGAAGAAGGTGGCCATGTCATGTGTGGAGTCAAGAGAAAGGGTCTGAAGGATAGAAGCATAAATATACAGATGCCAGCCGGTGTGGTTCAATGGTTGAACATCAACCCATGAACCAGAAGGTCATAGTTCGATTCTGGGTTGTGGGCTCAATCCTCAGTGTGGGGAGTGCAGGAGGCAGCCAATCAATGATGCTCTCATCACTGATGTTTCTATCTCTCTCTCCCCATCCCTTAATCTCTCTGAAATCAATAT
>NW_006294778.1:293754-296331 GCF_000327345.1 Myotis davidii
TCATTATGAGAATATAAAAGAGAGAGAGACAGAGAGAGAGAGAGAGAGAGAGAGAGAGAGAGATACTGTTTATGTGAATTAACCCTGGGCAAAGCTGTCACTATAGGAGAGAGCAAAGAAATTGAAAGGGTTAGGACCATCCAACGAAGATAGTCAAATGTTATCAACATTTGGGGAATAGAGTGCAGGGTATTTCTTAGTAAAGAGCTGTTGCTGGGAAGCTAGTACCCAGTGAGAGGCAATATTTCCTAGCCTCCCTTGCAGCCAGGTAGAAACACGTGATCAGTTCTCACCAATGGAATGGAGCAGAAATGCTAAGTCTTCTTTCTCCAAGCCCAGGTGGGTGAGAAGTGGGTGTACCTTCTCTCCCTTCCCCACATTGCCTCCCCCTGCCCCCCCCACCTCATCTCCAACTGGATGGAGAGGACTTCACTGCCCTTAGAAATGGCAGCACCACAAAACTGAAGGAGCCTGGGTTTCTGAATAACCACCTGGAGGAAAGCCTCCCAATTCATAGGAAAATCTACAGCAGACTGTTATATGAGTGAGAAGTCACTGATTTAAGTCACTGAATTATGGGAGTCTTTCAACAGAATAATTTGTATGCATAGATGTATAACCCATGGACAGAGACAATAGGGTGGTGAAGGCCTGGGGCGGGGGGCGGGGGTGGGCTAGAAGGGGTCAATAGGGAGACAAGGGGGACATACTTGTTTTAGCAGCTAGTATGACTCTAATACAATCTGCATATTGCATGTGCTGGGTTCCTGCCACCTGCCAGAGAACTCAACTCCAACCAGACTGACCCACTAAAGAGCCTCTGCCCGGCAGCACCTGGCATCTGTCTCATCCTGACTGAAGGGATTTTGTCCATTCAACCCAAATGCATTCCTCTCCCAGTGTGTGCAGTACACGGGGCAGGAGAAGGATACGGCCATGCGTGCGATGGATCCCTGCCTTCAGGTAGCTCATATTCCAAAGAGGCAGATGGAAACTAAACAGGTGACACCTATAGTATGACACCAGCGAGGAATATATGGTGTGCTGTAAGTAAATAAATAAGGCAGAGTAAAAGGATAGAAAACGATGGGTGGGGTAGGGAGCAATTTTCTATATGTTTGCCCAGGAAGGCCACTTGGGGCTTTGACGGTGAAGCAGAGACTGTGTGTGTGTGACTGAGCGAGCGAAGGAAGAGCTGGAGGAAGGGGAACCCGGACAGAAGCAGCAGCTCACACAAGAGCCCAGGGAGGAGAAGGTGCTTGCTCGGCGTTTTTGGCAGAGCAGCAAGGCCAGTGTGGCCGGAGGTGAGGCAGAGAGATAACAAGGAGTCAGAGTGTGTCGGGCCATGGGGAGGATTCTGAGTCCTGTGCTAAGACAAGGCAGCCGGCAGAGCAGCGAGGCCAGTGGCCGGAGGTGAGGCAGAAAGATAACAAGGAGTCAGAGCGTGTCGGGCCATGGGAAGGATTCTGAGTCCTGTGCTAAGACAAGGCAGCCCCAGACCCCGCCCAGCACCCAGCCCAGCCCTCAGCAGACAGGATTTTGCCTACTCCTTCCTGAGAGCCTGGCCCTTCCCTGCAGACCTGCCCAGACCCCAGAGCACAGCTGTCAGAGCGTGTCGGGCCATGGGAAGGATTCTGAGTCCTGTGCTAAGACAAGGCAGCCCCAGACCCTGCCCAGCACCCAGCCCAGCCCTCAGCAGACAGGATTTTGCCTACTCCTTCCTGAGAGCCTGGCCCTTCCCTGCAGACCTGCCCAGACCCCAGAGCCCAGCTCCTGCCAGGCTGTCCCCACCCGCTGAGGTGCCCTGAGCTCCCCTGCGCATCTGCAGCCAGACGGCAGGTGCATTCGCCAAGGATCAGCAAGGCGGCCGGAGGAAGTGGCTTTTGCTTTTTTGTGGTTGTTTTTTTAATGGAGGGGTGACTCCTCTACAGCGAAAATCAAGTTCCAGGGAGAAGCAGCACCCACGAGGCAGTGGGCACTGGGTCTATATTTGAGCTGAGAAGCAGGCAGACAGGCGGGCGGGAGCCCAAACACTGCCTCCGCCTTCTGCGGTGGCAAATGAGTAATTGCACCTCCTGGCGCCACAGAAGCTCTTCCAGCTCTGAGAGGCGCCATCTCTCAAAGACGCGTGTGTGCGCCTCAGGGGCCTCCACACACGGAAACTTCCCTCCGTGGCTGTGACTTAGGCCTGCAAACGAGGCTTCACCCATCCCGTGTGCGCACTCTGTCCTCACAGCACACCAGCATTGGACTGGCCGACTTCGTTTTCTAAATGAGGAGACTCTGGCCCTGAGAGGTGGCGTGTTAGGCCCAAGGTCACAGAGCCCGTGACCAGGCTATTCTTGTGAAACATACTTAAAAGTAATCATTTTTCACCTGCAGGCAGTCGGCTATGGGTGTTGAAAGCTCAAAGCCCTTCACATGTCTGACAAGGTCTTATACCCAGGATCAGCTCACCGCAGCCCACAATCAGATTTTGTAAATAAAGTTTTATTGGAACACAGCCATGCAAGTTGCAACTCATCTGCATATTGTCTAGGGCCACTTTGCCCCTGCTGTGGAGATTTGAGGAGTTGC
>NW_006294778.1:296562-297716 GCF_000327345.1 Myotis davidii
GGTGGGAGAGCCTGCCACCACTGCCGCTGCGCTTGCCAGCCATGAGCCTGGCTTCTGGCTGAGCGGCGCTCCCTCTGTGGGAGCGCACTGACCACCTGCGTTGAGTTCCTGTGTTGAGCATCTGCCCTGTGGTGGTCTGTGCACATCACAGTGACCAGTCATTCCGCCATTCAGTCTATTTGCCGTTTATGTACTTTTTTTTTAGAGTTTCCCACCAGAAAATTGCTCCATGGGAACAGGAACCCTGACTGGCGTGGTCACAAGCTTTCACAGGAGACCATGATCACTCCAGAATTCTAGTTCAGTGTACCTGCACCTACGGGTCACCTCTGCGTGAGGCCAGCTCCTTTATAGAGAACTAGAGGCCTGGTGCATGACATTCGTGCACTGGGGGGGGGGCAAGGTCCCATCAGCCCCAGCCTATGCCTTCTCACAGTCCAAGACCCCTCGGGGAATATCCGACTGCCACGGGGGTGGGAGAGGCTGCCACCACTCCATGGAGGCGGGAGAGGCTCCCACCACCACTTCTGCGCTTGCCAACCATGAGCCCAGCTTCTGGCTGAGCGGCGCTCCCCCTGTGGGAGCGCACTGACCAGCTGCATTGAGTTCCTGCATTGAGCATCTGCCCCGTGGTGGCCAGTGCACATCACAGCGACCAGTCATTCCGCCATTCAGTCTATTTGCATATTAGCCTTTTATTATATAGGATGGTGTCTGACAAAGAGTGGACGCTTCATAGTCAAGCACTAAATGGATGAATAAATCCAAGTTAAGAGTGAATCATGACTGTCCTTGGTCTACCCCAGGGACACTGTTGGCATTTGGGGCTGGATAATTCTTTATTGTAGGGGCCTGTCCTGAGCATTGTAGGATGTTGGCACCCCTGCTCTATCCACTAGGTGCCAGTACCAACCATACCAACGCCAAATTGTGACCATTGTCTCCATTTCCTGCCAAATGTTCCCTGGAGGCAGTGGGCAGGGATTCACACCAGCTGAGAACCCCTGGTTTACATGTAAAGTTGCCCTTGGAGCTCAAAAGATAAAGCAAGCTTTCACAGGAGACCACGATCACTCCAGAATTCTAGTTCATTGTTCCTGCACCTACCGGCCACTTCTGCGTGAGGCCAGCTGCTAGGTGAAGTGATGGGATTG
>NW_006294778.1:299013-310161 GCF_000327345.1 Myotis davidii
CTATCTTAAAGACTTTCCTCAAGATTTTTATAGTCTGACATCAACTGCTGACTCCTCAGGGAAGCCTTCCAGGATCTCACGATCTAACAGCACCCAAGTCCTATCTCAAATTTACTTTTGTTTTTAATGGCACATATCACCTTCTAAGTTACCTTATTCGTTTATGTACTTTTTTTTTAGAGTTTCCCACCAGAAAATTGCTCCATGGGAACAGGAACCCTGACTGGCGTGGTCACAAGCTTTCACAGGAGACCATGATCACTCCAGAATTCTAGTTCAGTGTACCTGCACCTACGGGTCACCTCTGCGTGAGGCCAGCTCCTTTATAGAGAACTAGAGGCCCAGTGCATGACATTCGTGCACTGACTGGGTGGGTGGGGTTTCCTCAGCCCAGCCTGTGCCCTCTCACAGTCCAGGAGCCCTCGGGGAGGATGTTGGCACCCCTGCTCTATCCACTAGGTGCCAATACCAACCATACCAACGCCAAATTGTGACCATTGTCTCCATTTCCTGCCAAATGTTCCCTGGAGGCAGTGGGCAGGGGTTCACACGAGCTGAGAACCCCTGGTTTACATGTAAAGTTGCCCTTGGAGCTCAAAAGATAAAGCAAGCTTTCACAGGAGACCACGATCACTCCAGAATTCTAGGTCATTGTTCCTGCACCTACCGGCCACCTCTGCGTGAGGCCAGCTGCTAGGTGAAGTGATGCGATTGCTCCTTTAAGGAAGTATCCATATTGTTTTGGAAATAAAGGTCCCAAGTTAGAAACCATTTTGCTGTGTTCGGTGGGGGATGATTAATAACTGGGAGCCCGGCTGCACCTCATTTCCACGCCCGGACTGACAGGACGGAAAGAGACGCTGTGTGCCAGAGGCCAACAGGCAGGGCCTGGGAGGAGGCGCTGTGGTCAGAGAAGCCAACGGGATTCCTTGGGGACAGCCATTTACGGGAATCATTAATAGGAGAATCATTAATAGAAGAGTTTTGTTAAGCCTTTTTCTGTGATGAGGAGAAGAGTGGATGAGCACAGAGGCGGAGCAGGACTGGCCAGGGCCCGGTTTGCTGGGGGTGCAGAGGAAGGGAGAATGTGGACCGGCACTTAGCGATCTGCCTTCTACGAGGAAAATGCTGAGTGCAGGGAGCCTGTGAAGGCTGCAGTCTGGTGGCTGCTGCTGCCTTTGATGTAGAGGCTGCTCTGTGTTTTGCTCAGTTCCTGGGGACAGAGTCTATTTTAGCAGCTGTGGCCCCCATGGGGCATGGCTTAGTGTGCCGCCCACCAGATCCAGCCCTGTGCTGCCAGAAGGATGGCTGTCCCCAGCAGATGGCCCACGGGGCTCCATGGTGTCAGCAGAGAGGAGGGACTCAGGCAGGGACAGGCTCCGCTGGCCCATATGCTTCACTTTGTTATGGAAGTGAGAGCTGGAGGGAGAGACCGGGCGGCACAGTCGGGGTCCAGGAGCCGTGCCTGCTGAAGTAAGTACATTTCTCTGAGGCTGACTTCCCATGGGCCTCTTTCTCCGGCTAACAGCCTCCCGGGACTTGCCTGCTTCCGTGCCTCCTCACGCTGCCGGGACTGCCTCTGTCTCAGAGGCCTCACCAAAGGCTGGTTTCAAACTAGGGTGGAGCTCTGGCTCCCCAATTTCACTGAGGAAAACAAACCCAGGTTTCTCTTCCTAGGGTGTCAGAGCTGGGAAATACGGGTGAATACAAACAAGAAGGGCAATAAATCTTGTGGAATCTGTGCTTTAACTTATCTACCATCCATTCTGTCTTCTGGTTAGTATAACGTATTTAGGGGGTGGATGGGCCCATCACCGCCTAGTTCTCAATTTTTGAGATTTTAGTTATGGCTAGCCTTCAGCCACGCCAGATTCCGGGGTAGACACATGGGCCACGTCTGTGCCAATCATGGTAGTTCATCCTGTTCCTGGTAACGGGTTTATGGCTGGATAAATGGCATAGGTCAATCCAATCATCATTAACTCGAGGGCTCATGCTGAAGCGTTTAGGGAAAAGGATTGCTCTTCCTGTCTGGGTTGGGAGAGGACAGAATGAAGGCCGGGAGCTGCTGAAAGCTGTCTGCCCCTGCTGGTGGGGAGCCGGCGAATGGAGCCAACAGTGAAAAGAAAAGCACATGAGATGGGGCCAGCATGACTGCTTCCTGAGGCCCACCTGAGACGGCCACGCCTGACACAGGCCCTACTCTGAACTTGTGTCGATTACATAACATACGCATTATATGAAATATGCCCTCTGATTTTTTTTCTCAAGCATGTTTCGGTTGGGTTTTATATCTCTTGCTACAAAATAACCTTGTATTTTAATGGACGCTACTGCAGAAAAATCCAACATCTAGCTGCTGTAGGAAACGGCCTCCACCTTCGAAATCTCATGCCAATGCATATAATTGGTGGAACCTGGGGAGCCTGGGAGATATAATTGCTAGTTTTCCACCCTCAATAGTACCGGAAGGTGCTCTAGAAGAAATGTGGGATGAATTCTAGGTGCCAGATTATCACATAGATCTCCGGGCGGTTGTGAAGAAGCCAAGAAGAAACGATAAGAAAGCAACTGGATAGATGCACTGTGACTCAGGTAGGGGTTCTGGGCTGATTTTGGATTTGAACAAAGATCTGAGCATGGTCCAGGAACTCACCACTGAATGCGTAGGGCTCGTGCCAAGGCCAAACATCTGAACGTTTCTGGAATAAAGTTACCATCCTATCCCATCGGCACCACGTCAGTGATCTGTGCCTCGGGAGAGCAGTGGCAGAAACATTCTTCAATTAAACTGAGGAGACTGCGCCTACGCTTGTCATTGAGTCGCTCTGTGAATCTGACCACCCTCCTCCTCCCAGTGCAGCCAGAGGAGGAGCATTTGTCTACCTGGGTTAATCTCAAAGGCCTCTTTCAGCCCCAGAACTTATGAGAGGTCCTTGCTCCCTTGCACTGTGTGATTCACCCTCCCCGTCCAGGGTCTCTTTGCTGAGTGCACACTTCCCAGCAGGTAGAAGGGCTTATTCACTTGACGCTTGGCAATTACAGCAAGGAAGGTGCCCTGAAGGCCGGCCAGGCGGTCCTGCGCCCAGTCCTGCTGAGCCCCAGCTGGGTCCCCAGCACTGGGGTCCCTCCTTTCTCTTTCCGATTTCACCGCTCCCTCCTACACTCCTGTTCTGCCCTGGACCTGGTCTCAATCTGTGGCCATCTTTCTCTTTCCGATTTCACCGCTTCCTCCTACACATACCCACTCCCGTTCTGCCCTGGACCTGGTCTCAATCTGTGGCCAATCACAGGACATAATCCAATTGTCCTGCAAGAGCAGCTTAATGGCTGGGATTTCAGTAAACCTCTAAATCCATCCATTATGGATGTGGTGGTTGCTCAGGGACCAGCCAGATGGTTGGTTAAGTGTTTGGGAACCACAGAGCTTTGCCCTTAGGGTTATTCCATGTCACAAAAGGATCTACCTACAGAGGTAACTAAAATGGAAAAGAGAAGCCCTGGCCAGTGTGGCTCAGTTGGTTGAGTATCGTCCCATGCACTGAGAGGTCACCAGTTCAATTCCCAATCAGGGCACATACCAGGTTTGCTGGCTCCATCCCCAGTAAGGGGTGTGCAGGAGGCAGCTGATCGATGTTTCTATCTCTCTATCCCTCTCCCTTCCTCTCTCTCTGAAATCAATAAAAACATTTTTTTTAAAAAAAGGGAGTACATGCATGACTGTATCCAATGTTTATTTGTTTTGTTTTAGCAATATTTTGACAATGGAATTTTAATATCATTGCTTGGTACTCCTTTGTGTTTTATTTCATGCATTTAAGGGCTTTGCTCTGAGGAGGGTCCATAGGCTGCACCAGATGCCAAAGGGACCCATGATACAGAAAAAAGGAAGAGACTGTGTCTTGAAGGATGTCTGGCCCCAGTGGGAGAGAACGGCTTCAGGAAAAATGCAGCAATGGGTGACTCCAGAAACAAACTGAGTCAGAACAGAAGGCACTCAAGAAGTAAGATTCCACACATGAGAAGAACAGGGCTAAGTGAACTAACTGCTCCTCAGAAAAGCAAGAGAACATCCAGCAGAACTCCAAACAGTGTAACTCTTCATACCCAGGAAGAATTTTGGATAATCTGAGGCAAAAGAGCCCAAGCAGCAATTTCATGGTAAAGGTTAAAAAAGACAACAGTGCAGGAGATAGATTATTACATTAACTAGAGGCTGGTGCATGGAATTCGTGCATGGGAGGGCAGGCTGGCAATCAGGGCCAATTTGTGGGGAGACCGGCGGGGGAAGCGGGGCGGGGGACCCTGCTGGCACTCACCTTGGCCGGCCTGGGGCCTTGGTCTCGGGGCAGCCCCCTGGTGGTCAGTGCATATCATGGCAACCAGTCATTCTGCCATTCGGTCAATTTGCTTATTAGGCTTTTAATAGCGACTGGTTGTTCCACCATTCAGTCGATTTGCATATTAGGCTTTTATTATATAGAATGGTTTGCAATATAGGAATGTGAGGCTTTGCAAATAAAAATATTGGATAACCAGTTACATTTTAATTTCAGATAGGCAAAGAGTACAACTTTAGTATACCAGTAGGCATGTCCCAAATATTGCATAGAACATGCTTATACTAAAAAGATTAACAGTATGAGTATTTTTAATGTACTTATACTAAGATAAAAATTGTTCTTGGTGTGCAGGAGGCAGCTGACCAATGATTCTCTCTCATCATTGATGTTTCTATCTCTCCCTCTCACTCCCTCTCTGAAATCAATAAAAATATATATTTAAAAAAAAATTGTTCTTTATTTCTCTTACATTCAAATTCAACTGGTTGTCATTGCAACCCTACCAATTACCCATGCCTCCCTCCAGCCACATTTCTGCGTGGACTCTGGTCATGTGACTTGCTTTGGCCAATGAGATGTCAGCAAATGTACCACAGACCAAGGCTTGCTCAAGGCTTGTGCAATGAGGCTAATCCTCTTGGAATGCTGCTGCCACCCTGAGGTGTAGCCTCCTTAAGGATGAGACATGCCACAGGGAGAGAAGCCCAGCTGACCTAGCCCCCTGCAGACCCTCCAGCTACATGCAGCCTCCTGAGGGACCCAGGGGAGCCCAAAACCACCCAGGATGCCAACACACACAATTGTGTTGGAAAATAACAAGTCATTGCTTTTAGAGGCAGTTTGTTATATAGCAACAGATAACTGATAGAGCACATCTTATTGTAACCCACTTCCTGAAGATTTCTATAGCACCGACTACATGCCAGTCACTAAAACAGGCAGATGAGCTACACTATACTCACTCAGATTATTTGTTACAAATCCATATCACAGACCAGCCCCAGTGAGTCAGGAGCTTTGGAGGTAGGAATGAGTAATGTGCCTTTTTGACAAGCCTAACCTGGTGATTTTTTAAAATCCTCCATGGACTTTGAAGATTACTTCAGTAAAGAGATACCAAATATGGCAGACTCTGTTCCACCCTGAAGCTATCTAGCCTGGGAGAGGAGACAGAGGGGCACCCAGAGTCCTGCAATACAGGCCAAAGGACATGACCGCCCCAAAATTAACTACAGGAAACCAACCCTTAGGAGCCACAGAGAAGGGCGAGATTAACTGAGGGGGAAGGTCAAGAAGGCTTCATTCACAGTGGAGAAAGCTTTAGAGCTAGATGTTATGGAGTGAGTATGGATAAGTTTGGGGTAATAGAAAAGTGTCAAACCAATATTAGGGCAGCCCCACACCTGGGTTTTGGTGTCAGCTAATAATAGCTACCATTTGGTGTGCAACTACTATTTGTAAGGGAATGATCTTTTGAATCTTCACCCAAAAACTGCAGGACAGGTACTATGATGCCATTTTAAGAGTCTCAGAAAGGACATGTCACTTGCCCAAGGACACAGAGCCAGGAGTTGGTAAAGTGAGGATTTAGTACCTGTCTGCCCGGCTCTATGAATCTGGTACTTTTCATGGTGTCCCATCCCCACATGTCAAGGAGACAGCTCACCTGCCTCAGCCTTCATTTCCTCATCTACAAGAGGGAAAGATCAGATGAAGGGGCACACAAGATGATTTCCGAGGCCCCATTATTGGAGCCTATTCAACTCCACTTTAGATAACGGTTATACTTGTTGGGTGGGGAAGGGGGACAGCAACTGAAGGAGTGGACCTCAGTCCTTGGGGATCATTGCTAAGGTCCTGTCAACGTGGGTCGCTGTAGTAAAATATCACAAACGGGGTGGCCTATGAACAACAGACACTTACTTCTCACAATTCTGGAGGCTGTGAGTTCCAGATCAAGGTGCAACATGTTCAGGTTCTGGAGAGAGCCCTCTTCCAGGTGCAGACTGACAAGTTCTTGCTGTACCCTCACCTGGTAGACAGAGGAAAGAAGCAAACTCTCTGGTGACTCTGAATAGAGCACTGATCCCACCATGGGCGCTCTGCCCTCATGACCTAATCTAACCCTGATCACCTCCCAAAGCCTCCACCTCCTAATACCAGCACACTGGGGGGCAGGGTTTCAACATGTGAATCTGGGGGGCAGGACACAAATATTCACTCCATAACAGCATCCAACCCAGATATACCCATCACCAACCATCTCCTGTCACTTCCAATAACTGCAGCTCGAAAGACTCTATTTGCCTCCTTCTCAAGGAAGAGAATGAGGGGGAAAGATCGGACGAAGGGAAAGAAGCAGGTTAGGGAATAATTGAATAATTATTTGTGAATAAGTGAATGACTGAATGAATGATTGGATGAATAATAAGTCAATCTATGTATATAAAAGCCTAAGTGACTGTCCAACCATTCAACTGTCCGACTGGTAGCTATTATGCGCAATGACCACCAGGAGGCAGACACTCAACGCAGGAGCTGCCAAACTGCGGTGACTTGGCAGCTGCGGTTCTCGGGTGACGCACCTGGAACCGGAGAGGAGGGAGCTCGATTCTGGGGTACATCACCCGAGAACTGCCTTCTTGAAATCCAGGACCCCTCGGGGGATGTTGGAGAGCCAGTTTCGGCCTGATCCCCGCAGGCCAGGCTGCAGGACCCCACTGGTGCACGAATCCATGCACTGGGCCTCTAGTGAATGAGTAACAGGGAACCAGATGGTTGAGGAAAATCTGATCAAATGGCCTCCAATTCCTCAGTTAAATTAAGAGAAGTATTTGAGAACAAGGCCGAGTGTGGAAACGTGTGTTCTAGAGACAAGCAGAGACATGCATGGACTAAAGCCAGAATAAGCAAAGAAGGAATGTGTGACCAGACCAGCCTGCAAGCTTTGGCCTTTGCCAGCCCAGGAGGAAGGGTGGATGCTCAGGGAGGACCCAGCCTCAGGTGAGAGTGGTGCAGAGCCCTGGGCAGTGACAGGATGACAGAGCCGACACCAGCTCGCCAGGGGAAAAGCCGGGTAGAAGCTTGTAACACTCGTGCACAAAGTTCTCCCAAAGTGAGAAGCCGCTCACTGGTGATGAAGTAAACGGGGAGCTTTCACTGCTCAAGGTCAGCGTGGGCATTCGGACGCCTGGCTCCTGCCAGGGGAATCCTGGGATTCTGAAGCCTGCAGGTCAAGGACATGAGCCGATGCTGAGAGCCCTTCATTCTGCACTAAATTAAGTCCATTCCGATCACTTAATTAACTCTTCTGAAGTTTTCTCACTTTGAAGAGGAAAAAAATCACTTCTATTTTATTCTCATTTCTGAGAATTAGACTAGGCTCTAAGACGGTGCAGATAAGCACTTTGAAAATTACAGAGTGTTTTTAAAATGCAAGAGATCGCTTTGCTAAGCGAGGAGATCTGCCTGGGAGAGAAGAACATGAACCAATGTTGATACGCCAAGCACCCTACTGGGCACTTCATCATCATCAAATCATGCAATCGGCACCACAGCCTAAAAGCTGTCTTGTCTCCATTTTGCAGATTGGGAAACTGAGCCCAGCAGGATCCAGCCAAGGAGAGACAGAGCCCCGGGTCCAAGGCCTGGCAGGGAGCTTGCCTCTGAGACTGTGAGTTATTGTTCCACTCCCCCTTTCAAGGTGCAATTCAAAGAACCCACCTCTTCACATACTTGCCGCTCTAATGTACCATTTCCACTGGCAACACCCATCCTATTTATTGAGTACTAGAGGCCCAGTGCACAAAAATTTGTGCACTGGTGGTCCCTTGGGCTGGCCTGCAGGATGGAGCCTAAACCAGCTCTCTGACATTCCCCCCTGTGCCCTCTTGGAGTCCGGAAGCCCTGGCGGGGGTGTGAGGGGATGTCTCGCAGTCGGACATCCTTAGCTCTGCTCATGGAAGCGGGAGAGGCTCCTTCAACCACTGCTGTGCTGCCAGCCATGAGCCTGGCTTGTGGCTGAGCAGAGCTCCCCCATGTGGGAGCTCACTGACCACCAGAGGGCAGCTTCTGCATTGAGCATCTGCCCCCTGGTGGTCAGTGTGTGTCATAGTGACCAGTCATTCTGCTGTTAGGGTCAATTTGCATATTACCCTTTTACTATATAGGATGGGAATCCAGACTAAGACCTCACTTTTCATTCCTATTTAATACTATTGCTTCTTTCTAATTAAAGGGTCAGAGTAAGAGTTGTTATATCCAACTATGGCCCCAATTGAGGCTCTTTTCCAGTGGCAATAATAATAAATTATATTTACATAGAGTGTGACAAAATTCCAGACATCTCACACTGACACATTCAACACAAAAGCCCGCGTTCTTCCCTTTGCCCTTCTTCTCCATCTCAATGTCACCCGTGTCCACCCTACTGCTCAGGCCATGCGGTTCGGAGGCATTTTTGTTTTCCTTCCTTTCCGCCCCTCCTTGTTTCCCATCCAACCCCGAGTCCCAAATTCTTTCATGTTCTCCATCCTCACTGCCAGCAACACATCCCACCATCTCTCACTTAGCTCACTGCCAAGGCTTTCTAACTGGTCTCCCATTTCCAGTCTCACCCCACTCTGATTCATTCCCACACGTAGCCCAAACCCTCTTCTTAAAGCATATAAGTCATTTCCCTGCTTAGATTGGATAAATGGTGTAATGGAACTCTCTGTATTATCTTTGCAACTCTAAAATTATTTCAAAATTTTTTAAAATTTTTTTTAAATCTTCCAGAGACTTCCTTTTGACTTGGCAGTTTTTGTCACCCTCTCCGGCTCCCCCTGCTCCATTTACTGTGGCTTCTTCTCCATTCCCAGAAAATAGCAAGCTTCAGAGTCCCTCCTGACCTTCAGGACTTAGCATGGGCACCTTTTCCTCGGGGAGCTTCTTCCTCTGTTCTCCATGTTGCTTCTCTTGAGTCCTCAGGTCTCCTTGCTCAGAGATGCTCCCATGACTCCCATCCACAGCTGCTCCCTGTCCGGCCCTGCTTGCCCCTGGCTGTGGCTTCCCCGAGGGCAGAAACCTTGTCTGTCTCCTCAGCCTCTCATCCCCAGCCTCTAGTTCATTGTCTGGTTCAGGGAACATACTCAGTCTGAGTTTGCCTCTCCCTCGTCTTGAAAGGCAATTGCAGATAAGTGGTTGGTGTGCACTATGCTCTCTATCTCATTGCAGAACTTCCTTCACAGGAGCACAGCCCTTGGGACCTCAAGAAACGTGTTCACTGGGGTATCGTGAAAAATAGAAAATTTTAGAATTTATATTCCTACCCTACAAGAGAACAGACATTTTGAACAAGGTTAATACGAAGAATGAGAAAAACCATTTCCTGCCCATTGTCTGGTTCTGGTTCCATTTCAATCCTCCCCCATCACAGCCTATTAGAAGGATTTAGGACACATGATCCTGAGAGATGGAAGAAAGCAGCCTGCCACGGTGACCTTCACCCCTAATTCAGACAAGTGTGTCTCAGGAGACCATTCTTCTGTCATCCCCTTAAAAGCTTTTGATGTCATGTGACCCTCTGCTCAGCATTTTAGTGCTTGGATTCCCCGTGCCCCTTACCCCTTATCCTAGTTCAGTGCATCAGGCAAATATCAGAGTTGGGGGTTTTTTTTGGTACATATTTGATATGTACAAAGATGTTACATATCACCATGGGCAAGGGGCAGCCTTAAAAACAGAGCGCACATCACAGTTTTGTTGAGTGAATAAAATGTGGTACAAATGGATGTCATTGTTGACCACGGCACCGCATACCAGGCACGAAGTGTTTGGTGGGAAGGGTTTGTCTTATCTCATTTGAATCGTCCATATTGTTTTGTTCAATCATGTTGCCCACAGGCCTAGGTTAGACACCAAGTGGTTGACATAGTTTCCTAGAAATGAATGAACATTCCGGAAAGATATTGTACATACCCCCATTTTATAGATGCAGATCCAAAGGCTGGGAGAAACTGATTTCTTCAACATGACACAGCAGAGAGTGGGGAATCTGGATCGAACCCATGTCTAGTCTGAGCTTCCCCTATGCTTTCCAACTATAACAGCTCATCATCACAGCCCCCTGTTCCAGCCCCAAAGTTACTTTGGTTGCAGGTCCGTAATATTGCTTAACTCCAAAGCACAAATGCTGACTGGGCCCCAGATCCAAGGACCTGGTCCCAGCCAGTGCCTCCCTCCTGGCTTTCTAGATGATTGGACTTGCACGCCGCTCTGAACGAAAGAACAAAGGAACCTTTCTTCAAAGTGACATTTGCCCTTTAAATGTGAAAGTCGTCTGACACCGTGTTCCTTTCATTAGGTCGGGGTTGCTGAATTCCCACTTTCTTTTTCAATCAGGAGATGCACAGGGGATACGCTGGGTGAGAAGGTCCAGCTCAGCTTTGCTGGTGGAAACACTGGTCTGATGGGTGTCCTCGCCAGGCCGCTGAGTGGAATGCAGGAGTGCGGAGTCTTAAACTGCTCTGCCATTCCCCAAGGCCTCCAATCTCCCTACGGGAAACAAGAAGCCACGGGGGGCAAAGCCTGGGCAAGGAGGTCAAATGGGGCGTCAGAGCCCTTGATAAAAACATTGATGATAAGGACTATTTATTGCAATCTCTCACAATTAATTTTCACGACAAACCTTTGTATAAACAGTATAATTCTGTTGAATTTCCAATGAGAAAAGTGAGGTTCAGAGAGATTAATCCTCTTTCCCGAAGTCACACAGCTGCTACATGAGAGAAGAATTTTACCAACTGCTGTGAAAATCAGCAGG
>NW_006294778.1:310223-313375 GCF_000327345.1 Myotis davidii
TCCCCTGTAGGTCACTTCTCTCTGTTTCCCCACTTTTATTTTTAGTCTGTCAGGTCAAGTAATTGAGTTAGATGCTCTGGGAGTTTCTGTCTAGCTCTAACATTTTCTATTTGGAATTAAATGTCTCCATGATTATATCTGGAACACTAGAAGGTGTGTCTTATTAAATGTACTTATAATAATGAGTGTGTCCATCACTTACCTAGGTGAGTTATCTAATTAGGATAGCTTTTCTCCTAATTTTGACACCTTATTTCAGTTATTAAATTCCCTTGCTTCAAACCCAGCCCTGCCAGCTACTAGCTATAGAGCCTTGGACATAGCCTCACTCCATAAATCTGTTAGTTTTTCAGAAGATATTTGATAGAATAAACAAATGTGTCTGTTAAAGGTGATAAAACAGGACATAGTTCCTGGGCTAGCCTTCAGTTCTTTTCAACTCTCTCTTCCATCTTCTCTCCTGTTCTTAGAGAGAGAAGGACTTTGGTCTTCAGTGACCTTTTTGAAAAAAGATAAAAAGAAGGTCTTCATTCTCCTAACACCAACGTTCCCGCTCAGAAGCTTGGGGCTGGTTTGGAAGATACTCAAGACATAGTAGGCACTCTCCCTTCCCACCTCCCTGCACCCACAGGTGGACTCCAGAAACCATGGGACTTTCATCTACCATAACCTGAAACCAATGTCATCACTAATTTTGCAAACATCATATTTACATTTTCAAATCTGATTCACTACAACTTACAATCCCCCTGGATGGCAGACCCAACCTTCTACTGTTTTTCTTAACTACAAGTCGTTTCTACAATACCTTCTTCCAACCACCTGAAAGCCCACCACAACCATCCTTCTAATCAAGTCCTGCTATAAAGCTAAAACCAACTAATGCCAGACCACTTCCCAAATCTACAAAAATGGTAGATAGACAAAAGAATGAGCCTTATGAATGGATCAAGTCCAGGAGAGAGAGAGAGAAACAATAGAAGATCATTGCTCCTACAGCACCATTGTCCCAGGGACTCAGACTAGGGTAAGAAGTGCAGAAAATCAGGGGTTCTGCTATTCAGAGCTCATCTGAATGCAGAAAGATAAGGCCAAAAGAGAACTCAACAATTAGTGTATAAAAAGGTACAAAGAAAAAGAATGTGAAATCAACCATGTGCATCAAAGTCCTTTTTTTGTTTGTTCGTTACCTTCCAGTTTCCAAATACATTTCATGGCAATGATGACAGCACAAACATAGCATAATAGGGTCACACACCTCTACAGGTGTTAAGTAGACGTACCAAAGGCACTAAAAAGGAGCAGAAAACAGAAGCTCTTCCTCATTACCTTCTCCAAACATCATCAAATCAACAGACTACAAAAGAAAGGTCGGCTTTTTGTGTGTTTTTTTTAAGAGCCCGCTTAGGTTCTGGCGTTAACCCATTGTGTTCTGGAAGCTAGAGAAGCACTGAGCAATTTTCCAAAGGGAAGGTGGACTGGCTAGGAACACCAGCTTGGCCAGGGTTAACGTCCAACATCAGACATGATAGCATCTCCCAGTGTGGGGGGCTGTCAGGTGAATAAAGTCTGAGATGGCTCTAGAGGGCTGTCTATCTTCCAAGAGCCGCAGCAAATAAGTCCTACAAAAAAAAATGTGTGTCATACCTGAAAGAAGACTGAAATGGTTCATTCCTTTGGGGATGGGAAGGTTTGGAAGACGTAGGATTCTGATTTATGTGAGGCCTTTTGTCTATGGTTCTCCGACTGCTGCCTGAGAAATCATGTCACAAATGCTTTCCCCTGACTCTAATATCTCCTCAACCTTCACTCCTTCCTCTCCAAGCCCAGCTCCATGTGAAACCAGGGTCATTAGGAGAGGCTGACGCTAGTAAAAAAGGCTTATTCCAATAGGCATAAACTGAAACTGAAGAGGCAAAAGCATGACATCATTAAACGCACCTGCTTTGGGGATCATAGTCAGCAGCAATATGACCTTGACCAAAAGACTTGACCTTTCAGAAACTGGTTTTCATCGCCTATGGAAGGGAAATCAAAATACTAGCCTGAAGGGCAACTGTGAGTCTCCGGCACCGTGATGTCTGGACAGCACTCAGCATGGGATAAGCAAACACTGAGTGGAAGTTACTCTTGGAAGTGAGCCAGGAGGGATAGAAATAGAAGGAAGTGGGACTCAGAAACTGGGCAGAACACCAGCCCTGTAGATCCTCTAGACCTGGCACAAGCCTGGAGCTGTGAACACCCCGACATGAAGAAGAAAATGAGAGTGGTTTTCTGTTGGGTCTTTCATGATGTAGAGAAAAAAAAAACCCACCCTGCCTTCTTATTTCTGCACATAAATGCCCAGTGGCACAGACCTTGGCACGCAGAAGACGCTCAATGAATGTTTGGATGAATACATGAATGAATCAGCTCAAAATCAACAGAGCTAAATCATAATAATAATAATATCAAACATCTCTACAATGTTCACTAAATGCCAGGTCTACATAGCAGACTTTGAACAGATTAGCTCATTTAATCCTCACATCAGCTCTGCTAGGAGCATCCTGCTAGCATGCTTATCTTAGAGATGATGAAAATAAGACACAGAAGAGGGTACTGAGTTCCCCAAGTCGACACCTAACACGTGGCAGAGCTGAACTTTGAACCCAGGCAGCCTGGCTTTGGATTCCATGCACTCAAACCTAGATGTATCACCTACCTCAAAAAAGAAATTTGCTCATTTAAAACACCCAACAATTCATGCTTATTTGGGGAAAACTGGAATGTACAGAATATTAATCTTTGGCCTTACTTCCTTCCAGGCTTTTGTTCTATCCTTAACTAAGCAGATATGACCACAGCTTCCCTACAAAGTTAACAGGGAGCTCTCTTTCAAAGGGACTGGTTGTTTAATTAACTTCACTACAAAGCGCTTTGTAAAGAATTTTTGCAAAGCGAGAATCAAAAACATATCTGTTACTTGCAAGTAATGGTGCCCAATCCAAAAGTAATGGAGGCCCTTCCAGCCTGTGGGCATGGGGACTCTGACAGAGCTTTCTTCCCCGATTTTGCATCTGGAATGTGGAAGCTGCTGATGCTAATGCCCCAGACCCGAACAGGCCACTCCCCCCCATCCCCCATCTCCAGCATGACTGTCCCTTCTACAA
>NW_006294778.1:313413-315799 GCF_000327345.1 Myotis davidii
GAGGAGTCTATTTGGACCAAGGCTATAAAACACAGCAGGGGACAAGGAGGTACTTGTTTTTTGTTCCTTTTGAGCTCTTGCTAGTTTATTCCTCTGGGGCCTGTGAGTTACAATCTACGGAAAGTCGAGTCTGTGCTTTTCAAGAGCAACTAATAAAGTGTCACACCTGGACCCCAGCGTGCTCTGCCCACTGCTGCTGTCTACACACGGCATTATTCAGCCTCCCCACACGCTGAAAAGAATATACCAAGCGTGAGAGCTGGCAGCCTTTATTTCCCCTTGATATCGACCTGCAATATCCAAGTCAGCCCCCTTATTTCACAGCATGACTTCCCTTAGCAATGTATGGGCCTTCGGTTTGAATACAAATTCGTGAACTTCCCCTTTTCCTACAAGATTGCAATTTCTGACGATAGGACCCAGGACGGTCTGTTTGTAAAAGGCTTCCCAAATATATCCGATGGTCAGTCATGTTGGGAATCGGTGAACTAAGTCAGGGTAAACAAAAAATACGGGTAACTATATTTCAATTGAAGTTTTAGCTTTCTGCCTGGTATATTAAGATACAACTCAATAATAAAAAGACAAATTACCTGATTAAAAATGGGCAAAGTCCTTGGCCTGTGTTTCTCAATGGTTAGAGCATTACCCCTCACACAGAAGGGTCAAGGGTTCAATTCTTAGTCAAGAGCACATACCTGGGTTGCAGTTTAGAGCCCTGGCCCTGGTCTGGACATGGATGGGAGGCAACCATTTGATGTGTCTCTCTCTTTCTTTCCCTCCCTCCCTCCCTTTCATTCTCTCTAAAAATAATCAATGGAAAACATATCCTTGGGTGACAATTAACAACAACAACAAAAATGGGCAAAGGATCTGAACTGACATTTCTATGAAGCTTATATACAAACCAGAGGCCTGGTGCATGAAATTCGTGTATGGGGTGGGGGGTGTCCCTCAGCCCATCCTGCACCCTCTCCAATCTGGGACCCTTTGCGGGATATCTGACTGCCAAGCAGATACAGTCTTTTCCTTTGCCTAGATATGCTAACTATCTCCAAATGCAGTGTCTTACAGTGGCAAGCAACGGTCTGTTTGTAAAAGGCTTCCCAAATATATCCGATGGTCAGTCATGTTGGGAATCGGTGAACTAAGTCAGGGTAAACAAAAAATACGGGTAACTATATTTATTTCGTTAGCTCAAAAATCTGTGGATTTCCTGGGTGGTGCTGCTGCGCTGAGCTGAGTTGGACTTGGCTGATCTTGGCAGGGCTCATTCAAAAGTTATAGTCAGCCGGCCATCAGACTGGGAGTTGATTAGTCTGGGGTGGTCTCAGAATCTCTCCTTGCACAATGGGCTAGCCCAGCTTTGTTCACATGGAGATACTGGGGTTCTTAGATAATAAATGGAATCCTGCCAGACCTCCTGAGCCCTAGGCTGACATTGGCACACAGACACTGCCACCATGTTTAATTGTCCAAAGCAGGTCATAAAAGCCAGCTGAGATTCTAGGAGGGGAGGAGGTCGCTGGAAAAATCACATTGCAAACAGGCAAGAATATGCAGCTGTAAAAAAAGGATTTCTCACCCTTTGCGACAGCATGAATGGACTCAGAGAGTAGTATGCTGAATGAAATAAGCCAATCAGAGAAAGACAAATATCACATGAGCTCACTTATAAGTAGAATCTAATGAACATAATAAACTAATGAACAAAATAGGTCCAGAGGCATGGAACAGACTTGCATATCTCAGGGGAGTGTGGGGGGAGACGGGAAGAATTAACCAAAGAACTCATATACATATATGCATTGGAGAGTAGTATGCTGAGTGAAATAAGCCAAGCAGAGAAAGACAAATATCACATGAGCTCACTTATAAGTGGAATCTAATGAACATAATAAACTAATGAACAAAATAGGTCCAGAGGCATGGAACAGACTTGCATATCTCAGGGGAGTGTGGGGGGAGACGGGAAGAATTAACCAAAGAACTCATATACATATATGCATAAACCATGGACACACACAATAGTGTGGTGAAGGCCTGGGGTGGGCAGAGTTGGGAGGGGGAGTAAAGAGGTAGAAATTGGGGGGCATCCATAATACTGTCAACAATAAAATAAAATACATTTTTAAAGACAAGAATACACAAAGCAGTAAAGATTGAGGCAATTTTATAACCAATCTATCCCACAGTCTTTGGAACAATAAATCTTGCATTTAATTTCATAATAATTACTCATTTCTCAGGTTGCTTTGGGCACATTCATTGCTTCTTCTTGCAAAAGAGAGGCATACTTGACCTTCAATCAGATTTCTGAGATGAAATCAGATTTTAAACTTCTTTAGGCTACTTATTCCAAGAAAAAAACTAAGGTTAAATACAT
>NW_006294778.1:316172-316928 GCF_000327345.1 Myotis davidii
TTGCAATGGGAAGAAAGAGCAAAAGGGAGAGGTCTGGGTAACGAGTGAGAGAGAAATCGAAGAGGACACCAGAGAGCAGCTGAGGGAAAGGCTGAGTTCTGGGAAGTTTTGGGCTTGTTTTGTCTTTTTTTATTATTATATTGTTGACAATTACAAATGTCCCCCATTTTTCTCCCCTTGGCCCCCCTCCACCCAGTCCCCACCCCACCTCAGGCCTTCACCACACGATTGTCTGTGCCCATGGGTAATGCATATATGCCTATAAGTTCTTTGGTTAATTTCGTCCCCCCCACCCCCCCATCCTTCCCTCTGAGAGCTATCAGTCTGTTCCCTGCATCCAGGTCTCTGGAGCCATTTCGTGTGTCAGTTTATTTTGTTCGTTAGATTTCACATATAAGAGTGATTGTGTGGTATTTGTTTTTCTCTGACTGGCTTACTTCAAGGTTTATAATCAATTAAGCAACAAATAGTGGGAAGAAAGAGCAAAAGGGAGAGGTCTGGGTAACGAGTGAGAGAGAAATCGAAGAGGACACCAGAGAGCAGCTGAGGGAAAGGCTGAGTTCTGGGAAGTTTTGGGCTTGTTTTGTCTTTTTTTATTATTATTGTTGACAGTATTACAAATGTCCCCCATTTTTCTCCCCTTGGCCCCCCTCCACCCAGTCCCCACCCCACCTCAGGCCTTCACCACACGATTGTGCCCATGGGTAATGCATATATGCCTATAAGTTCTTTGGTTAATTTCGTCCCCCCACCCCC
>NW_006294778.1:316973-319311 GCF_000327345.1 Myotis davidii
GCATCCAGGTTCTGGAGCCATTTCGTGTGTCAGTTTATTTTGTTCGTTAGATTTCACATACAAGTGAAATTGTCTTTGTGTTTATTTTTGTACGAAGACCACCGAAGTAGTTTGAAGGTGACCAGAAGAACCCAATAGAAAAGAGGAACTTGAAGATGGGGTGGGGAGAGGAGAAAGCAATAGCATTGCCCCCTAAAAGCAGATGAGATCCAGGATGCCAGAGGGGGCTTGTGGGGGAAGGAGTGGGGGCCACTTCCTCCTCTGAGCAGGAAGGAGAGCAGTAAGCTCGGGCGAGTGCTCTTACTTTTTTTTAACCAAATATCTGAACGCAGAGAAGTCTGTGTCACGTGGGGGTCAAAGAGAGGCAATCTAGGGAGATTTACTTCGGATTCAAACCTAGTGGCATCCTCAGGTATTTATAAGGTGTCCAGGGAAAACAACTGCAAACTAATGGCCACTGGGAGTTCCCAGGAAAGGTGTGGCACGTGCTTGCCCGGCTAGCTTTTTTGCAGATGCGGGGGAGGGAGCTTGAGAGAAATCGCAGCAGCGGATCTCATTTTCTTGGTGGGGTTAGAATAAGGTCGTCTGTTGAGAGGGAAGCATGGGACTTTGAGAGAGAGAGGCCAGGACTTGGACCTAATGCCACAAAGACGGGAAAGGATGCCAAGCAGGAGTCGTCCCCCAAGTTACCGGGAGCTGCCGCAGAGGGGTTATCCATTCCGGGAGAGAAGCTGAGGAGGTCATGCTGGTTTATGGGAAGCCTAATTAAGAAAGTTAATCAGATGCTAAATTATCCCAATGAATTCCATGCGTCCTAACGCTGAAGAGTTATGTATGGAAGACTGCCTGCTGCTTTGGCTCTTGTACGCTGCCAGCTCTCCTCTATTACCGCAGATAACTGTGTCAGCTCCATGGCGCGTCTCTGTAGATAAATGGGCGGGGCGTGTCACATTTCCCCTGGGTGCCACTTGTCCCTAGGCCTGCTCGTTGCCTTTAAAACAGTAGCAGTTGTGGTTGTGCCTCTCAGGACAACACAGCCAGACACGAAGGCTACCAAGCCCTGGATGGCTTGGTAGAGTGTGCGCCATCCTAACCCCTGACAGTGCATCCTCTCCACCCCCAAAACATCAGCTCCAGTGCCTCTCATTAAAATGCACTTTCTTATTTGCTAGGAGCCCAGATAGTTGAGGGAGATAGTTGACACTTCCAAATTTTTCTTTTTTAACGGTGCAAATTACCGTAACTGTACTGCAAGAGAATTGCTGACTACTTGTAATCATGATCTTGAGGTAGTAAAAAAAAAATCCCAATCGGGTTTTGGAGTCAGACAGTTCTGGGATAGAAAGCCAGCTCTGTGAGCTGAGTCCTGTAAGTTCTCTTAGCCTCTGTATCATTCTCTGCATTATTGTGCTAACTATAGACACAAATGTGTGTGCAGAGGGCATGGACAGATAGACAATAGAAAGATAGATGATTGATAGAGATTGGCAGAGAGGCAGATACATAATAGAGATGATGATAGATAGATAGATAGATAGATAGATAGATAGATAGATAGAGAAAGAGAGGGAAAAAGAAAAAAGTACATGTTGTTCAAGGCATCCTATATAATAAAAGCCTAATAGGCAAATTGTCCCCTCAACTGGGAGTTCGACCAGGAGTTTGACCAGGGGCCAGGGCCGGCAGCAGGTGGCGGCCACCATAGACAGCCGGGGGAAGGGAGGCACCCCCGCCGACAGCCACTAGGGACCCCACCCATGCACGAATTTCATGCACTGGGCCTCTAGTACTAGATGAGAGCACAGGCTTTGGAGTGAGACTATCTAAATTAAGATGTTTCAGTTACTAGCTATGGTAATTTGGACAAGGTCTGCCTCATAGGATGGTTTGGGTATTAAATTTAATAATGCTCTGCTCAGCTGGTGTGGCTCAGTGGCTGAGCATTAACCCATACGCCAGGAGATTGTGGTTCAATTTCTGGTTAGGGCACAAGTCCTGTTCTTGGACTTGATCCATAGTAGGGGGTATGCAGGAGGCAGCCAATCAATGATTCTCTCTCATCATTGATGTTTTTTTCTCTCTCTGAAATCAATAAAAACGTATTTTAAATAATCCTATAAAATCCCTAGCACATAGCCATATTAATAACCAATAGCTATTGCATGCTTACTGTATGTCAGCTACCATGCTAAGTAATTGATACACAGTAACCTCCTTAGCTCTCCCATCACCATGAGAGGTTTTGTCCCCATTTTCAGATGGCAGGATGGCCATGTAGGGAGGTCTATGCATTGCCCAGTCCTGAGGTTGCCATCCACAAGGACTCGATTAGGCTGGG
>NW_006294778.1:319338-322296 GCF_000327345.1 Myotis davidii
GGCTGGGGCTGAAGGGAAATTAATTTAACTTGCCCAAGGTTATATGAGAAGCAAGTAATAGATCAGTTACTTGAATCCAGGTTTGCTTGACATCTAAAGATGTGCTTCTAACCCCTAAACCAGTGATGGCGAACCTTTTGAGCTCGGCATGTCAGCATTTTGAAAAACCCTAACTTAACTCTGGTGCCGTGTCACATATAGAAATTTTTTGATATTTGCAACCATAGTAAAACAAAGACTTATATTTTTGATATTTATTTGATATATTTAAATGCCATTTAACAAAGAAAAATCAACCAATAAAATGAGTTCGCGTGTCACCTCTGACACACGTGGCATAGGTTCGCCATCACTGCCCTAAACACACTCTACCCTAAGTACTTACGTTACCCTAATCAAGTTGGATGAAAAATCAGCTTAGTGTTTAGATGGGCAGAGAAAAGCGGGGGTGGGGGGGATGAACCATTGGAAAGATTATCTTGAGATGTCTCTGTTTTTTCTCTGACCCTCTGTCTCAGGCACTGCACACATCCCATCAGCAAGCCTGCAGAGCCAGCTTACACGGGACTTACAATCTTTCTGCACTTGATCTCTTGTTGTTCCCTATTCTCAATTGACTGGGGTTGGCTTGTCTTTTGCTCATCCATTTGCAAATGCCTCTTATTTTCCAACCAGCAGCTACTGGGCAGTCTTGCCTCTTTGTTCGTTGGTGTTTGTTGAAGGAGTGGGAAGCCAATTTAAGTCGTAGCCCTAGGAAATCTTAATCAGGAAGGTGAAGTGCTGCTCTCTTCCTCCTGCTCGGACAAAGCCCTTGGCACAGCCTCAGCACAGTGACAGGACAGTGAGATGCCTCTCAGCATTTAGGAAGCCTCCTGGAATAGACAGTGGAGGCACCAGTATGCTCACTCGAGATATGCTCACATCTCATCCCAGCCTGTTCATTCATCAGTGACTTCAGCCCACCTTCCCCTCCCTCCTAGTGTCATCCCCAGGTTGGGCTGGCAACCAAAGTTTAACAGCAGTATTGCTCGCCTGACCGGTGTGGCTCGGTGGTTGAGCATCAACCTATGTACCAGGAGGTCACGTTTCAATTCCCGGTCAAGGCACATGCCCGGGTGGCGGACTCGATCCCCAGTGTGGAGCGTGCAGGAGGCAGCCGATCAATGCTTCTCTCTCATCATTGGATGTTTGTCTCTCCCTTCTCTGAAATCAATATTTTTTTCAAAAGAGCCGCATGGCTCAAACATCTGAGCAACACTTCTGTCCGTGGTCCTGAAAACTTAATGGCTTGGAGGCATCCTCCTTTGTTTCTTTTAATACCACTGACCCTCTGTCCAGTCTCTGAGGAACGCAGAATACCGTGCCTTGATTTGTCTGTCTTGCAAACATTTCTGATAGGCAAAGCTTAGGGTTAAGAATGCAATATTTTGACCCATGCCTGACAGTGTTTACATAAGGTATTCTTAAATAAATTATTCCTTTATGTTTTTTAATATTTGATGGTGAGTTTAAAATTGCCAGATCTCGATGGATACATTGAAACCACAATGTGGCAGTTTTATTTTTAAATGTCACTGTTTATAATTCACTGAAAATGACATCCATGGCAATTACTTAAACTTCAGATGACAATTTAAGATATCCATTCAAAAACTTCCAAGAAAGCATATTACTTCTCAAAATTGTGTTTAGACGTCATAAGAAAAAACATTTGGAGACTGCTATTAAGCCAAAGAGATATGACAGAAGAAAAATCTGGAGGGACAAGATTTTTAAAGAACAATTTTTTTTAGTCTATGTTTAGTTTTAGGCATCTGCCCATCTCCGGCTGTTGTGTCAAATTTGTTCATGGCCTGGAGATAACCCTCAGGACAGCAGCAGAGATAGACAATGCGGCACAGAACCCACCCTGGAAGGCAGGATCATGAGCACGAGGTCTCCATGCAGACATGACAACTTATAGTTAAGATATTTTGTTTCAAGAAATGCACTCTGTGGAAAGAACAAGGGAGGGAACTTCGTGAAAGCTGGAGGACATATGAATAAGTGACAAGTGACTTATCAGATCTGAAAAGCCAATTCATCTGCTAGAAGTAGGGAGATATGAGGACCAACTTCATTGGATAAGAGAACCCTGAGAAGGCTCCGAAATGGTGGCGTCAGATAGATACTTTACAAGTAGGAGACAAGGAGATCAAAGAAAGAAATACTGTAAAAATCCTGCTTAAGTTTTCAGATGTACAGAACCCACTCCACACAGTTGAGTGATTTCCTTCCACCTCAAAAAATGACAAAAGATTATTTCTCTAGAGAGGGTCTCTGGCCTTGGGGATATCAGATCCACCTGAGGGCAGGGTTGCAAAACTAATAACAGAAGAACTGAAACAGGATCACTTCTTCTGTGTTCTATGGGCCACAGCAAGTCACAAAACCAGCCCAACTTTGACATCTAAGGAGATAGAGCTAGGAGGAGCCAGGACTGGCAAGGGCATGTTTTCTTTGGTGAGGTGTTCGTTAAGGTCTTTGGCCCGTTTAAAAAATAGGGCTGTTTATTTTCTGATTGAGTTTTGAGTTTCTTAGATCTAGCTGTTATTTCTTTAAGTATTTTTTCCTGTTTCCTCTCCGCTTCTCCTATCTCCCATATATACCTACACATTCATTAGGCTGCTTGTCCCACAGCTCACAGATGCTCTGTTCATTATTTTTCAATCTTTGTTCTCTTTGGGTCGTTTTGTTTCTGGCTATGTCTTCAAGTTCACTAATTTTTTGGTTGGATGCTAGATATTTGGGGGGTTTGTTGGTAAATATTCTTGAGCTTTGTTCTGAGGGGTTTTTTTGTTTGTTTTTTTAAAAAATATATTTTATTGATTTTGTACAGAGAGGAAGGGAGAGGGATAGAGAGTTAGAAACATCGATGAGAGAGAAACATTGATCAGCTGCCTCCTGCACACTCCCTAC
>NW_006294778.1:322701-337422 GCF_000327345.1 Myotis davidii
CATAGTAACATATTTTATGCTGACATCCAGTTTACTGGTGCTACCGTTTCTGGCAACTACAGTTGGGCCCTCCACCCAGGCTATCCAGCCCCAGCTTCTTGAATCTCAGCTAAGTATCCCCTGTGAACCCAGCATTTATGGAAGCTTGGGTTCAGGGAACCTCTGGAACTCAGAATTCAGCTGAAGTTACATGTGGATTTAATATGCCACTGTGGGTTGCCCTGAAACCACTCACAACATCTCTGTGGAAAGTGCATTTCGACTTTTAAACAACGGATATATGAATGAGTGTTTAGAGTAAAACTTATGGTTGTCAAATATGTGGATTCATAATCAGATAAAGAAAATCAGACGAAGAAAGCTCTCATTTCGAGGGCCATCCCTCCAACCTCATGGTGCATTTTTCAATAGACTTCTTTTAGAGCAGTTTTAGGCTCACAGAAAAATTAAGATTTCCTATAAAACTCTCTGCCCCCACATAAACATAGCCTTCCCCATTATCAACATCACTCACCAGAATGGTACACTTACAGGAATCTATGAACCTACATTGACACCTTGCTCCCAAAGCCCACAGTTCACATTGGGGTTAGGAAGATGTATGACTTTTCCAACATTCATTATAGCATCACACAGAGTAACTTTGCTGCCCTAAATAATGGTGCAGTTGGTGAATTTTTTCCCTTCAATGCAGCTCAATTTTCACATTGACTAGATCATGGGAAGGGGCAGGATAACACACCCTGTGAGTGTCTCCAAACAACATTAGAAGAATGTTTAGAGTAAAACTTATGGTTGTCAAATATGTGGATTCATAATCAGATAAAGAAAATCAGACGAAGAAAGCTCTCATTTCGAGGGCCATCCCTCCAACCTCATGGTGCATTTTTCAATAGACTTCTTTTAGAGCAGTTTTAGGCTCACAGAAAAATTAAGATTTCCTATAAAACTCTCTGCCCCCACATAAACATAGCCTTCCCCATTATCAACATCACTCACCAGAATGGTACACTTACAGGAATCTATGAACCTACATTGACACCTTGCACCCAAAGCCCACAGTTCACATTGGGGTTTGGAAGATGTATGACTTTTCCACCCTTATAGCATCATACAGAGTAACTTTGCTGCCTTAAATAATGGTGCAGTTGGTGATTTTTTTCCCTTCAGTGCAGCTCAATTTTCACGTTGACCAGATCGTGGGAAGGGGCAGGATAATACCCCCTGTGAGTGTCTCCAAACAACATTAGAAGAACCCAGTGATGGCAATGGCCCGAGAAACAAGCATGTCCTGGGCACCTCTAGACACTGGGTCCATTTCATTTTGTGCAGCATCTCATTCAGCCCCCCCCCCCTGTGGGGGGGGGGGAGTTTTTACCTATATTTTGCTCATGAAGACCACGAGGTTGCATACCCTGCCACAGTCCCTCACACATCCCTAATGGACTGTGGACTCCCCAAGGAGAGGAGAGGGCAGGGTCTTATTCACCTTTACATCTCCTGGTACCCAGCATGGGGCCTGGCACAAAGCAGGCGTCTATCTAGTACATGGTTACTGCCGGAAAACCAAGGTCATGGAGGAGGTGGAGCTGAATTCTGTGCATGTTTCTAGAGACCCCAGCTCTGGGTGTGTATGACTTTGAATCCCAGCACGGGAAATGCCCCGAACGGGAAATCCAGGAAGCTACTTGTCTCTTCCCCCTTTCCTCCTGGAAATACAGCGTCATTGGAACACCTGGGACAGGACAGGCACGTTTGCTTCCTCTCGTACACCCGCTCTCATTGCCTCTCCTGCCACTAGAGCCGGCCCTGAGCTGGAGCAACACGCAGCGCCTGTCTCGTGGAAAGACACTTGAAAAAGACACTTGACTCCTTGGCCCACTACCTACTCAGGTCGGAGAATTACTTAAGGATGGGAAGTTCTTCTTTTATTCCTGATGGGGCTTTGGACCCAACCTCACAAACCTCAGCGTGATCTTGCCCCAAGGCCGCCCGTGGCCCGAACTTCCTCACTCCCTGGGCTCCCGTCACAATGGCCTCCTCGCGGGTTTCTGGGCTCACTGATGATGGGCTCACCGCAGGGACTTCGCACTTGCTGTTCCCGCCGCCTGCTCTCTCTCCCTCGCTTCTTTCAGGTCACTACTTACGCGTCCTCTTATCTAGATGCCATTCGGGACATTATCTCAAACACACTCTTCCTCCCCATCAGCTCCTGTGCCCTTAACCTAGCTGTGGTCTTCACAGCCCCCACCTCACCAGACAGATCACAGGTGGGTTTGTTTGTCCACGTGTGATCCTCATATGACCTGCGTCGGAATCCCCAGAGGGGCTTGTTCACATTCTCCTGAGCCGGCGCCATCCTACAGGTGCTAATCAAACTCGGGCAATGTTTCTCTCTCTTTCTACCTTTCCCTTCCCCTCTGAAATCAATAAAAGTATATTTTATAAAATAATAAAACTAATAATAAAATGCATGTGTCTGAGATTCCTAGCGGGAAAGTCTGATTCAGCAGGTCCAGGGTAGGGCCCTAAGTCTACGGCTTGATAAAGCTTTCTAAGTGATTTTGAATGCCTTGCTTTTGTAAGAAAATCTGGTACTTGTATCACATAAACACTGTTAAACAGGTACAGTACTGGACATAGGAGCAGGCGTTATGCTAGGAACTTTGCATGAATTATTCCATTTGATCCACAGAACAAGCCCATGAGGTGGCCACTTTCTGCAGAAGTGGGTGCTATTATTATTCCTATGATACAGATGAGGAAACTGAGGCCTGGAGAAACGAAGTTATTTGTGCCAGGCCAAAAGAGCGAGTGAGGCAAAGCCGGAAGTTTGATATTAGAACCTACACCCTTCATCATTACGCTTACTGCCTCCCAAAGGCTTTCAGAAATGAAAGGATAAAGAATGTTAAAGCTCGCTAACTGAGTCAAAGGATTTTTTTTAAAAAAACAACGAATCTTGAGCATTTCGTGAAAGCCCCAAATTCTACTTTTCTGGATTTCCCTCCTATAGAAGTCCGAGCTGGTTAAAGAAGATTTATATGGGTGGAAAGTGATCACAATAATTGGTTTGGGTAGAGCAAAGGAAGCAATAAATTAGCTTGAACCCGACCTTCCAGGGGCGGCCTTCTATTTTGTTCCTTTTCTCTGGCCCTGAATTGTCACTTGTTAATTGGTAGTTTGTTCTCCAGTCAGGCTGCCTGTCTCTGACACCGGGTAATGCATTACGAGATCATCTTTCTGTGACTTCACGTCGTTCCCATGGCAACCGTCAATGCCTTTTCCCTGCAGTGGGGCTGCTCCGTTTGCTCCAAATGTGTTGCAGGAATGTAAACATCTTCGATAAAAATGTCCGGTAAAATGACAGCCCAAGCCACGAATGAGATTTATATAATTACAAAAGGGAAACAATCCAGAATGATTCCAACTTCTTTCCTCCGATTAGAAAAAGAAAGGTGTCAGGACTTCTTGTTTGGTTGAAACTTTTGTGTTTGGGGGAGGGGGAGTAAGGAACAGGCTTGCTTTTAATGAGACTTCATTGACGAGACACAACACCTCCCTGAAAACACCTTGTCATGGAAGCTGTAGTTCATCAGAGCTGAGGCAACGGCACATGCATGAACCTGACCCCACAAATACAAGGCCAGTGCTCACTCACAGCATCCCTTCCAGTGGCCTAGATATCCTGACATTTACAACTAATAATCCAAGATTCTCTTGGTCTAAGGAGAGAGTTCGTTCTTTTGAATTCTTACTGGCTAATACTTGTATCCTGAAAGTAGCTCCTGAGGAAATTAATCAATAGTTCAAGCTACAATCCCCACGGAAACAAAGTCAGCATCTGGGTCTCTTTTTTTAAGCTTTGTTGCGGTATAACTAATATACAAAAATCGGTGCATATTTAATGGCTACAATTTGATGAGTTTGGACATGGCATCTGGATCCTGAGCGCATCTGTGCAGTTCTCTTTCTTCTTTGTGCATGCTGTTCCCTCTGCCTTGCATGCTGTTCCCACCTCCTAGGTCAGCTCATTCCACTTGTCCTTTGGAAGGAAGGTCAAGTGTCACTTCCTTTAGTGGGCTGAAGGGGGAAGAATTCCAAGGTGGTCCCACTGGTGTATGCACCTTGTATCATCCCCTGCCCTTGAGCGTGAGCAATACCTATGAAGACGATGCAGTTTCTCTCCTGGGTTTGATTAGTCAAAAAGGAGTTCATCCTGAGGGAGCCCGACCCAGTCAGCTTAAACATGTGAAGAATCTGGGAATTGTCATTTCCATCCTTCCACCAAGAAAACATTAGATCACCTGAAAATCAGTGCATTCGGGAGGCCCTTGAGAGAACTGAAGATGCCACCCTAAAATCAGGAGCGAGTCCTGTCCAGAGACACACAGCTGAGATCCGCTTGCTGGAGAAGAAATGTCTGGGGTCATAAGCTGGTAGGAAGAGTGAAATGGTCATGTTGATAAAGGGCTGGAGGCTCAGGGTCAACTAGCACGAGAGTGAGAAACTGGGTGGGCCATAGTCTTAGGAGGACCCCCCACTTTTAGGGACTGTTCCTCCAGGACCCCTACCAGGGTCACATGGTAAAGCTCCAAGAAAGAGCCCTTAGCGGCTCAGGCAGCAGAAGAGGAAGAAAAAAGGTTTTGTTTTGAGTGATGATATCATATAGATAACGTGATAATAATGGTAATATCACATGGATGCGAGGGAGGAATTGGGACTACTCCTGTAGGAAGTACCCACACAACCTTTGATGTAGTATTATTTGAAAATGAACTTAGATTATTTGCAAATGCATATTGCAGACTATAAATGGAACGTGGTATCCTGAATGGGATATCGGAACAGAAAAGGTATATTAAAAAGAGAAAAAAACAGAAAAGGATATTAGAAAAATGTGAGGAAATATAAATAAAATATGGGTTTTAGTTATTAGTTCATGAACTATAATCAATGTATCATATTAATGTAAGGTGTTAACGATAGGAGGAAGTAGGTGTGGGACACAGAAAACTCTCTATACTATCTTGTGACGGTTTTATAAATCTGAAACTATTCTAAAGTTAAAGAAAAAAAAGTAATATTGAGAAAGGTCATTCTGCTAGTGGCAAGGAAGGAAGCAAACCAAGCTGCCCGTGGAGAAGGGCAGCGTCTAGGGGCTCAGAGCCTCAGTCCGACAAACACAAGTAATGAGTTCTGCCAGCAACCAAAATGAGCTTGGACGAGGACCCCACGCTCCAGCTGAGAACCACAGAGTTCAAGGCCACAGACCAAGGCCAACACCTTGATCGCAGCCTGGAGAGACTTCCGTAGAGGGGATACCTGAGCTGTGCCTGGATGCCTGAGCCACAAAAAAACTGTGACATAATTAACTCACACTGTCTTAAGCTATTGATAACCTGTTAGGCATCAATAGGAAATTAACATTCAAGCCTTCCCTGACTTTTCTAACCTGGGGATACTCATCCCTTTTATCCATTCTTCCAACTTAGACCTCTGAAGACATACTATGTGCCACACCGTGATAGACAGTGAGGCAGTGGTTCTCAACCTTCTGGCCCTTTAAATACAATTCCTCATGTTGTGACCCTCAACCATAAAATTATTTTCGTTGCTACTTCATAACTGTGATGTTGCTACCGTTATGAATCGTAATGTAAATATCTGATATGCAGGATGGTCTTAGGCGACCCCTGTGAAAGGGTTGTTCGACCGCCCAAGGGGTCGTGACCCACAGGTTGAGAACCGCTGGAGTAGAGCGTGGTGAATGAAGTACAGTCTTTACCTTCTTAGAGTGTGGTAGAAGACAAGCAAATACCATAGAGACAATTAATTTACAACTATGGTAAGCTCCATAAAGGGAAAAAAAAAAAACAGGGTATAGTGCAAGAAGAGATTTTTAAATACTGGAGGGTCAAAGAAGACTTCTTGGAGGAAATTTCAATTAAGCTGAGACCTGAAGGATACATGTGAATTGACAGGCAAATGGGGGCAGAGAAGATAACATGTGCTAAGGTCCTGAGAAAGGAATGTGCTGGAAGGTGCTGAGGACTTGAAAGCCACCAGCAAGATAGACAACCAAAGACAAAGGGGAAATCTTGACAGACGCCAGAGGAAAAGGTCAGCATGGCTGCTGTGAGCAGAGGCTGTCCTGCGGGTCTCAACGCCAGGAGGGTATGCTGAGCACTGGGAAGCCCCAGGGGAGGGTGTAAGCAGGGGTGTGCTCAGACTGCTGTTAGCAAGCCACCCTGGTGATGGGAACAGTCAGGTGGGGGCAAGAGGGGGCCTGAGCAGAACAGTGAGAGGGTGATTCCAGAAGAGCAGGTAGGAGACTAGCTGGGCAAGACGGGTGGCCATGGTTGTGCAAAGCAGAGGAAGGCCGGAGAGCAGCTCGGGAGATGGCTGGTGAGAGTCTGAAGGGAGCAGCAGTGCCATGGAGGACCCCAGGGTCTCCATGAAAAGCATCACTTGCCAAGGTGAGGAAGAGAGGGGCAGGGGGGTGGGGAGGTGCCTGCTGTTCTCTCTGTATTGCTGCTCTCTCTGCCTCCTGCACCCTCCCGCATCTTAGCCCAGGCAGCTCCTACTCTACCATCAGAGCCCAGCTCAAGTGCCACTCCCTCTGGGAAGTGTCCCCTGACCACTGGGGCTCTTCCTTCTGTCCCTGGGGAATCTGGGCCCCACTCTTCCAGCACACAGTGCCCCTTGCCCCACAAAACCAGGTGCTCCTTGGGGAAATGTTCTCCTTTGAAACGATTTCCAACTAGAACATGTTTGGCACAAATAAAGGTCTGTCGCAGGAGCGAATGGAGTACAAATGTAAGGCTAACCCCAGGTTGGGAACCTCTGGCCCGCCGCATACAGCCCGAATGTGAGGAATAAACAAAAGCCCTCTGAAACGGGGACACGGAGGCCTTCCAAGGCAGGCAGTGAAGGTCACGCTGTGCTCCGGGGCAGGACACCCTCAGCCAAGCTGAGAGCCAGCTCACTGCAGACACGCTCAGAAGGAACTGGACGTGCCTGGTTTCTTAGTCGAGAGCAGACAAGATGAAATTTGCAAGAGTTGCCACCCTGACCATGAGCACAGAGCAGGAAAGAACATGCACTTGACTGTGGACATGGGGGCATCTTGCTGCAAAATCCCAGCAAATGGGTGTCCAATCTCCAGGCTGTAGCAACATAATGGCTGCAGATTTTTAAAAGGCATTTGTAATCATTGCATTGTCTACATACAAGGTTCATTCTACCTCTTCCCAAATGTAGCTGAGACATTAAGAAGCTTGCTTGCAAGGAATAATGTTTAAAAATCAGGAAGTGATGGGGGAGTGAGGGCTGGCACCGAATATGGAGGGGGTAAAGGGGAGGAATATGAGATGGAAGAGGATTCACAGGGGTCTTCAGAGGTATTGGGGACAGTCTGGGCAGTAGCACACGAGCTTGCTAATGCTCCTCGGTACTTGATAACTGCATTCTACATTTTTATTGGCATGTGGTAATGTACACTATCGCAATGTGAAGACTCGGCTTGCTTGCCCAGGGTTACAAAATTAGCCTGTGGCAGAGCTCCTGGCATCTCCATTCAGACGTTGTGATTCTAAATTGGGTGCCACGCCCACTGCTGACGTCATTGCTGAATAGCAAGTGTCACCATGAGCTGTGTCACGCTGCTCCCAAGCCAACATCTCTGTGTCACAGGGGTCTCCAGGGAGAAGACACGAGCATCTTCCTGGGTTAATACCACCAAGTTTAATACGAATAATGCCATCGCTGTTATTACTCATCATCATTGCACTACATGGATGTGCATCGCTCTATGCTATGTCTCATGTTATATACTGAATAACCCCTCAATCGCAACTGATTATGTTCAACAAAGACTCCTAGTGACAAACTGTGCTAATAATAAGACTAATGTTTATGCAGCAACATGAGCTTCCTAAAGATATGCACGTTTAATTCTCACAACAACCCTATGAGGTAAGGACGATCATTGTGCCCATTTCATAAATGAGGAAACTGAGGCACAGCAAGGTTAATGAGCCACCTGAATCACACCGCTAGTAAGTGGTGGCACTGGGGTTTGAACTTTGACAGGCCGCTAGGCGTTACTGATCTGACCACCTTAAAGTCCATGGGAGGAGATCGTAGTACTAGTAGTAAAATCGTCCAAAGAAACTGGACTGGCCTCTTTTGGGGTCCAAGGGGATGTCAGGGGACAACAAGGTCAGGCCATGTATAGGGGGCTACCCCTGACCGGACACCTGAGGGTGCCCAGCTGTACAGGTAGGCAGCTCAGATGCACCCACTGACCAGCTGCCGAGCAGGTGCAGAGCTCAGCATCGCAGGGGCCCCTGCCCGCTCAGCCCCACACGCAGCCCCTGCAGCTTCAACTCCAACCACAAGATCTTTTCCTAATGAGATGATGGCCTTCGCGCAGCTCCCAAAGGAAAGGGCTTACTGCTTGATCAAAGAGAAGTCCTTACAGAAATGGAGGGTGAAAACTTGGACTTGCAGCAAGTACAGTCTTTGTAATAAATGGGCAGGGTGGGCCTCTGGTGTGAAAACCCATGAGGCACAGTTGGGGATCACAACCAGTAGACTCTGGTTAACTGTCCGAAAACAGAAAGACTAATTGTGTCTGCTCCAACCGGGAAGAGGAGTAAGCAGGCAGCAGTGGATAGAGTTGTAGAGTCTGAACCGAGTGTAAGTAGAACAGTGGAAGCAAGGACCCGCCCCACTTCAGACATGGGTTTTTAGGTTGTAGGGACCTAAATTCCAATGCCAGAGCCACCGCGAGTTGCTTGGTAAGTACCAGGCAGTTGCTCACAGACATCAGGAGAAGAACTAGGACCTCAGTCCCGGAACCACAATGAAATGCATTCCACCAACAACCCGTGAGCTTGGAAGAGGACCTCAAATCTCATCTGAGAACTACAGTCCTGGCCAGCACCTCGCCCTGGCCAGTGTGGCCAAAGGGTGTGGGTTCGATTCCCAGTCAAGGGCATGTACCTGGGTTGCAGGTTCAATCTCCACCCTGTCAGCGCATGTGTGGGAAGCGACCAATGCATGTGTCTCTCTCACATCAATTTCTCTCTCTCTCTCTCTCTCTCTCGCTCTCTCTCTCTCTCTCTCTCTCTCTCTCTTTCTCTCTCTCTCTCTCCCCCTCCCTCTCTCTAAAAATCAGTGGAAGAAATATCCTCAGGTGAGGATTAACAAAAAAGGAAACATAAGAGTACGCAGCTTCACAGATGCAAACACCACGCACACCCGGGAAAGTCCGTGGGCTTTGGAGCCACGAGGACCTGGTTTGAGTTTCATCTGCCCCTCTCCACCTTAGTATGTTTCCAGGATAATATGACAGCAATAAGCACAGGTAAGTGCCTACTGTGTGCCAGGCACAATGTGAGCCCCGTCATTGCAATGACTGATTCTCATGACTCTGAAAAGTAAGTGTGTTCTTTATTTTATAGATGAGGCCATAAAGCTCCGAAGAGGTAAATAACCTGCCCCACATCACCGGCTAAATAATGAGGGAGGTGAGATGTCACTCCTGGTCTGTTTAACTCCTCAACCTAAACTCTGAGGTTCAATGTCTTCATTTATAAAATAAGTTTAATAATCCCAACTTCATGGGACTGCATGGAGAAATGAGATAGTGTCTATAGTGAGCCTGGCCAAGGGGCTCAGGGCTGCAGGAGTCCCAGTGGGCTTCCTGGAGGAGGTGTGACTTAGGATGGATGGGTTAGACTCACAGACCATTTTGAGTTCAATGTCTTTAGAGCCACCTCCGGTTTGTCTCTGCAGCCAGGGGCTGGGCACCATGCACAGAAGAGAGCACTCTGCCTGCTTAATCAGAGCAATGCCTCCTCTTTCTCCTGCAGGACTGAGTCAGACGAAGGCATCTGCGATTCTGCTCTCGGTGCAAAATGCTCAGCGCTGGGCACAAACTGGGGCGCCCAATTCTGCTTTGCTGAACAGCCTCCTAAGGAGACAACAGTGACTTCTTGAGAAGTTATAAGCTCTTTTCCATTTGAATTGACGGAGAAATATTTATTCAGGTTGCAAAAATTCTCCAGAAGGGCATTACATGAAAAAAAAGAGAGAGAATAAAAAAAGAAATTCCTTGCTGTATTGAAGCAGCAGCGCTTCCCTTTTGACATTTCATAAGGCATGAATGTGATAGCAACGGAAGCCCCAGAGACTTGCTGTTAGCTCACTGCAGGTGATGGCGCTGCGAGGAGCCTGGGGGTGGTGGTGGGAGGGGTACTGTGTCCCTGCCTCTGTCATCCTGGGCACACTCTTGTCTACAGTGTCTCTGGTATCCGCCTTCCCTCCCAAGGTGAACTCACCAGGGACTCCAGCTTCCAGTTTACTCTCTTAAAATGCATGGTTGGCACCGGGCTGCCCTGGCAGAGCTGGGCACACTGGCATCCCTTGCTGACCGACAGGGTGAGTTTATTAGAAGCAGCAGGAGCGGACACTGCCCCCTTGGCCTGGGTCGGGGGAGGCAGGGAGGACTGGGGGCCAGGCCGAGCTGAGTCAGAGCCTGGCTGCTCTGAGATGAGAGAGGCTCCGTCGGGCCAGGTCAATGCAAAACACCTGCCTAAAGTAAAGAGCAAAATGATGATAATGTGATATTTAAACACGGGCGCCCACACTGCTTATCAGCTGTGCAGGCTTGTAGCGAGAAGGCCAACACAACAGAAGTCACGCGCGCGCACACGCCCTCAAACGGGAATATGGAGACAGGAACAAGCAGGTTTGCTCAAAGCATGGTCCCCAGGCCACTGGCCACACAGCCACCTGGGAGCGTATTTATAATTCAGATTTCTATCCAAAACCCCCCCAAATTTATTGATTCAAAACCCTGAGAGGGAGGGCTTGTGAAATGTACAGATACAAACTGCTATAGCGAATCTGAGAATTGCCAGAATCTTGCTACCTCTAGTCCGCATAGTTTTTGTAGTAGATGTGTCTATTACAAGTAATAATAATAATAAAAACAATAATTGACAATGTTCGCTGAGCCATTTCTATCTGCCCAGGAGTGATTCAGGGACTTCACATAGAACTACTTTTATCTTCACAAAAACTCTGTTTTGGTCCTGTTACTGTCGCCATGTTACAGATGGGGAAACTGAGGCACAGAGTTTGGTTGACTTGCCCAAGTTTTGCTCATCAGGGATGGAGCCAAGATCCAAACTCAGACCGGTGGCCCCATAAGAAAGGGGCCAACTTTTTGTAAAAACAAAAGCAATTAAACCAAGATGTGGATGGCTACTTGGCGGTGGTGGGAATACTGAGGAGTTTGATCTGTGCCTATGCGCCCTTGTGATTTTTCCTACATTTAAACCATGTATTTATTTGCCAGTGAAAACAGTCCTGAGTTCATATTTGTTATTCTGCCCTCATGTGCTGTGTTAAGGTAAAGATCTTAATCTCAGGGAAGTTCAAGGTTCCCATTATAATGGGTTATTGTCAGATGGAATGAAGATAGTTTATACCAAGTGCGTCGCTCAATGCAGTCGCACGCCTGGTGCCAAACTACATTAGGTCATTTCCTTACTGCTTTTTCACTCCTACTCCCTGTGTCAATTCCAGCCCCCGCCCCACCTGGCCCCCTAAAAGGCGTTATTGTTGTTACCTGTCACTAGGGCCTGGAGCTGAAGCCACAGTCTGAACTCTAGTCTTCCTGCCCTGAGCTTGGTCCTGGACCAACCGCACCTGCTTCCCAGGGCAGCGTGCTCGGCTCAGGCCCCACCCAGACCTACCGAGTCAGAATAGGCGTCCTGAGATCCGCAGGTGATGCTCCTGGAAGTGCGGGCTGGGAGATACTTCTCCGAAAGGGGGAGTGTTACACGGGGAATGAAAACAATGGCCACCTGGGTGCAGGAAGCAATAGCAGAACTTCCATTTATATTCAATCTCCTTTCTTCATGCCTGATATTTGTGTGTGTTCCGTGATGTGTTTAGTGGGTGAGTACCGAGTACACACATTGTATACCGTTCATAAGTGAACACTGTCCTGAAGGAGGAGGGACTCAGACTTCCGCACACGCAGATAATCTGGTCCAGGGGTCGGCAAACTCATTAGTCAACAGAGCCAAATATCAACAGTACAACGATTGAAATTTCTTTTGAGAGCCAAATTTTTTAAACTTAAACTATATAGGTAGGTACATTGTTATTAACTTAATTAGGGTACTCCTAAGGCTTAGGAAGAGCCACACTCAAGGGGCCAAAGAGCCGCATGTGGCTCTCGAGCCGCAGTTCGCCGACCACGGACCTGGTCCCTTTGCCCTGCAACCTGTCCTGCACCAACGTCCCCACTCCCACTGTTTCCGTACTTTGAGCAAAGGACTCTCCATGTTGGCAATCCTTCCGTTTCTGTCCTCCCTGGGCAGGGAAGAGTGATTTCACCACTGGATAAATGGATGGCCCAGGCCCTTTCTCATCCATCTCCCGGAGAGAATGGATTTCACTCAGGCCTCCCGTGATGTGCATTTTAAATAGGCTCCTCTGGCCCGGTGGGGGCCCCCAGAGTCACTCCCACGCACATTCCATCAAGCCTCCTGCCTGCCCTTTCTCCATTGCACTTACCTGCATACCTGGTAAGTATGCACAAACTGGTTTTACTTCAAAAGCAGCTGCTCAGGGCCTGCCCCAGGGAGCTGCATGTAGTTGGAGGGAGGACCACACACCTGCCCATGCCGGCAGCGTTCTCCTGAATTCATGTCCATAAACCACAGATAGACTCTTAATCTGGTCCTCTCCCCCCACCAAGTTCTCCTGTGTCAGTTTCTCTCCCACACTTCAAATTTTGAGAGGATGCCTGTCCTTTGCCCCGGCTGGTCTCGCCTGGATTTTGAATTTAGGTATTTCAATCCCCTGGAATCAAGTCAGATCGTCTCTAATTCTGGGTTCTTTCCAGCACACACAGCACCGCTGGCTCTTGGTCAGTGCTGAATTCACAAACACCGTGGTTTTAGAAACTGCCCTTTCCACGCACCTTATTAATCCTCAAAGCACCTGTGAGCTTTGAAAGACGGTGCTGCTGGCGTGTGATGCGTGGGGCAGGCTGTGACGCACACTCCCCAGGTTGTGGGCCAGGAAAACTGGGACAGCAGCTGAGCCCCTGGCCCGGCCTCACGCGGTGAGGCGAGTCCCAGTCGGAAGGTTTCATTCCCTTTCCGAAACCCACTACCTCTTTGGGATGATAGTTATTCTATCAAAAGGAATCAAAAGTTACAAAATAGGAAGACTCCTCTCCTGGCCCCCTGAATGAGTGTGAATAATGCCGCCTGGAAGATGTCTACAAATGTAGGCTGGTTTCAAGGCTCAGGACCTAGGATGGGAGCTACTGGGAGAAGTCCGTGTTTTTATCCAATGAGACCTTTTTTAAAAAAATTTTTTTTAAATTATCACTTACACCAAAGAGGAAGGGAGAGGGAGAGAGAGAGAGAAACATCAATGATGAGAATCATTGATTGGCTGCCTCCTGCACACCCCACACTGGGGATCGAGCCTGCAACCAGGCATGTGCCCTGACCAGGAATTGAACCCCAACCCTTTGGTTCCTAGGTCAATGCTCAACCACTGAGCCACACCAGCCAGGCAAGAGACCTTTTAAATGAACAAGAATGCCCCTGACCTGGGCTGCCTGCAAAGGGCTTTCAAATCTCCTGGTGGCTCTCAATTGCAGGCAGGTGAAGACGGGCTTTGCAGAATCACCCAATCTTATTAAAAATACATATTTCTTGGCCCTTCCCTAGATCTATGGAATCAGAATCTCCAGGGCCAGCTCAGGAAATCTTTATTTTTAACACACTCCTCAGCTGCTCCTGATACACAGCCAGGTGTAGGAACCCTTGAGTCCTGGCCATTATGCATCTGTTCACATCCTGAAATGGCCAAGCTGGCAGAGGCCTAGAGGTAACTTAGGACAACGCCTCATTTTACAGATCTGAAACCTGAGGCTTGGCCCCTAGCTGGTTTGGCTCAGTGGACAACTGAGTGTCAGCCTATGGACTGAAGACTCCTGGGTTCGATTCTAGTCAAGGGCACATGCCCAGGTTGCAGGCTTGATCCCCAGTAACGGTTGTGCTGGAGGCAGCCAATCAATGATTCTCATCATTGATGTTTCTATCTCTCTCTCTCCCTCTCTCTTCCTCTCTGAAATTAATAAAAATATATTTAAATTTAAAAAAGAGAGAGAGAGACAAAACTGAGTCTTAAAGAGAAGTGACCTGTCCAAGTTCCTAGACCCAAGGTGAGTTAGCTGTGGCCCATTTAACTTGGATTTTCAGTCCCAGATCTAATTCAGGATCAAATGGCACCTCTGAAATACACCTGAGCAAAGGTGATTCTGAAATCAGGTCTCTGACTGCTTATACGGATCCCAGGAATGTCTTGCTCACCATCTTTCATTGTCCCACTCAGTTGGATGGATGCCTGTGATGACCAGGTGACCTCCTTGGTTAGATCCTCAGAACCATTCACCTGCAACTAACAACATGCATTCTTCCTGTGCTTTTTACCTGTGGCAGGTTTGCAAACAGAGGTTGTACACACCAGTGACATAAAAAAACAAAAAAAAAACAAAGAGGGCCTGGCCGGTGTGACTCAGTGGTTGAGCATTGACCTATGAAGCAGTGGGTCATGGTTCAATTTCCGGTCAGGGCTCAGTCCCGGTTGTGGGCTCAGTCCCCACTCGGGGGCATG
>NW_006294778.1:342191-373826 GCF_000327345.1 Myotis davidii
GCCGACCACTGTCCTACACCCAAGGTGAGTTAGCTGTGGCCCATTTAACTTGGATTTTCAGTCCCAGATCTAATTCAGGATCAAATGGCACCTCTGAAATACACCTGAGCAAAGGTGATTCTGAAATCAGGTCTCTGACTGCTTATACGGATCCCAGGAATGTCTTGCTCACCATCTTTCATTGTCCCACTATGAAGGATGGATGCCTGTGATGACCAGGTGACCTCCTTGGTTAGATCCTCAGAACCATTCACCTGCAACTAACAACATGCATTCTTCCTGTGCTTTTTACCTGTGGCAGGTTTGCAAACAGAGGTTGTACACACCAGTCAGTGACATAAAAAAAAATACAACAAAAAGGGCCGGGCTGGTGTGATTCAGTGGTTGAGCATTGACCTATGAAGCAGTGGGTCATGGTTCAATTTCCGGTCAGGGCTCAGTCCCGGTTGTGGGCTCAGTCCCCAATGGGGGACATGTCACGGTTCAATTTCCGGTCAGGGCTCAGGCCCGGTTGTGGGCTCAGTCCCCAATGGGGGACATGGAGGAGGCAGCCAATCAATTATCTTCTCTCATTGATGTTTCTCTCTCTCTCTCTCTCCCTCTCCCTTCCTCTCTTTTTTATTAAATGTATTTTTTAAAAAAAGTATGTGCCCCTGGCCCAGGGAACAGTCAGCTCTCATTTTTTATTAAATGTATTTTGTGCCCCTGGCCCAGGGAACAGTCAGCTCTCATCCCCAAAGCCCATAACAAGTAGAATATATTTGAAAAAGAGAACCTGTATAGCAGGGATAAACACCAATATAGGACAAGTGGATCAGAAAAATACCTGAGAAACTGAAGGCAAATTGAGCCAGACGGGGAAGGAAGACATGGCCTAAAACACCTGCAGTGCTTCCCAGGTTCTGGGGAGGCTCCAAGATTAGAGAGAATGAGTACCTAGAATTGCAGGAAAGGGCTAGGGAACAAACATCAACGTGATTGGTTGGAGAGCCCATATTTTAAACATCCGGGCACTTTAGCCCCGTCTGTATCCTGTTATGGCAAGAAGTGAGCAGTGGAAGTTCCTGTCCCACCCTGTCCAAGCTGGAGTTGTGAGTGTGGGTGTTTTGGCTAAAGAACCAAGATGATGCCCAAAGATGTTTGGTAAATGTAGAAAGAATGGGGAGCCCCCATATTTGAAGGGGAAGATATTGACAGGCCATTATTGGAATCACGTGCTGTTGCTTTTCCACAGCGATTAGAGACAGGTGGCTACAAACAGAGAGAAGCCGCAGACAGGAAGGTAGGGAGTCTCAAATACAAAACAGGCATAGAACCTAGAACCACTGAACATCTGAGGGAAAGCAACTCCCTGTCATATGCTACAGCCCAGAGGAAACTTGAGGACGTTGTGGTAAGTAAAATAAGCCAGTCGCGGAAGGACAGAAGCTGCACAACTCCGCTTACAGGAGGTGACTATAGTAGTCAGACTCACAGAAGCAGGATGTAGAATGGTGGTTGCCAGGAGCTAGGGCAGGGGTGGGCAAACTTTTTGACTCGAGGGCCACAATGGGTTCTTAAACTGGACCGGAGGGCTGGAACAAAAGCATGGATGGAGTGTTTGTGTGAACTAATATAAATTCAAAGTAAACATCATTACATAAAAGGGTACGGTCTTTTTTTTTTTTTTCGTTTTATTCATTTCAAACGGGCCGGATCCGGCCCGTGGGCCGTAGTTTGCCCACGGCTGAGCTAGGGGAAGGGGAAATGGCTCCATGCATAGGGTTTCAGTCATGTGAGATGAAAGAGTCCTGTACATCTGCTGTAAAACAATGTACATATAGTTAATGACAGTGAACTGTACACTTGAAATTGGTTGAGAGTAGATCTCATGTCATGTGGTTTTTGCCACAATAGAAGGAAGGAAGGATGGGTGGACTGATTCTTCTCTCTAGCCTTCAGAGGGAGAATGGCCCTACCAAAACCTTGATTCCAGACATCGAACCTCCAGAATTTGAGACAATACGTTTCTTAGCTGTAAAGCACCCAGTTTGTGGCCATTTGTAACTGCTGACCTAGAAAACGAATATAAGACAGAAACAGTGCCCGGCTTGCATGGCTCAGTGCTTGAATGTGAAGCTATGAACCAGGAGGTCACGGTTTGATTCTCGGTCAGGGCACATGCCCAGGTTGCGGGGTCAATCCCCAGTGTGGGACGTGCAGGAGGCAGCCGATCAATGATTCTCTCTCTTCATTGATGTTTCTATCTCTCTCTCCCTCTCCCTTTCTCTCTGAAATCAATAAAAATACATTTTTTTAAAAAAGAGACAGAAACAGCAAGCTCAACAAATGGAAAATGAATGCCCAAGGAAACATGAGAGGGGGGATAAAGAGTTTAAAAGAAAGAAAAGTACAAGTTGTCACAGGAACAAGGGAAGATATTCATGAAATAAAAATAGGCTCTTACTAAATAAGGCCAATCAGCCATCATAGACAATACAATCCTAAATGTCAAAACAAATCATGTAGCCTGAAGAGCAGAGTAGACAAACACGGAGAGCAGCATGGAGAATTGAAAGCTCAAGCCCAGAAATTCTCCTAGAATACTGTGCAAAAGAGTAAAAAGGTAGAAAGTAAGAGAGGAAATTAAGATAGTAACGTCTTCAATGCATTCTAGAAGAGAGGATGGAGAAAACATAGGGGAAATCAATAAAACAAAGAGAAGACATTTCCCAACATTAAAGACACAAGATTGCAGTCTCAACGGGCCCAAGAATACTGAGTAGTTTGAATGAAAAAAGACAATATTTTGATGTTACAAATATGGGTACCTAGCACATGAGGTGCTGGGAGGTAATTAATTGGATTCCCCACTGTTACCCCCAACGCTTATACAAGGATATCACTATGTGGCAGCAATCTTCTTTCTCTCTCATTTTCCATGCAACATCTCCGTTACCTGAAATGCAATAACGAAAAAGCATCCATTCAGAATTCATGCTGGATTCTGGGCCAATATTCGTGGTGCATGGAATAGGAAATGCCCATTTCAGAAGAGGCCTGTGGTGTAATTAGAGTTTATTAGTCTCAGTAGTGTGTGTTCATCAGAAGTTCATGCAGTTTGACACAGTCTTGGCCTGTGACAGACTAACGCTTTAATTCTGCCAAATTAGAGAGGAAATCAAGATAAGGAACCATCTCTGAGATCCTTTATTGCATATAAAATGTGTGAAATACTAAAAAAAAATTCTCATGTAACAATCTGTTTGGATAATATTTGAATGTACGTATTGGAGATGTTGACATTTAAGGGAGAAAATCATTGTTCATCAAGTGGGGGGGACTAGGGATTATAAGAATCTCTGACAAGATAAAAATAAAGACCTACATAAACCAATCAATTTTTAAAATTAAAACAGCATTAATCTGGGATGTGAAATATCGATTTTGTAAACATGGTTCAGGACTGCTACTGGTTGAGGTCCAATGTCTCTTCAAGATTATTTTGTTAATTAATTCTTAGGAGACAGAATTGGACAAAAACATTTTACTTAGCAAGTGAAACATTTAATTTGGTGTCTGATTCTGTGTCAGTCATTAGAAGAACTCATATCAAGACTTACAACAGCAGCTCTCCGTCAATAACTGTTTGACAGTTACTATGCTACTGGGTGTACCTTTCCAATTTATAATTAGGAAGACTTGGCAGATGAGACATATTGATCAATAACATAGTCAATTGTGTATTATGGAAATAAATAGATATTTCCATTGTAAAACATTTATTTCAGTGCCTCAGAACAACACTATTTGTTTCTAGCAAGGAGGTAACTAAGAGGAGGTATACGTGTTAGACAAATTATAGTAGACACTTACCAATCCTTTCAACTATACTCCATTTTCAATATCCCTAGGAGATGTCAAGTTTGCTTAACAACTTCCCTGTGAGACATTTGCGCTCAGATTTCTGCCTTGGGTAGGGGAACTGGATCCAAGATTGATCTTTCTGTTCATCTGACCAGGGTTACTGTTGTGGGAGATGCAGTTGGCATTGGTGGGAGGTGTGCTACAGAAGAATACAGACCAAGAGCACAGATGTAGCAAGCAGACAGATCTGGGCATGAAGCTTGGCCTTGAACTTGAACACATTGCTGACTCTCTCAAAACCTTAGATTCCTCACCTATAACTTGGAATCAACCAGATCTACACTAACATCCTTGCCCTTCAACTTGCTTACTAGGTAGGTAAACTTATACATGTCACTAGACCTCTCTTAGTCTTGCTTTCCTCAATGGACATGTGAGAGCAAAACAAAATGATGTATGTAAATATCACAGCACCGAAGGCATGCCCACAAAATGTAGTTTCATTCCCCATGATATGTTATATGGGTAATGTACAAGCAATGCACCACGGCATAGAAATTTAAGATCTGGATGAGCAAATTGCTCAGTTCTTTTTATATACAACTTCCTCTAAAGATAAATTTATACCTAAATATGAAACCATATTAATGTACCAGCTTCCTTCATTAATGGTTTATGGCATCTAATTGATCATCAATTTTGAATATTTGTGGAGAAGGAATACGCAAGCCATGAGAGTGGATGGGAAGAGGACCACGTCATGACCTCCAACATCAAGATGGTTAAATCTAGTCGGGAAGTCCCCATTCAGTCTGAGGACAAACCTAGTCATGACAATGGGACTAATGTCTCTTAAGGTTAAGGGCAGCCCAGACTGTCAAGATGTCAGGCATTCACACTGGTACCTAACTTGTGCTGAAATATACCAGAGAACATTGTACCCAGAGAAGTCTTCTGGCTGACTAGAAATCTAGTCAGCTTGAGAAGGAGAAGATGACACAGTCCTGCTGTAAATGCTGACAGTCTCATCGTCTCCATAGCCCACCTCGAGTTGAGATATTGTCCGCTCTCTCTATTACAGCATTTGATATTGAAGGTTGTTCAGAATCAGAATAGAGTTTGGCCACTTTCTTGAGACGTGGTTCTTGGAAACCATCTCCAGATGGTCCAGGATGGTCAGTGATACAAGGGAGAGTAAGACAGGAAAAGGTTTGCTTGTTTGGGAAGGGTTGGAGAATGGGGAGTCAAGAACTCCATTTTGGACATAAGTTTTCATTGCTACACAGTACTCACATGGAGAGGTCAGGTAGAATGTTAGATATACAAATCAGGAACTCAAAGGAGGTGTCTGAAATAGTGCACTGGTGTTCTAAATTGGGGAAGCATTATTACACAAAGGTTAGTAGAATCATGGAATTGCTATAGATTTTCCAGGAAAAGAGCGTACAGACAGAAAAGTAACAAATCTAGTGGAAGGCCTTTTGGACAAAGGGCATTGAAGGATCAATAAGATTTGGATAGATGAAGAGAGAGAAATGGCCCCAGTTAGGTTCAAGCATACGAACCAAGACCTTGCATGTCTTGTTTGGCAGCTAGTGAAGATATTGCTAACTGGGTTTTCAACCCCATGGAATCCCTGGGTTCCTTAAAGCCTTCCAGGGCTACCACTCGGGGTCCAAAGGAAGATCCACCATGTGGGTCCCTAATTCCCTCTGTGAAATCAGATGCCATGCTGTGAGAAGGCCATGCTCCCTGGAGAGGCCACATATAGTAGTAGGTGCTTGGATGAGTCATCCCAGCCCAACTATAGACAGTACTTCCAAACCATTCCAGCTCTTGGGTGCCATTTGAGTCTCCCCAAGCAAAGCCCCAGACATTGTGGAACAGAGACAAGACATTCCTTTTGCTCACTGCCTGAATTCCTGACCCTTAGAAGGGTCATCATTTTGTACCACTCAGTGTGGGGTGGTTTGTTACACAGCATTAGCGACTGGAACACTTTGCATGCTTATAACAGGCAAGGGCACACATATGGACACAAACATTCATCTATGGTAGGAAGAGGGGTGAATGTTAAAGAAGAAAGGCCAGCTCACTAATTCTCTCTACATATACCCCACTTTCCCTGCCTGTCAAGTGATAGGTTGGTGAGACTGGGTGCTTCCAAAGGCCCTCCCAGATCCAAGATTCTGCCTCTGTGATCTCCCCTCCCACCCTCTCCATTAAAGTGCAGCCTGAAATCCTTCAGTTTCTCTGAGGAATATGTGACTAACAGCTCCCCACACAGTGGTTACATTTCAGACAGCATCAAAGCCGAAAGGGAAAGGAATAAAGCTTTGATGGGGGAATTTTGGAGCCAGTAGTTTTTGGGGGTTGATTTTTAGGGGATGAGGGAGAAGGAGTTATCTTAAGTTTTGAAAATACAACAGTATTTGCGTATCATCATTATACAAATGAGTTACACGAAACACAGAGTTATACTTGGAGTGTTACCATGTGATGGGACTCACCTTGTCCTGAGCGTTCTTCTAGGCATGGGACATGCATTACCCTGTTTAACCCAACAGCAGGAAATCCTCCCACCCGCTCCTGAATGGAACCTGCCTGACACCGTGTTAGAGAACACACAGAAATCTGTCACATGGGAGATGAGCACACCTGAGAACTCTACACTAAAGGCTGCTCTCTCCAGCTCAGAGGTTTACAAATCTGATGGCAGTGAAACATTTACATTTTAGACTCTGAATCAAGGTGTCCTGCTGGCAAAATTGAATATGCTAATGTATTCATTTGCATGATAAATATACTAACGAAGAGGATTTTTCATTTTCTTTCCTGTTTTGTTTTTAAATCTTTGACGTTCACCACCATTTGCTGGCTAGAAAAATCAGTCCTAGCTCAAAGGAGAGGAAAACATTGGAGCAATTCTGATCATGGACTCTAGAGTTAGACCTGGGATCAAGAAATAGATAACATTGATCAGCCACTTACTACTGTATGACTTTGGGCAGGTCACTGTTCTAAATGCTTAATCCTGGCCCAGCTGTGGTGGCTCAGTGGACTGAGCATCATCCCATGGACCAAGAGGTCCTGGGTTCAATTCCCAATCAGGGCACATGCCCAGGTTGCCAGCTTGATCCCCAATAGGGGGCATGCAGGAGGCAGCTAATCAATGAGTCTCTCTCATCATTGATGTTTCTATCTCTCCCTTCCTCTCTGAAATCAATAAAATAATAATAATAATAATAATAATAATAATAATAATAAATGCTTAATCCTGTCACCAATAACATAGGGTAAACTATAGATTCCTCTCTCATAGGGTTATGTTGGGATTAAAGGGATAATGCATTAGGTACAGTGCCTCGAACATATAAAAGCTTGCTGCCTTTATTAATAAACCATTCCTATGTCATTGCAGGCAAATACAAAATAGAAGGCAATTCTGAGGCATTTTAATCTGCCAGAGAAAGTCTTAGAAAAAAGGGATGTCTTGTGTGTACATGCACACACATTGAGTTTTGCAAACTAGATTACTTCTTATAATGAAATTTCCAGATTGGTTGTTTAATTTTTCACTTTTCTTTTCTGATATAAAAATCTCTAGAGGAAAATAATATACTGAAGCAAGAAAATCCTTTAGAGTAGAACAAAAATGGGTTCTAATCCCAGATTAGTTATTGATCTCTGAACCTTGGTGCAGACATGTATTACGTGCTCAATAAATATTTGCGAAACAAAATTCTAAATAATTTATTTTCCTTTTTAGGATTAAATTAGATATAGAGTGAAAGTCCCTAGCTCATATTTGCCAGTTAGCAAATGTTTGCTTTCTTTATCCTCATTTTTTTTTTAAGTCCTGGCATTTTTTAAACTAAGAAATGCTAAATTTGATCAGTTCATTCTGATAAATTTCAGTGGCTTTTTTTGATGAATTTCAATGGCTCTTTTTATCACATAGATAACAGTCTTTCAGCTACTGAGCTGGTTTTACCGAATATACTCACTATTCTATTCTAGAGATGCTCTAACCATGTGTGGCTAAAGTAATGGCACTTAGAGAAACTCAGCAAGCTGCACGTATTTTACCCCTTATCCTCGTGAAAACAGTAAGGAAACATCACTTTTCATTGACTTAAAAGATAGCTGAGTTTGCTTGTATCACACATACACACACACAGACACACACACACACCTTGAATATAGCGTCTCTTTATCACCATGAAGTCTGAGATGGCCATGGACTCATTAGGCCCCTTCCCCTGGAGGTAAATTTAGATCTCCGTGACTTCCTGGAAGAGGATCATTTGTTTCATCTTTCAAATGAAGGAGTAGCCGGGGAAGGTTCCGGCGATTCTTTTTTAATGCTCAGCAAATTCTACTCTTCCACTTAGAAGCAACTAAATCCACATCACATGACTCACCTTCCTGCCATCCATCTGGCGATCAATCTAAAAGCCCCCGCCTGCCAGCCATTTCCTAGGGAACCAACCCCCAGTGACGGTAATGGGCAGCCCATCACAGACAGGAACCAGCAAGAGCGAGGAAAACCTGCCGTTTTGGTACTTTTCTTCTCAATATGTTTAAATAATTAAAAACACCATCAAGACTCTAATCCATAGATAAGAGGATATGTAAAGTAGGCTTGCAGAGTGCTTTCCCACCTGCATTGATTCACTCGGGGGAGGAAGGACCGTTTACTCACGGCTTCACTTGTCCTGAAAGACGTTGCTTCCAACCTGTGAAATGAAGTCAAAGCTATCAGGCCGTTCTTGTTGAGTGGATGAGCTACAAATTGGCATGAGCGAAATATTTGCAGCAGTGATGACCTTGAGTTTCCTTTTAACCTGGAAATGTCATAAACTGACTTTTTGGGGGAATGTGCACATTGGATTAAATTTAGTAATTCGAGGAAGCTTAAAGGTTAAAGTACCCATTTGGGAGTCGGTCCTCAGTTGAAGCCTGGATCCCACGTCTAGCAGTGCATGACCTTCAGCGCATGACCTTTGGAAAGGGTACATCATCTTCCTGAGCCCCTATTTATTCACTTGTAAAATGAGGGTAATGGAAATAAATTGTATTTTATCACATTATTTGGATGCTTAAATTAGATAACACCTAGCGATTAATAAAGGTTAGAAATAAATGAATCATCTCTTATATGTAAAGGCTTTTTGAGTATCAGGCACCAGGTTAAGGTATGTAACACACAAAAACAGTGAAGCAATAAAGAATTACATGACTCCCGAGTTGACAGCAAGAAAACCATTCGCTGAGATACCATCAGCCACATCACAGACAACAAACATGTATTGAACACCTTCTGTGTGCAAAACAGAGAAGTAGATGGAGAGAACGTGGACTTTAGAATCAGAGAGAAGCTAGTGATTCAATCCTGTTTCTCCCCCATTAGCTGTGAGTCCACAGTACAACAACCTCCCTTCTCAGAGCTCCTGATTTCGATCAACACCAACAGGCCCAGCAATCCTACCCAAAAGAGAAATTCATTGAAGTACCTGGGATACAGAGTCAATGAGAGACTGGGAGACCCGTTTGGAAGATGGTAAACTGCTAGGCAGAGAGGACCACGGAGAGACCAATGGTCTGGCTAAAGGTCATCAATTCTGCCTGCACGAATAGGACCTTCAGTCGGCCCATGCCGTTGGGTCACCGGCTCTAGATTCAAAGTCCTTGGTTATGACTGCTGCATCACTCACATATGGCTGTGGCTCTGCCAGGATAAGAGAGGACTCTTTAGCCTTCATCACATCACTACACATATTGAACTATCGCAAGAAAGGGTAATTGGGCACCCAAACAGTAAATGCCCTCCTCAGAATAAGAACACAAAATATTGCAAACTTGTTGTGAGGATGAAGGAACTAAAGTCTTCAAATTGCACATCACACCAGATCGGTGTGGCTCAAGGGGTTGAGCATTGACCTATAAACCAAGAGGTTGGATTACGGGTCAGGGCACATGCCCAGGTTTCGGGCTCGATCCCCAGTAGGGGGTGTGCAGGAGGCAGCCGATGGATAGTTCTGTCTCATCATTGATGTTTCTATCTCTTTCTTCCTCTTCCTTCCTCTCTGAAATCAATAAAAATATAATAAATAAATAACTAAGTAAGTAAAACGCACATCACAATGCCCAGCATGTAGCTGGCACTGAATAGCTGGAAGCAAATACTATTAGACAGTCCCAGTCCAGCCTATGGAACAAAGCAAACTTAAATTGACCACCTATCCCAGTGATGGCGAACCTTTTGAGCTCAGCGTGTCAGCATTTTGAAAAACCCTAACTTAACTCTGGTGCCATGTCACATATAGAAATTTTTTGATCTTTGCAACCATAGTAAAACAAAGATTTATATTTTTGAGATTTATTTTATATATTTAAATGCCATTTAACAAAGAAAAATCAACCAAAAAAATGAGTTCGCGTGTCACTTCTGACACGCGTGTCATAGGTTCGCCATCACTGACCTATCCTGTGGCTGGCCCTGTGCTAGGCTGAGGAGAGACTAGTGATAACATAGGTTAATACAGTTTTGCCTCTGTTCATAATAAGATTACAGAGTAATGGGCAAGGCAGAGAAATCAAACATGACAACAGTGATCTGAGACAGCCATGACAAGGACCACCTGCTCTGGGTGAGAGTGCAGTGTTCTGGATTCTCAAAGGAGGAACTAGCAACTCTGTCTTGGTTGGCAGGAGAAAATGGAAAGAAAAAGGTACTCCCCACTGAAATGGTGGCATCTGAGCCTCGAAGATATTCTCCTTCCATCTACCCTGATTCTTCAAGATGCTGCTCCTAATGAAACAGCCTTGCTACTTCATCCAAAGTGCAGATTGCAAGGTGTGACTAAGAAAAAGCTCTAGAACGAAGCCTCCCAGGTGGGCAACACATTGTCAGTCAAAGGTATTCTCACCTTGTTTTTTTTTTCCTTTTCATTATTTGCCACTTGACACCCTGCTATCTCGCCCAGGAGGACACTTTTCCTCCTTAACTAATGATCTGACTCAAATGAAAGTCTTTTCTCTCATTGACTCATTCTTGATTTCCATAGATGGCCAATGTTTATTGAGGAGGTGACATAGGTAGTACTTCTCAGTAATTAAGCACTGGAGTTATGAAATCAAGCAGATCTGGAGAGAGATCATACTTCTTCCCTTACTCTCAAGTGACCTTGGGCAATTCACTGTTTAATCCTGTATAACCCAGAGGGAAGACAGTGAACTCGATTCTCGGAGCTGTGACATTATACATGAATACCTCTGCAGGGGGCTATTTGTCCAGTAAATGCTGATTATTACTACAAGTGAAACATACGAGAACCTGCTTTCCATTAGCAAAGAGAAGACAGGCTAGAGTTTCCCTAGCCAACAGGAAGGAAATTTTTAAAAATTCTAGACTTATCGGGGAGATCACTTCGCAAGTTATATAACTATCTAATCACTATGCTATATACCTGAAACTAATATATTATGTTGCATGTCAATTACAATTTAAATTCTTTTTAATTTTAAGAGAATATTATAACATTATTATATTTAAAATCGTTTTTCTTAAAATAAAAAAGTTCCCATTTGAAAAAAATAAAATAAAAAGTAGAATATTAATAAAGCACATGTAGCCATTTCTCTAAACACCTTTAAAAACAAAACAAAAAAAGAAATGCAGTAGTTTGGCACAATCAAGGACATGCTTGTGATTTTCCATTGCTAGGCTATTCCATTCCATGGCCTGTTCAGGACCTACCATAGTGGCTGGCACCAAGAGGATGCTCTGAACGGTGAGTGAATCATTCCATTCATGGTGTGTTTAATTCACCAGTGAGGCTGAGCACAGGACCTTGCACAACTCCAGGAGATACCCCTGACATGTGACAGACCCAGATGACAACATCCTGCTTCAGAGCAATGGTTCTCAAACTTGGCTGGACTCTGGAATCAACCGGGAACCCTTCAAAAAATACTAATGCCTGAGTCCTCCCATAGAGAGTCTGATTTAAATCATAGGGGGTGTGATCTGGGCATCAGTATTTTCTAAAATTCCTGAGCATCACGTGCTACAAAATGTGAGACCCAGTTCTCCCAGAGGCCATTGTATTCTGTGTGGTTTTTTTTTTTTTTTTTTTTTTTATCATCCCTGGATGGTGCAACAGGGTGGTCCTGTTATTAACAGCTCAAAGCCCATGTTCTCTGAGATGTAAAGTGCGTGGGGGGAAATGGGCAGTTTACTGTGGTGAGATAGTAGAGAATGGAGGTCAGGTAGACCTGGGTTTAAGTCTAGGCCAGCCAATTACTGAACTGTGTAACCTTGGGCAACTTACATTGGGGGCCTCCAATTTCAATACACAGAGTGTCTGGCAGAAGGGTCCGCCCTCAATAGAAGGTTATAACGGAGGCTTCTCTGACTATTTAATAGTGATCACTTCTTCTGCAGCCTTCTCTCACATTCAACCTAAATGAGGGGTTAGCAGGCTACAACCAATGGATCAAAAACAGAGGACCGCCTGTGTTTGTAAATAAAGTTTTTTGGTTTTGTTTTAATATATTTTTATTGATTTCAGAGAGGAAAGGAGAGGGAGAGAGAGATAGAAACATCAGTGATGAGAGAGGATCATTGATTGACTGCCTCCTGCAAGCCCCACACTGGGGATCGAGTCCACAACCTGGGCATGTGCCCTGATCAGGAATTGAACCGTGACCTCCTGGTTCATAGCTTGATGTTCAACCACTGAGCCACACCGGCCGGACTGTAAATAAAGTTTTATTGGGACACAGCCATGCTCATTCCTTCACTTTATCCTCTAGGATTGCTTTCACGCTACAACAGCTGAGTTTAGTAGCTACAATACAAGAAAGCACGGCTCACAAAGCCCAAAATATTTACCATCTGGCCCATTATAGAATAAGTTTGCCTGCCCCTCATAGAATCACCAATTAAATACATTTACATACTGTTTGTGATAATGGGGATCTTTTGCTATTTGAAAACCCCCTCCCCCGCATTAAGATGTTCGGTTCTGTGAAGCTGGACCACCTCGTGTAGTTTTTCCTCTAATAATAATACTATTCCACGTTCACTTCTTACTTGCCAAAGAACTTTGATGTGTGAGCTACCATCTCCCACAGAGTCCAGTATAGTGTTGAGCAAGCAGAAGACACTTGAAAACTATTTGACTGATCGATTGCCTTTCTCTGGTTTATTTCAAGCCCTAAGCAATTGGGCCACAGGCTATTTTTGTCACGGATGTGATAGGTCATGGAGACCATCACAATCCCTCTCCCAAATGGGGACGGAACATTTCAAACCATTGTGTGAAATGGCTTTTTTGTCACATTTCTGATTGTCACCAGTTTCCACCCAAATCCTTTAGAAGCATTATGTGGTTCTCCCCACCAGAGACAATGCCGTTTCTGCAGAGAACAATGTTTAGTCAGACTTGAGCTAAAACCCCAGTTCGGCCACTTCCTAGCTTTGAGGCCTCAGCCATATGGCCCAGCCGTCAGTATCATTTAGAATCTAGACAAGTCAGAATCATGTTCTTCCTTTCGCTCATATGTCTAAGTCTCCCTTTTCAGCTCCATGGAAACATGGTTTAGATTTTACCAGTTCCTGAAAAGCCATATGGGTGACTTTTCTTTTACACTTGTAGACAGGGCACAGAGCAACCTACAGTCAGGTAAATTCACTAAGGAAAAAAAACAATGGTGAGAAGCAAAAGTTCAAGGCAGAAGATGAGATATCGTGAAACACGCATGCCTATCTGTGAAGCTTTGGAATGATGTGACATTTCTTATCATTGACCTGACCTACTTACAGCTCTTCTATGTAGTAAATGGCAAAGCTCTCAATATTATTAAATTCTATTTATTTTATGTGTGTTATCATATAAACCAAGAGGATATCTCCCTCTCTCTCTCTCTCTCTCTCTCTCTCTCTCTCTCTCTCTCTCTTTAATAATTGAATTTACCAAGGAGATTTCATTACAATAACAAGCTGAACATGATCCAACTACTTAATATTGTGGCTACATGTCAACCTGATGTTGAAGTTTTTAAATGGGAGACGATGGAATTATTTTTAGTTAATTTTCTCTTTATTCCAGGTTTTGGATGCTTCTCTGTTAGTATCTTATATTTATTTCTAAAAGAGCCTCTGAAAGGGATTATGTAGCTGGAAATAGGACCAAATGTGAAAGGGATGTTTTTCAAGTATATGAGAAGATGGCATAGTCACTAGCAGTTTTGCACATTATTGCAGGTGACCAAAGGCATGACTTGTCTTCCTACAATCATAGATTTGGCCACAAAATGGATTTTTAAATTTAGTACATGTGAATATGGAAGGATACTATATTACGGGGTTTCACTTCAAATTAAATAATGAACAGTGAAGACTTAAACTGCAGCACTCTTCACAACTTTAATAATGATAAGTCTTAGCTGATAAATAACAATAGCCTCTCCATGGCACTTATCTCATTTGATCGTCACAATGATCCTACAAGGTAGGCATGACAGGTATTGAAATTCCTATTTTATAAAAAGAAAGAGAGTCTTGGGGAAAGCAAGAACTTTCCCCATGCATTCAACTGGGATTTAAACCCATATGTGACTTCAAATCCTTTGGGGTTATCGGTCCTTTATAGATGAGCCATCCTTTGCTCCCCAGGAGAGGGACAAGCCAGGTCCTCACAATTGTCCTGTGTTTTTCCTCCTTACTCCATTCCAAAGTCTATCCAGCTTTAGACAACACCCTGCCACTGGGAACCATTACAAATTTAACTTTCCTCTTGGAAGACAGACTTCTGCCTCTTGTCTTTTTAGGGTGACTGTCCAGCCCTACCCAATCCTACTGCTAGATCTGAATCTACTGTTCTCTACCCTTGACAGGTCGTGCCTGATCTAATAAGGACTTTGGGCTGGCAATGATTCTCTGTACTCCATTTACTCTGGGAGCTTCTGGTCAGAGGCTAGTGATGGAGACTAGAGTTCTGTCTGAGAGTCAGAGATAGAAAACTTGATGCAGACTATGAAAGGGTTATTCTCCATCTGACTGGCCACTGGAGCCAGTTTTGGTCCCTCTGGCTAGAGGAATAAGACAGATGGGATTGTTTTCATGAGAAACGGTGTGAGGCTCTGGGCAAAGTTCAAACTGTTTTGGAGCCTAGCATCATCATGTAATAGCGAATGAATACGCTATACTTATATAAAGCTACCCATATTAATCTTAGAAAATGTTAAACTCAGTTTACAGGTTAGTTACGCTAACCTGATATTGTTCCCTAGAAACTAGAGTTTACAAGTTAAAAGTTTCTTTTCACCCTAGCTGGTTTGGCTCAATGGATAGAGTGTTGGCCTGTGGATTAAAGGGTCTAGGGTTCAATTCCAGTCAAGGGCACATGTCTGGGTTGTGGGCTCAATCCCCAGTAGGTGGCATGTAGGAGGCAGCCAATCAATGATTCATTCTCATCATTCTCATCAGGCTACATGTCAACCTGATCTCTCTCTCTCCCTCCCTCCCTCTCCCTTCCTTTCTGAAATCAATAAAAATATATATATACATTTTTAAAAGTTTTCTTTTCTAAGTACACTTCACTAGAATCAGCAGTTTCAGTTCCTGTGTGAACCTAAGAAACAGCATGACCTTACGGGCTCTGGCTAATGCTGACCGCCCAGACACAGGAATTCATTGGCAAAAAACAAGATGGCCAACTCAAGGACGCTGACCATGAAAATCAATATTGGGACCAGCCTGCATGTCTACAGCCCCTCCCCTGATTTTTTAAAATATATATTTATTGATTTCAGAGAGAAAGGGAGAGGGAGAGAGAGAGATAGAAACATCAATGATGAGAGAGAATCACTGATCAGCTGCCTCCTGCATACCCCCTACTGGGGATCGAGCCTGCAACTCAAGCATGTGCCCTGACTAGGACCCTTTAGTCTGCAGGTGGATGCTCTATCCACTGAGCCAAACTGGCCAGGACCCCTCCCCTGATTTATTTGTTCTGCTTTCCCTCTCCCTCCTGCGCTGAGATGCTAAGATGGGCTTTAGTATGAGAGTCCCCATCTTCTCAGGTTGCTGGCAGTTGAATAAACCTATTTCCTTCTCATCAGCACCTGTCCCACGAGTTTGGCTTTTGTTGCACGAGGAAGCTGAACCTGGATTTGGTTACAGTCATTCATTCAACAAATACTTAATGAGCAACTACTGTGTATCACACACTGTTAATAGACACTGAAAATACATCAGAGAATGAAACAGGAAAAAATTCCTATTCTCAAAGAGCTTACAAGGGAGACTCAGACAATAAACATATAAACAAAAATACAATAGCCCTTCCTTATTCATAGTTTCACTTTCTGCAGTTTCAGTTTCCCACAGTCAACCATGACCTGGAAATATTAAATGGGAAATTCCAGAAATAAACAATTTATGAGTTTTAAATTGCATGTCATTCTGAGTAGTATGATGAAATCTAACACCATCCAGCTCTGTTCTGCCCAGGATGTGAATCTCCCCTTTGTACACAGTCTCCACACTGTGTTCCCTCCTCACCCATTAATCACTTAGTGTTGCCTAGGTTAGCAGATCAAGTGTCAGGATATTGCAGTGCTTCTATATAAATAACACTTATTTTACTTAATAATTAGAGGTCCGGTGCACAAAAAATTCATGCACTGGAGAGGGTCCCTCAGCCTGGCTTGCCCCCTCACACAGTCTGGGAGCCCTCAGGGGATGTCCTACTGACAATTTAGTACAGCCGTGGGCAAACTATGGCCCGCGGACCGGATCCAGCCCGTTCGGCTGTTCTATCCGGCCCGCAGAGCCGAAAGAGCGGAGGATTCTCTTGCTTTCCCCCTCTGCTCCTTCACCAGCAGCAGAGTTAACATGTATTAGTTCACACAAACACTCCATCCATGCCTTTGTTCCGGCCCTCCGGTCCAGTTTAAGAACCCATTGTGGCCCTCGAGTCAAAAAGTTTGCCCACCCCTGGTTTAATAGGACATCGGGGAACAGGCCTAAGCTGCAGTCTGGCCTCCCTCTGCTGGAGGCGACTGGGCTGATCAGGGGAAGGCGCTGCCCCCATCACCCTGCTGCTGCTGCCACTGCCAGCTGCAGCAGCTGCAGCAGTTGCGAGGCCTGAGCCCCAGGCCTCGCAGCCCTTGGGGATCATGGCTGCCTGAGCCCCGGGCCTCACAGCCACTGTGGCTTTGTCTGGATGGACATCCGGAAAACATCTGCCCTAATCAGAATATTACCCTTTTATTAGTATAGATGGCCCCAATGCATGGAGTAGTGATGCTGGCAATTTGGATATGCCAAAGAAAAGCAATAAAGTGTATGTATTTCTATTTATTTATTTCTGTCAGCAATTTTTTATAATTTTTAGTGTTCAGATCTTGACTTTTGTTATATTAAATTCTATGTATTTTATGTTTTTAAAGCCATTATATATAAAATTATTAAATTTCATTTTCCAATTGATTCCCATTAATATATAAAACACAACCAATTTTTTTATATTAACCTTACACCATGCAATCTCATTAAATTCACTTACTATTCCTAGTAGTGCTTTTGTGGATTTCTTAGACTTTTCTATGTAAATAATCAAGACATCTGCAAGGGGAGAAAATTTTATTTATTCCTTTCCAATCCTATGCCATTTATTTCTTTATCTTGCCTTATTGCAAAAGCTAAAATGTCCAATACAACATTAAAGACAGAGTGGTGACAGTGGACATTCTTGTCTTATACTTGATCATATAGGAAAAATTTTCTGTATTTCACTATTAATTTTGACGTTATTTTAAGTTCTTTTATATATGTCCTTTAACCAATTGAATAAGTTTCCTTCTATTTCTAGTTTGCAGAGAGATTTTATCATGACTGTGTTCACCTTTGTCAAATGTTTTTGCCTCGATTGAAATGTTCATAGGGCTTTTGTTTATTCTGTTACTATTATGAATTATACTAAATTTTTAAACACAGATATATTAAAAAGTTGTGGAATAGCCCTAGCTTGTTTGGCTCAGTGGATGGAGCATCGACCTGTGGACTGAAGGGTTCCAGGTTCAATTTTAGTCAAGGGCATGTGCCCAGGTTGTGGGCATGCAGGAGGCAGCCTATCAACGATTCTCTCTCATCATTGATGTTTCTATCTCTCCCTCACCCTTCCTCTCTGAAATCAATAAAAATGTATTTTTTAAAGTTGCAGAAGAAATAATATAGAGAACAATAAACACATTAAGGAGGATAAGAATGATGGGAACTGCTGTTTTAAACAGAGGAGGCAAGGCTGGCCTCTCTGGGGAGCCCACATGTGAATAAAGCCCTAAATAAAGTAAGGCAGCAAGCTGTGCAGAAGTATGAGGAAATATCTTTCCAGGTATCCCCCGCACATGAGAAGACAGGGTTGGAGAGCTACAGAGTCCCTGCCATTTGGGCATGAGGGTGAAGGAAACCCATCCATTCCTCATGGGTGGAGGAGGCCAGAGGACAGAGACGTCATGGGCAACTGTTCCAATATCCAGCCTATTTGCAAGACCTTTCCCTATGTAACTCACTTCTTGCTTCCTCTCTTTAAAAAAACAAACTAATGATGTAAATTTTGCCTTTTTCTCAAAGAAGTTTCCCTAGAGCACAGGTGATGCTTACACATTTAGATGTCAAAGGCTATCTCAGTTGGCAGAGCTATCCAAAGCTGAGATGTCAACAAAGTACGTTAGAAAGTGGGGGTCGTGGCTGTCACATCTAGTTATGCAAGGATGCACCAGGACATCAGAGCAAGGAGCGTCACTGATTAATTGAACAAAGGCACTGTGTGGGCTGTCGGCAGTCCTGAGAGCAAAACCAGAGCATAGGTATGTCCAAGAGACAACAGGGCCCTGTTCCTCTGTGTGTAGTGAGAGGCCATGGACCTTGTTCGTGGGAAGAGAGATTCAGGTGAAAGATGGAGAAAGAGACCCAGTGATCTGAATGGTTGTAAAGATTCTCCGAGAACAGCTTTCCAAAAGAAGGCAACCTGTGATATTTCATCTTTGATCCTGTGTAGGTGGAGGGTTTCTCAGCGTCTCTTCTAGCAATATATCTGCTCTTGTGTCTCCCTTCCCTTTCTGAGCGTTGGGATCATAGGCCAAGCATGGCCACTTAGAATATGCGTGTTGATCTAACTGTACGACATTATATATGCAAATAATGTGACATTTCACTTCAAAATTCTGAGCTCAGATTTTTAATAATACAGGGTCAGAGTGCATACTAAAAATAACTACTTTTTATTGGGGGTGCTGTCTGAATTATATTATTTAATCCTTTCAGCATCGTGTATAAGGTAGATAATATTAATAACTCCCTTTTACAAATTATAAGAATGACATACATACATAGTAGTATTTGCAATGTGACATGAACTGTTCCAATCACTTTCATTGTATTAACTAAATGAATCCTACTAACAAATCTTTGAGGTAGGCCAGTGATGGCGAACCTTTTGAGCTCAGCATGTCAGCATTTTGAAAAACCCTAACTTAACTCTGGTGCCATGTCGTGTGTAGAAATTTTTTGATATTTGCAACCATAGTAAAACAAAGACTTATATTTTTGATATTTATTTTATATATTTAAATGCCATTTAACAAAGAAAAATCAAAGAAAAAAATGAGTTCGCGTGTCACCTCTGACACACGTGTCATAGGTTCGCCATCACTGAGGTAGGCACTGTCATTATCCCGTGTTAGTGACAGCAAAACAAAGTTGTAGGTAACACACTTAGTAAGTGGCAGAGCTTGGAATTTCTCTGGTTCCAGGGCCAATGTGATTAACCAACACATTATTTTCTCTCCCCAGATTCTCTGGCCAAAATAACCAACATTTTAGGACCTTTTAGGACATCTATTTTGATCTCATCCCAAAAACAATATCATTCTGAGCTCTGAATCCAAAAGACTCTGTGTTCTTCTTAGAGGAGGGGAGCGTAGCAAGAAGTGGGAAAGTGAGTCTTTGAATGTGTTTACTCCCAACGAAGTGTCCATGGGAGGGAAAAAATCAAGAGTTCAGAATTGTTCTTTCAAAGCCTGACAGCCCCCTTTAAACGATCCGATCTGGTGCCACCCTCACAGTAAGTGGCTGGAGTATAGATTTCCCATTTGGTCATAAACACCCATTATCTCACCCCCTACCCGCCCCCGCCACCACCACCACCATCCACACACGCTCGCCAAATTTACTTTTAACTGCTCTCAGCACCGAGACAGAAGGGGGGCAGGATAATGAGTCTGCACAATGTATAATTATTATAAATGAGCGGAGATAAACTACACCTGTCAAAATAACTGATCAGCCTCCTAAATCGCTGGGTTCTCCACGCACTGTTTTGTAAACTCGAGTTATTCACCCTTGCTAATTTCTCCCACTGCTGCTCCCCAGACTTCCCCCCTCCCCCCGATTTGAGCCCCTGCCGTTCACTCAGAAGGTGCTCATCGCCCCTAAATTCTTCTGAGTGTTAGAGAAAAGATTGCAGTAAATGGTTCCCGCAGGCGATGAATGACTAAATAGCTGGAGTTCCCTGGAAGGATTCAGACATGGGCTGGCTCATTGTGGCTCCGTCCATCATCATTCAGCCTTTCAATGAAACCCCCTTTTTGTTCTTTTCCCAAGTGACAGAAAGACAATGGCAACACGGCATCGATGTCAAGCTCATTTTGCGTGTATTTAAGGCATAAGTAACTGTATTTAAGGAATGTTCAGCCGACAGGAGTTTGGATGCAGAAACACTTAGGTTCAGACTCTGAAGTTCAAATCCAACAAAGCGATTGACTGGTCCCGAGGTTCTGAGTCCGTGTCAACAGCAGGGTAGAGTAATTGTCTATGTGGCTTCTAATGATCTTTCTTCCTTATGTCTGTTTCCCTGTGAAAAAATTTTTTCCTTTCTATAGGGGTGGATTGGCCAGGATTCTCAGGATGTAAGCTACAGAAACAAGGAAGGCAATTTTGCTAGAAGGACAATGAGGTCTCTCAGCACATCAGAGATAGACATGAAGAACCAGGCAGGAAGCCCGGGCCCCTCTCAGCAGGAGCATGTCGGGAACAGGGACTCAGTACTTTCTCAGGGACGAAATCTGTCATTTTAGCACCACCCTATCTTTGAGGGGAGATCTGATTGATGTTGATAGAGCCACGTGTTCAAATACAAGGGTGGGTGAGCAGGATACTGTGAAAAGTGAGCTCATAGCAAGAAGAAGGGAAAAGAAGAACAAAACCTCCACAAATGTAGCTCCCACACTGTGTTTTGCTTTGTTACTCCACACAAGAAACCCTCAGCCTTCCAGGCTTTAGTCCCTGCTCCAACACACACTTGGGCCCAAGACACAAGTCTGCCTCCCTTTGGGTTCTTGGGTGACAAGCAGCTCTAAGAAAAGAAGGGCAAGCGGTGACTGGTTCATGTGGCTGTTTAGACAATGATGGGTCTGTGGACCTGCTCCTTGCTGGACTGGTCTGGAGACTGTGTTGGGAGAATAATGACTGGGCAGCTGGCCTCTGTTTACCAAACATCCATGAGACTCCTTACTTTCAAATCTCTCTCCCAGCTCAATCTACTGATGATCCCATGGTCAGCGTTCCCTTAGGAATGCGGAATTCCAAGGATGATATTCAAAACCTGCAATAATCTACAGGGCACAGCACCCCTCCTCCTTCCCCCCACCTCCCCGAACAGATTCAGACCCCGCTGTGCCAGGAATGACCACTGGATCTTGAGAGATGCAAGGGCTTTAGGGAACAAGCCGGGCAGCCAGGATATTGGCAGAGCTGCCCAGGGATCTCAGTACAGTAGCTGCTTACTGCCCAGCCCAGCGTATTTCACTGGTTTAACAGCCCGAATGGCTATGTTGGTGTTTCTGGTTTCAGACCTGTATGTAGCATCTGGAAGACTTCAGTTGCTGGGTCTTTGGGTTCTTTAAACAGAAAATACCTAAGAGCAGTCCTTGTGGTTAGAAATTTTGATTGAGGAGAGAGAAATAAAGGAGATTTAAAAAGGAGTTGAAGCCTGGCTGGTGTTGCTCAGTGGTTGAGTGTCAACCTATGAACCAGGAGGTCACTGTTCAATTCCTGGTCAGGGCACATGCCTGGGTTGCAGGCTTGATCCCCAGTATGGGGCATGCAGGAGGCAGCCAATCAATGCTTCTCTCTCATCATTGAAGTTTCTGTCTCTCTCTCTCCCTTTCCCGTCTTCTCTGAAGTGAAGGAGTTATGAAAGAAAAGGTACAGATAGATCCCAGCAGCAACCAGAAGCTTTCTCCAGAATACGGGAAACTGGAGAGATTGGCTGAAATGTATCTGAGGGTATATTTGTCCTTCAGGGAGAAAATAAAGCCCAAAAGACAAAAGTCACTGGTGAGTATCAGGCAAATTTTGGTTTTATTCCAAAGGCACCTAGGACACCTAACTGGTGAAAACTGAACAGGCGCTAGGTTGTCCTCCATTGCTGGTGCCGCAGTGAAGTAAAGGGGAGTGGCCAACATTGGGGTGGCCGCATCTTATCAATGTTCCGTTTCTAGGAGCAAACGGCCATTGGCATTCACCCTGCAAGAGCCTGTCTCTCTGACTCATCAGCCTGGATCTCGAATGACCAGGGTCACTTAGTTCTGACCCTCTTTCCAAGGCCCACCCAGTGCCTTGAATTTCAACCTGGTCCCAATCCCTATCACTCTTTTTCCTGTTACCAGCCTTGCTTTATCTTGAAGGCCTAATGTCCCTCTTACTATGACCTTGACTGACATTCAGAACCATATCTGGCTACTTAGCCTTTGGATGCTCTGGGTAAATACCTTTCCCAATTCTTTTTGGCCACTGGCACTAGGATGGCACCTCCATGCACAAGAGGATCAATAGCCAAGCACAGTCATTCCCTCAAAGAAAGTAGCGTTTGTTTTGCCCATAAAGACCGGCTATGGCGTGAGGCCATTCCCTTCCAAAGAAACTGTGGAGTCTATTGCTTTTGCTTCTGTCTCAGATTTCATGAGATTTTGTGGGGGGAAAAAGAAACAACAACAACAAAGAACACCTTTAAAAACCTGATTTGCTTCCTATGCAGTGAGTGGGAAGGTATGTTCCTTGCCTTGGTCAGAGTAGCGAGGGCCCCCAGCTGGATCTTCTGGCCCCCATCCTTGGCTGTTGAAGCCCTCTCTACAAAAGACACTCACCATTTCAGACCACTTGGGACATTAGTTGGCTATTTGTGTGATTGATAAGGAAGCTTGTCAAAAGTTCAGGGCTTAACTGTGCTTTCAGAGCATTATTGGGAGAGTTGAGGGAGGGTGTGGAACGCCAAACAAACCTGATGCCTTTGTGAAAAAGATGTTAGAAAACGTTCCATCGTGCACCTGCTTGCCAGGCAAGAAAATTGGTTGGGAGGAATGTTTGAAATGGGAAGTGACTCCTGGGCTCAATGTGCTTCTGGAGTTAGTTGTTTATAAAAGCAAGGAAGCAAAAGTGGTCTTTTGTTTCATTCTTTAGAAAATGTAAATGTTTTACACCTCAGTCTTACTGTTTAAAGCTCTTTTGAGGTATGTTTTAATAGCAAAAGCTCTGGAATCTGAATTCTAGACCTGACTGTGCTCTCAACACAACATGTGATATAGAATATATTCACTCATTCATTTGTTCGTTCATTCAATATTTATTGAGCAGTTACTATGTGCCACACACTATGCTGGACACCAAGAATACTTAGGAAGGTACGGTAGACACCATCCCTATTGTCAAGTGACAATTGGGTCCAGCAAGATGGAGGCCAATGGTGACTTCAGCAAGAGCCATTTTCCACGAAGAGATGGCATCAGAAGCTGTACTGGAGGGGTTGACGAGTGGCTGCGGAAGAGGAATGGGAAATGGCGAGGGCTAACAGTGTTTCTAAGCTTTTCAAGAGGCAAACATATCTGAATTGCCTAGTCTTACAGAAGAGAGATTGAACCAGATCAACGGCCCCCACTCCAGATACAGCAAATAGATAGTGCCCAAGTCAACCACTTTTTAAAAAAATATATTTTATTGAATTTTTTTACAGAGAGGAAGGGAGAGGGATAGCCAGAAACATTGATGAGAGAGAAACATCGATCAGCTGCCTCCTGCACACCCCCCACTGGGGATGTGCCCGCAACCAAGGTACATGCCCTTGACCAGAATCGAACCCAGGACCCTTGAGTCCACAGGCCGATGCTCTATCCACTGAGCCAAACCAGTTCTGGCCCAAGTCAACCACTTGATGGGAGATTTCTTTGATGGAGTCTAAATTCAGAATGGCTGGAATGAAATAGAATGATTGTCGTTTTAGCAAAGCTTAGTGAAGAAAGAAGTTCCCTCCTGAGTCCACATATGTGCCCTCAGATACTGATGATTCTCCAGTATGGCCTTTGGACACTGCAACATGAGTTCAGACTAAAGACCGAGCTCTTAGAACACAATGTTGCTTGGAGTAGATGCTCCAAGGGCTAAGAATAGACATGTATTAAAATTTTGTGGCCTCACCAGTGTGACTCAGTGGTTGAACATCAACCTATGAACCAGGAGGTCACAGTTCAATTCCTCCTCTGGGCACATGCCCGGGTTACAGGCTCAATCCCCAGTAGGAGTGCATGCAGGGGGCAGCCAATGATGCTTTCTCATCATTGATGTTTTCATCATTGATGTCTCTCTCTCTCTCTCTCTCTCTCTCTCTCTCTCTCTCTCTCTCTCTCCCTCTTCCTCTCTGAGATCAATACAAATATATTTTTAAAATTTGTGCTGAGGAAGTCTTATGGGTGCTAGCGATAAAGTCCTCCCTTGACCTTCAAGCTACTGCTCTATTTATCTCTTTCTTAACAGCAAAACTTCTCAAAACACATGATAGAAAGCACCTGGGAGCACTGCAAACATATATATGGGTTTGTTGATGCTGGTTTTTATTATCATTGCTAGGACTCCATCTAATTTTCAACTGTTCCATGGTGTTAGCTTTGTCCTTGGTGAAATCATGGTCCCAGACGGCTGCTGCCATTCCAAGCATTCCATGCGATGCCCAGCGAAGGAAAGGAGCCATCTCTCCCACTGTCTCTCTCTTTGTCAGCAATGAAAACTATCCCCCAAAGCTTCAGCATTTACTTCTCACATCTCATTGGCCAGCACTGCATTGAGTCGCATTTCTAAACCAATTTCTGGCCAGGGGAATGTGCCTCCGTGGTGGAATTAGACTAATTATGATTTCCCTTGGACCTGGGGACTTGGCCAGCAAGGATGTGGGAGCATAGCTTTGGCATCACACAGGGTCTGTGTGTCCAATGACTGCCCGACCAGCATGTGAGCAGTTTTGGGACTGGTGGCATTGCTTCAGAAAGTAGAGAACATTCAAACCTCCTGGGGTCATTCGGTGGAAGGGCACACAGAGTTGCCAAGGAGTGTTTTATAAATAAACTAAAGACCCGGTGCACAGATTCATGCACATTGGAAGGAAATTAACTACAAGAAATATTTTAGAGGCTGGGGAGAGACAGAGGGAGGTTGGCCACCAGGAAGGGATCCTGGGAGGGCTCCAGGGTGTGCCCGGCCCATCCTGCCCAGTCCTGATCAGCTGGACCCCAGCAGCAAGGTAACCTACCAGTCAGAGTGTCTGCCCCCTGGTGGTCAGTGCACGTCATAGCGACTGGTTGAATGGTCCAATGAACAATCAGACACTTAGCATATTAGGCTTTTATTACATAGGATATTTAACAATGAGCAGGTGTTCTGGGCGAGGGGTGATAAGGCTACAGTCTTGGGAACACTGTCTCTGGCTATTTCCTGCAGGACACACATTTATGGCCACTGACCAAAGACCTTAAATGAATAATGGATACCCTGAACTTTCACTAAGACCCCCTGGGTGGGAGAGTCAGTTACACTACACACTTAGTGAGGTTGGACAGTGTGATGCTGTGATTTAATAATAACTATATTTGTGTCTTCCTCCCTGTTTCCAGCACAGAGCTCCTAAAACCTTGGAATTTTCTAACTGAAAGCTCTAAAGGTGTCTTTGGACCTCACACCTAAGGATGGGGCTGGTTGCCAGGAGAGCCAACTATATGATTGGGGGCTGGAACTTTGAAATGACTAATAATTTAATCGATCATGACTGAGTAGTGAAACCTCCACAGAATCCCAAAAGGATGGAGTTGGGAGGGCTTTAGGTTAGTGAGTGCGTGGAGGTGCTGGAAGCTCTGGGCCCTTCCCATACCTTGCCCTGTGCACCTCCTCCATCTGGATGTTCCTGAGTCACATCCTTTAGAACAAACTGGTGATCTTGTAAGTAGTGTTTCTTTGAGTTCTCTGAGCTTCTCTAGCAAATTAATCTAATCCAAGAAGGGGGTTGTTAGAGCTCCTGATTTATAGCCAGTGGGCAAGAAGGGCAGGTGATGCCCAGCAGGGGTGGCTCAGTGGTTGAGTGTCGAACTATGAACCAGGAGGTCATGGTTTGATTCGTGGTCATGGCATATGCCCAGGTTGCAGGCTCAATCCCCAGTGTGGGGTGTGCAAGAGGTAGCCAATCAACGATTCTCTCTCTTCATTGATGTTTCTCTCTCTCTCCCTCTCCCTTCTTCTCTGAAATCAATAAAAAATATATTTTAAAACTGTAAGTACAAAAATATATATTTTTTAAAAAGAAGTACAGTGACAAGCTAGACTAGCATCTGGCATCTGTAGTGAGAGAGAGAGGCAGTCTTGCAGGCCTAACCTCTTAACCTGTGGGGTTTGGTGCCGTCTCCTGGTAACTAGTGTCAGAATCGAGTTGAATTGAATTCCTAGACACCCTGTCTCATCCCCCACCCCCACGAATTGGGGTTGGGTCCAGGAACCCCTAAGAGACAGTAACACATTTCAGTATTTCGTGAAAATGAACCCCGAACAAATGAAACAATGACAACGATGAGAGCCCCACCTTATTTTCTTCTCCCTAACTGATTCTCTGGAAAATGGAGCAGCACGCGATGGCCTGGGAAAAAGAGAGAGTGAATCTTGAAGGCAGTCCCAAAAAGCAGGAAGGATGAGGAGAAGACTGTGGAGCTAGAGATTCATGACTACCCATCTGACCTACCCCTTCTAGAAGCCCAGTTAATAATGTGTCTCCTGCTCAGGGCAGCTGCACAAGGGCACCATGTCTGCTGGCGGCTGGACTATTGTTATTCAGGGAGCTTATCACCAGATTAGACACTGGGCTCAACAGTTGTTTTTCCATGATGATCCCTAAGTCAGGGTCTTGTTCACACGGCTTAAGCCATATCTCCTCCTTAAGCAATGACTTGTTTATACCTTCAGATCAACCACAACTCTTTGGAGTTTGTTTGCATATGTTAACTAATTAAGTACCTAAGCATGCATCCTTAACAGAAAAAATAAAATGTGATTTTTAAAAATATATGCTTACAAATATATTTTGCTTTAAAGTCTTAACAAAGTGATTTTTGAACTCTTAAGTAGAATTTCTGGATGTTAGAGCGAAAGGTAGGTCTGTTGATACCATCCAAGCCAAAAGCCTGCAGCCCACATGGCAGTGGTCGCACCAGCTGTTTCTGGGTAGCCCTGAAACCTCAGGTTTCACAGGAAAGAAGGGTCAGTCAGTGTTGTTATTATCACTAACTGACCGAGAGGAACAAGAAAACTTCTGGAGAGAGATGACTTTAAGAGATGCCAGGACTATTCCAGAGCAGACTACACATACTAGTAATTGCACTCGATAGAAAGAGATGTAAGGGCTTTTGATGTTAATAAAATCATAAAGGTTGTTAAGAAAAACAGCAGTCCCGACCAAGCCTCGTGCTATGAATACTTATGTCACACAGGCTTGGAGGTGTAAACAAAAGAAACCATTTCTGGGGAAGATGAGCAAAACAGAACATTCTGGGAAGGAAATAAGGTGGTGTGTCATGTCGTTGAGCGTGCTGGTGAGCTTCCGGTGAAAACTGGCGTGTCAAAGGGGGCCTGGGAGGCTGAGAGCACTGGCAGGGACATGTTTCAGAATGAGTCTGACTAGGACGGTTGAACTTCTGAACAACTGCACCTGCCTCCCTAGGATCTGCAGCTTTTAATTGGTCAACCTGGGTCACATGGCCACGTCTCAGCTGCCAGAGAGAGGCAACATCTCCTAACAGTTTGCTTATTGGGGTTGGGAATGTATCCCAGCAAGGCCCTTATAATGGGAAATTTCACCAAATAGAAAGGATGTTCAGGTTCTAGGTAGGGCCCCTTCCCCCCCCCCCCAAAATGAGATAGATAAATTAAATTCAACTACCCCTTTGGTCACCCAAAAGCCTCCTAACCCTCTTTTTATATTAAAAATATATATAAGCTTGCTTCCCACTAACAGTACCAATTCAACTCTCCCTTACACAACTGAGAATGGTCTATGAATGTCCTGGTCACAGCCCTGTCCCTGGTATGGTTGTCCTTTTCCACCAGCCTATACCACTACCCATGAGTGCCACCCGCAGGGACAGTCCTGGCTGATGCACACAGGGCAGACCCACCGTGGGCCAAACAAATTGTTTCCTCCTCCGTTATTGGAAAATTCTATGATGTCATAGATGTGGAATGAGAGAAGAGCAACAAAGTAAAAGGAGGAAGTACATTTGGAATTTGGGCAAGTGTTAATGTAATTTATCTGTGCCTTTAAGACCATCTGAGTGTCTATCTATCTATCTATCTCTCCCTCTCTCCATTTCAGTCGACCAACCAAGCCATCATTAGAACTAATCCCAGTTGTCTGAGTTAATTCTGAGTTTCCAGCACAAAAACCCATATAAAATAATTATTTTGTGACCAATCCTTTTCCACCAAGCCTTCAGTTTTTAATTGGACTCCCAGCTCAAGGAATACTGGGGGACGAGCCTATTTATAGGAATGGAATCCGTGCATAGAACTAGCTTCTCCTTCAAAGACAATGCTTTTAGACAAGAACATTACCTTCAGGCGTCAACCATGGGGAGGGAGGGTGGCTTTCATGGGGATCCGTAGGAGAATTACTGAGCCTTGGGAGTCCCCAGTGCTCCAAACCTTCCCACATATCCTCGTCGCAACTCCTGAAGGCCCACTGTTTCCTTAACAGTAACCTAGCTGATACAAAAGATATTTGGTGACGCTGTAAATTCAACAAACATTGGGCTGGCCATCCACAGGATCAGGATTTGCTTTTGCTTTTCAGCTGCAATAGGAAACAGCAGACGCTGAAAGTCCCCGATTTCTTAGCTTTGAGCCAAAATCTTAGAGAGCCAAGGATGTCATTCTATTTCTTTACAACACCACCCATAGTCCATGAATTCCTCATATGACATGTTGATACAGTAATTGTGTAAAAAATTTTTCTGGTCCTTTTCTTTTCCATATTGAAAGCTTTAAGCTTCTCGGTCTATTTTTCCTCCCTTGCTACTAACTGATGTGATTTCGCTGCTTAGCTCAAATGCAGACCCTTCTAACCTCTGATGAAAGACATCGTAAAAAAGAAAAGATATGGTTTTGTGTAGCGATGCTGTACATGCAAATATATTGTCTTAACAAGAGTCAAAAATACTCACTGGATCTGGTTTCAGCCACCTGGGTAACTCACTTTTCACTTCTAAAGGAGCTGTAATTGTCTTTGTTATTTTAATTAGTTGCGGCCTTTGTACAATATATACAGTAATGTCCTCACTTTTGTAAAGGCTACCAACACTTGCAGGTTCTTTCACAAACCAGGTTTTTATGGGCACTTCCCTCTTTATCCTACATGCAGGGAAGTTAAAACAAACAAATGAAACTTCTGACTCTGTTGCTTTCATTTAAACAAAGTCTCTCCGTGAACTTCAATAGCAGCCTGTTACTCACTGTTCTGTGGTAGCGAACCCCCACTCTGCCTTCAATGGGCACTGCATTTGACGTGACCTAGTACATTAACTGTATGACTACCTGTGTCATTGTGACTTATATATAATAAGAGATAAATATTTGCTCTTTGTCCTTGTTTCTGGCACAGAGATTTAAAAACCCTTGGAATTAGGATGTCAGACAGTAAGCTCTCTTCTGCTATATTAATGAAGTGACTTTTGGACCTCACCTGAGGATGGGGGCTGGTTGTCAAAAGACTGAACCCTCTGATTAGGCTGGAATTTTCAATTTCTCTTTGACCTCACGGGAGGGGAGAGAGGCTGGAGATTTGAGTTTAATCACTTATGGTCAGTGATTTAATCAGACATGCCTGTGTAATTGTTAGGGGCAAAAATAGAATATTGGGGACTCGCTATAGTTATCCTATATAATAAAAGCCTAATATGCTAAGTGTCCGACCATTCGTTCCACCACTCGACCAGTCGCTATGAGGCACACTGACCACCAGGGGGCAGACATTCCGACCGGTAGGTTTGCTTGCTGCTGGGGTCCGGCCAATCAGGACTGGGCGAGACAACCCTGAACGCCTGATTGGCACAATCAAGACTGGGATTGAGACTGGGTGAGATGGCTAGACATGCCCTGGACGAATCTGTGTAATGGGCTGGTTTTGGCCCAATCCCCACAGGCCAGGCCAAGGTACTGGTATCTAGTAAGAAATATTAGTCATGCTCTATTAACCATGATTGCCTTGATCTGATTTTTAAAAAGGACATTCTAACCAGGCTGGAAGTTGTATGACCCCAGGACCTGGGAGTCAACCTTGGGAATTCGGTTCCATTCTCATTCAAGAACTGCCTATTATCATGGAAAGAATAATATCCTTGTTGCCCAAACAATGGTGTCCCACCCCAGCCCACATAGCCGACTTCCCCCTGTAATTCCTACTTCCCCAAGTCATCCTTGTCCTACCCAATATAAGCAATTGGTTTACGGTGGGGAATAGAGCAGATTTTTGTGGATGACCTGCTGCTCTCTCATACTGCTGGCATCAATGGAAATAAACGCTCATATATGATTCAACCCTGTCTCTGCTTAATTGGCTCAAGTAGTGACAAGCAGCCCTGGCCCATTGGGTGTTCGGTTTCATATTGAATCCTCCATGAAAACCTGAAAGGGCGGGGTTCAGAGGGCTTCGGGGTTGGTGAGCTTGTGGAGGTGCTGGGAGGGTGGTGCCCTGGAGAGGACTGGGAGCTCTGGACCCTTCCCCACACCTTGCCCTGTGCGTCTCCTCCATCTGGGTGTTCCTGAGTCACATCCTTTATAACAAACTGGTCTTCTAGTGAGTACAGTGCTTCTGAGAGAGAGAGAGAGAGAGAGAGAGAGAGAGAGAGAGAGAGAGAGAGAGAGAAGGAGAAGAAGAAGAAGAAGAAGAAGAAGAAGAAGAAGAAGAAGAAGAAGAAGAAGAAGAAGAAGAAGAAGATCAACAGCAACAACAAGAAATAGTATGGCAGTACTCACAGTGATCTCCAAGTTTGCTATTACTATCCCCATTTTAGAAATGCAATTAACAAAGGCTCAAAGGGGTAAAGCGACTTGTGTGAAGTCACACAAGCAAGTCCCTGGCAGAGCTGCAACTAAACCTGTCGAGTCTGACTCCCAGCCGGCATTCTAAGCCAGAACTTTCTAATCCTTAACTCTGTTATTTTCCAGCGTGACACACCTTTTCACTAACAGAAAGTGAAAACGCACCACCACCCAAAGTACAAAAGCCAACGACACAAACACTCCCCTCCAGAGAAGCACACTTTTCCTAGCAGTACATTTTGAGAGAATTTTCTGAAAGGGCCATTCTATAGAACGATTCTGTAGGGTGACAGACAGTATCCTCACCAAGAGTTCAG
>NW_006294778.1:373934-380500 GCF_000327345.1 Myotis davidii
TGGAATTCATGGCTTATGCTTGTGGCAGAACACTGTCATATATCATATTTTTCCATTTATAAGATGCCCCCATGTATAAGATGCCCCTGTTTTTCCAACCCAAAATTAAGAAATCAATATTTTAAACATCAAACAGAACACATTTTTATTTAGTAATTACTGCGGATAATGTTTACATACCAGTACTATGAGATTATGCAGCATATCACTTTATTCGGCCTCTGTTGCATCACTGCTCCCTTCTTCATCACTATTACTTCCAGACATATCAATTTCTTCAACTTCTATTGTATCACTGCTGTCTTCTGAGTCACTGTCTATAGATGTGAGATCTTCCTCATAACCGGATGGCATTTTCTGAGCTAACTTTGTGTTCTCATGGCCAATCCTTCTCTCCTCATGAAAGTGAAGCACCATCTTGCCTTTCCTGTAAAATCAACAATGTTCATTTTGCTTGCAAACATTCTTGCCTGACATTGAGTAAACTTGGTTGACACACATAAGCCACTCTGGCACTGCTCCATAATCCAAGTCTTATGCCTCTGCTCCAAGTTTGCCCATGTTGCTGGTTTTCCTCTTAAGGACGTCTCTTTTTTGGCATCTTAAGGAGTTGTTCTTCCTGTTTTCTCCACTGTCTGATCACACACTCAGCGGGAGGAGGTCCAAATTGTCTCTCTGCAGCTCTATTTCCATGTTCTTTTTGCATAGCTGATTCAGTTTGAATTTTGCAGAGTAAGACAATCACTTACCGGTATTTATTTTTTGACATTTTTCTGGGCTCAGAATGCTCTGGTCCCTGTTGCACCTGCACAGTCTCCACCTCCACCTCCAATTACGTCATCAGCTGACATCAGTAACCATAAGGCCCATGATTGGAGGAAGCCTGTTTGACAAGGTATGGGCAGCTGCTGACTTCTGTGTATAAGATGCCCCTCAATTTTAGAAAAAAATAGTGTCTTATAGACAGAAAAATACGGTATATTTAAACACACAGGGTCAAAGGCCATACACACCTGGCTTTGAATTCTGCCTCTGACACTCGAGCTGTGGCATCCTGGGCGTTCCCCTTAACCTTCCTGAGCTTCATGGTAGTTGTTGGAGTCAGGAGGATAAGACTCGAACATCCTCTCTGTCATGAGTGTTGAAGGATAAAGTGCAGCTAAAGCCCTTAGGAAACACAGTGTCTGTCACATTAAACGCTCAACAAAGATTGGCTGTTATTACCCTTGGGGGACCTTTGATAAAAGGCCCGGGTATTCCATGGAGGAGCAGGTCAGCTAAGGATTCCAGAGAGCAACTGCAGTGACGTGGCGAAGCCTCCTGTTGGTCCACCTTGCTCCTGAACTTCCACCAGAGTGAACCCAGGCAGAGTTTTGTTTATTTTTCCCCCCAGGGAGATAATGCATCCACCCTCTCTAATTCAAAGTCATTAAGCAGACAAACTAAGATAGTGTGTGTGTGCAGAAAAAGCACTGGGAAGAAAGTTAAGTGCTATGTAGTTGCAAGCTATCGTCCTGGTGGCTGTTATTATTTCTGGAAAGCTTTTTACCCAGGTAAATAATAAGACTTGCCCTGGAAAGACCTTTTAGTAAGTGAAGTCTAAACATGTGGCCACACACAAAAAAAGTTTAAGGGATTTAAATTAGTTTGGCACAAGAAAGGCTGAACAGGGCGATTTAATTATTTGCTGTAGCTTGAATATTGCCTCCGCAGGCAGGGTTGTGACCAAATCGTCTAGCTTCTACCCAGTTCTAAACAATAGGAAATGAGTTTCGAGTGCAACTGGGAGCGATCAGGTTCACCCTAAGAAACACATCCAAAGGTCCTATTGGAAGGACCAGTGTACGTTCTGTTGGTGTAACAGCTGGGGCTTTCCAGAACGAGGAGTCCAAGAGGATGTTTTGGACCCAAAAGCGCCAGTTTTTCATAAAATAAGATTGATTCTAAAGGGAAACTGGGATGGGGCATTAGTTCCTCAAAAGGGAAGCCCATGATGAACAAGAATAGATCCAGATTGGGGTTTGGGGGGGGGGGCTGGGGAGGTTGTTAGAGAGCAACCAAAGGACTTGTATGCATGCATATTAGCATAACCAATGGACACAGACACTGGGGCAGTGGGGGCTTGCCCGGGGTGGGAATGGCTGGGTGGGGAGGCATCTTATACTATCATAGTCAACACTCAAATTACTGAATAATGTTTTCAGTGCATTAATAAAAGTGAACACGTTTCCTTTTTTAGGCGGCATAAGGTGCTCAAGTTTAGTGGCTCTCTCTTCATCCTCCACAGTTCTCCAGAGACGTCCCCATGGGCCTACTTTAGGCTCTTGAACTTGATACTTCTTTTCTGCTCATTCATTTCCTGGTATTACTGTGCGCTTGTACTGGTCATCTGGAGGCAAAGATCTAGCCTACCCAGTTTTGTCTCCCATAATTACATTTTGTGCATGAATGGAAAAATGCCTTGAATGTGTCTGGCCAGCATGGCTCCGTGGTTAAATATCTGATATGCAGGATGTATTTTCATTGTTCACGACCCACAGGTTGAGGACCACTGGTAGAGAGATGCAGGGATAAGGGCTTCAGGCAGACCATCATGAAGGGGAAAGTGGGGTTTCTCTAAATCTCATTAACAGATACCCAACTTAAAGACAGAGTGCTGGAATTTTGTTGGAGAAAGTCCCAGAACTGTGCTGACTTGGATCAGCATTAATTCATGCTGAGTTCAAACGACCACACTGCCATTTGGCAGCCCATTGATTCATCTCTTGTTGATTCCCCTAAATGCCTTCAACAGCTGTTCCTGTCCTATTCTTCTCTTTAAGACTTTCTCTTCTACTTACTAAGCTCCAGTTACACGGGCCTTCTTTGTATCCCTCACACATGCTACATCCTCCTGCCTCATCAATTATTCCCCCTTCAGATCTCAGCCTAAATGCCCCTTGGAAAGATCGTCCTAAACTCTAACTATGGTCCTTTTTCCACATAGCTCCTTCTTTTCCTCAGTAGCATTTCCCCAATTAACAATTTTGTGTATACTAGAGGCCCTGTGCACAAAATTTGTACACTGGAAGTGGGGTCCCTCAGCCCGGCCTGCCACCTGTCACAGTCCGGGACCCCTCAGGGGATATCCACCTGCTGGCTTAGGCCCAATCCCCTGGGCCAGCAGTCAGACATCCCAGTTATAGCTCCTTCTTTTCCTCAGAGCATTTCCCCAATTAACAATTTTGCATATACTAGAGGCCCGGGGCACAAAATTTGTACACTGGAAATGGAGTCCCTCAGCCCAGCCTGCCCCCTGTCAGGGTCCAGGACCCCTCAGGGGATGTCCACCTGCTGACCACTTCTGGCTGAGCAGCACTCCCCCTATGAGAACGCACTGACCACCAGGGGGCAGCTCCTGCGTTTAGTGTATGCCTCCCAGTGGTCAGTGGGTGTCATAGCAACCAGTTGTTCTGCCCCTTGTTCTGCCGTTCTGTTGATTTGCATCTGAGAGTGTTATTATTTAGGTTTTTTTAAAAAAGTATATTTTATTGAGTTTTTACATGAGACGGGAGAGGCTCCCGCCACCACCACTGTGTACGCCTGCCATGAGCTCTGCTTCTGGCTGAGCAGCACTCCCCCTGGTTGAAAGCATGAATGTTAAAACAAACCCCAATGTCTCCATTACAGACATTTTCCACCACTTTTGGCATGTACTCTATAGCACTCCCCCTATGAGAGCGCACTGACCACCAGAGGGCAGCTCCTGCATTTAGCATCTGCCTCCCGGTGGTCAGTGGGTGTCATAGCATTGCTCGGCCCTTCCTTCTGCTGTTCTGTTGATTTGCATCTGAAAGTGTTATTATTTAGGATTTGTGTTTGTTTGTTTCATGTTTATCTCTCCAGTTAGATTATACCCTCCATGGGAGAAAGAACAGGTCTGTTCTATTCACTTTTGGCATCAGGCTAGAAGAGGAAGCCCTCAAAAAGTCCCCATTGGCTCCGTCAGTGTGGTTCAGTGGTTGAGCTTTGACCCGTGAACCAGGAGGTCACCTATTTGATTCCCAGTCAGGGCATATGCCTGGGTTGTGGACTTGATCCCCAGCAGGGGGTGTGCATGAGGCAGCCGATTGATGTTTCTCTCTCATCGATGTTTCTAACTCTCTATCCCTCTCCCTTCGTCTCTCTAAAATCAATAAAAATATATTTTTTAAAAAATCCTGGTTGAAAGCGTGAATGTTAAAACAACCCCCAATGTCTCCATTAGAGACATTTTCCACCACTTTTGGCATGTACTCTATTCATGTTGGGCAACAAAGGGTTAACCCAATACCACGTTAGTCTCAATGGGAGGGTGAATCCAGTGCAACAACTTGGTCCTGCTAATCTGACCACCGACTATGTCTTCTTAATGCGCGGTTGGAGTGGACGATTGTTCCCAAGAGAAGAAGCAGTACCTAGATTACCCCCTCTCATGGAGCCACAGCCTGCCTACCTTGGGAAGCGGGAGTATACCCTTTTCATTAAAATTACAGCACTGAGTGAGTCCTTCAGCGGTGGTATCACACACAAAGGCCTCATAACCAGGCACAAGAACATAATAAGCTGTGACCCTCTCCCTCATAGGCACGAAATAGCTGGTTGATCGCACATTGCCTTTCGCTACTTCTTACAACATTAACACGTGGAAAAGTGGGCCTGTTGATTGACTTGTTATTTCTACCAACTACACGGCTGCTGGTTGGGATGGAGACGCTCACAATCATGGGCCACCTTTATTAAGCCAAAGGAAGCAGCGAAAGCTTGAAATTCACAGACAGACTTTTTTGGGGGAGGGGCGGAAGGTGCGTGTGTAAGAATGAGTCTTTATTACAGGCTAAGTGGCCATTGCTAACAAGGAGCCATCAGACAAAACAGCTCTTCACAACAGTCCCATACAGGCAGCCACACCCTGGCTGGTTAACAAATACATCTTTCCCACAAAGCAACAGCCGCCTCTGTACCTACAGTTGTTATCTGAGCAGCCATCTGCTGCCTCTGGACCCATTGCCTCACATAGCAGCAGCACCTGTGCTCTCTAACCTCAGACAGACTTTCCAATGGAACGCCCACCACCTTCCTCCAGGAGAAACTCTAGGTCTCCACTAGCCGGAGTCTGAAAGGTGTAGTCCTCGCAGGTAAAGTGACATATGGAAGCACAGGGAGGGGAAGACCTGGAATTGTAGCTTTTACACCAGGGGTGGGCAAACTTTTTGACTCGAGGGCCACAATGGGTTCTTAAACTGGACCGGAGGGCCGGAACAAAAGCATGGATGGAGTGTTTGTGTGAACTAATATAAATTCAAAGTAAACATCATTACATAAAAGGGTACGGTCTTTTTTTTTTTTAGTTTTATTCATTTCAAACAGGCCAGATCCGGCCCGCGGGCCATAGTTTGCCCACGGCTGTTTTACACACTCCTCTGGTACAGAGTATCAGAGAGCCATGTGGCAGGAAAAGAAAAGATTCGTTCTCAACCCAGCGAGCCACACACGATGCAAGTTGGCCACGGAGGGGACACTGGGCAGGAGCTATTTGTGCGTATCAATCTCTGTCCAATTCTATGGATCTGGAAAATGGTGCGAAGCGAACGCTGTGAGGACTGAGCTAAGGGAAACCCATCACAATATATTGGTAAACGCTGAGTGCAGATGGATTTGCCCCTATTTGAGGATGAATGAGCCAGAAACAACCAGCATATGAAGCCAGTGAAAAACACTGCCAACAAAGGAAAGGGAAGGACATCCTAAAGATGTAAGGAGAGAGGAGTTCTCTCCAAATGACTTACTATGGGAAATCAAGTCATACTTTAGAATCTGCTTGACATCAATAAAACTGGACCAGAAAGGCTAAGATGTCAAGACAAAGAAAATGAAATTAAAAGGGAGACAGGTGACATAAATAAGAACTGTAAGGAGAACAAAAAGTGAAATATAAATAGAAATTTAAACACAATGAAGCAGTGAAGAGCAGAACTGAACATATGGGAATGATGTGGATAAGGGTTAGGTAGTAATCAGGGTAGTCCTCTCAGATGGTACATGTAAATGTTAGGGGTTAAGGCAATGGAGTGGTGAGTGACATCTACAGTAGATGGCACACATGGACAGTGGAGGGCGCTAACCTGCATCTCTATCCACTCCCTCCCCAGCCATCCGTCAAGGTTGTGAACAGCCTTTGAAAAGCTCCTGCAGCTTTGTCCTGGCAGCTCAGAGAGGTACCTCCAAACTCATCTCCAAGTCTTTGTTATGATCCCCATAATGTGTTCTAGTGCTCACATTTTACAGAGGCAATATTGCGTAGTGGCTAAGGGCACAGACTCTAGAAATATACTTCCTGTTTGGGATCCAGTCCTGTTACTAGCAGTGTGGTTTTTGGTAAGCTATCTGATGTCTTTATTTTTATTTTATTTCATTTTTTAATCCTCACCCGAGGATCTGTTTGAATGGTTTTAGAGAGATGAAGGGGAAAGAGAGAGAGGGAGAGAGAGAGAAAAGGAGAGAGAGAGAGAGAGAGAGAGAGAGAGAGAGAGAGAGAGAGAAACATG
>NW_006294778.1:380589-381988 GCF_000327345.1 Myotis davidii
TTCCTCCCATACATGCCCAGACCGGGAATCGAACCTGCAACCTTTTGGTACATGGGCTGTAGCTCCAAACAACTGAGCTACCTGTGCAGGGCAACTTGTTTTATTTCAAAATTACTGAGATATACTTGACATCTAACATTAGATGAGTTTCAGGTATACATATCATGATTGGATATTGTGAAATTGATCAGCACAATAAGCCTAATAAATCCATCACCTCAGAGAATTGCAACGTATGACTTCTTTATGTCCTACTTATCACATCTGTAAAGTGGCCGTGATGTTGCAGGGAAACTTGTTTTATTTTAAAATTACTGAGCTATACTTGACATCTAACATTAGATGAGTTTCAGGTATACACATCATGATTGGATATTGTGAAATTGATCAGCACAATAAGCCTAATAAATCCATCACCTCAGAGAATTGCAACGTATGACTTCTTTATGTCCTACTTATCACATCTGTAAAGTGGCCGTGATGTAATAGTAACTGCCTCATAGGGCTTCATATGGCTAAATGAGCTCATGCGTGAAAGTGTTCTTACAGTGCCTAGCAGATTGCAAAGCCATGGAAAATCATTATTCAAAGTTTTTGTGTGCGTTGTCACTTTTATTTTTCCTTTCTACTCAAACCCAATCAATACTTCAGGATTTCTACTTCCTGTGAGGCTTTCAACAGAAGCCCTGGGCTCATTTTGAGAGCCCCTGCAGAAAACCTGTCCTTACCTCTTGGATCCTCCCAACCCCAGCCCGGGGCTGGTATCCTAGATCTGCACAAAGGGGAGTCAAGCTGGCATTATAGATATTTTTGGGAAGGAACTGGAATAAATAAGACAGAAGTAAAACATAAATTAGAAAAGCATATGTTGAGATTTACTTTGTGGGGGTGATTTGATTGGCATGTAGGAATGAAAAAAGGCTTAAAGATAGTCACATGGGTTTTTGCTGGTGAGAAATAAAGTTCTGAGCTAAGGCGGTAACCATTGAAATGAAGAGAATTGCTCTGGAGGATATTTTGAGGGTCAGATAAACAGGGATTGGTGACTGAGGAAAACCAGTGGATGAAGTCAGTGGCAAGTTAAGGACTCAATCTATCACCTTAGAATGCTCCCCCCTGTTTCCTTCATCCACTGGCTGTCAGTCAATAAAAGAACAAGAACTGTCTTTACTTATTTTTTTTTTAAATTGAATTTAGAAAGAGAGGAAGGGAGATGGAGAGAGAGAAACATCCATTGGCTGCCTCTGACATGCTCCATACTGGTGATTAAGCCTGCAACCCAGGCATATGCCCTGACCAGGAATGGAACAGGTAACCTCTTGTTGCTTGGGACAACACCCAACCAATAAGTCACACCAGCCAGGGCAGAACTGTCTTTATTATTAGTAAAAATCTCAAA
>NW_006294778.1:382851-388132 GCF_000327345.1 Myotis davidii
CTTGATGTCCCCTGTTCTTCATGGGGCCCAGGACCCCATGCTCTGTTGTTTAAATTGACCTCTTTGGCACTGATTTTTCCTTCTGTCTTCAGAAGGCCTTGGGTCCCCAGTTAAGCATTTTATCACAGCTGATCAGAGAGCTAGCTACCTGACAAGGTTGTACTCGGATGGACTTGCACAGTGAGTGAGTGAATAAACCCTCTCTCCTAAGGACAAAGGGATTCTCCATCAACAGCCAAATTTGCTCTAATTAGCTGGCACTGAGGTTGGCAGTGGGAAGTCTTCTGAAGGCTAATAACGCTATTTTGAGGAACACCTGTATCTTGCCTGCTTACTGAATATGACAATGTGGAATACCACTTTTCATTCCACTAAGAAAGACTTTATCCCCATACTTTCTCTCATGTCTGAATCTAGACTCGCTTTGTTTTTAGTTAAATTACGCTCAAAGCACACTTCTATTAGCGTTAATTTGGTAGCATTTGCAATGTTCTCTAATTCTCCAGCTAGCAAGCAGCTTCTTCCCGCTAAGCCCTGATGGTGGCTTTTTGTTTTGCTCAGGAATGTCTTGATTATTGGCCTGAATGACAGAGGACTGTTTCAGGCTTGAATTTCCACTCCAAATGTGTCTGCACGGCCCATGTTTTGCAGATATTCCTCCAGCATTGGTTGAAGGATAATTAGGCTTCTATCTGTGTAACCTGAGAGCTTTTTGATTCTTGACCCTCATATGAAGGACATCTTAGCCTTATTTACGGGTAAAATGTGGGAGAGATAAGTGACTGCAAAGGATTTGGAAGCCCTGGGACTTTGATTGCTAGATATTAAAGTCTACAAAATGTGTTGGGCAGCTTGATATGTGCTCAGGCCTGATATTCAGATGTTTTGACAAATATAACAGTATTTATTAAAATATTAGAGGCCCAGTGCACAAAATGTGTGCACATGGGAGGAATTGTGGGTCCCTCAGCTGGGCCTGCACCCTCTCGCAGGCTGGGACCCCTTGCTCCTTACCACCCACCTGCTCACTGCTCCTTACAGCTGCCATGGAGGTGGGAGAGGCTCCCGCCATGGCAGCTGTGCTCGCCAGCTGTGAGCCCGGCTTGTGGCTGAGCAGCACTCCCCCTGTGGGAGTGCACTGACCACCAGGGGGCAGCTCCTGCATTGAGCATCTGCTCCTTGGTGGTCAGTGTGCATCATAGCGACCAGTGGTTCTGGTTGTTCTGCTCTAATGGTCGCTTAGGCTTTTATTATATAGATTGAAGTCCTTCATACTGCCTGGTTAAGTATCCTCTGCACTAAGCTCCCCTTCCCCCACCACTACTCCAGCTACACCTGCCACCCCCCAGGAACCACCCTGTCCTCACACCGCCATTTCACCAGAACGCAGCACTAAAGAATTTAATACCCGGCCTACCAGCTGTGCTAGTGCCCCATGGCTGGCTTGAATTCCCATAAAGTGGTTGGTGGGTGCCCTGCTGTATAGGTTGCTATATATTTTTCATATCATCCCTAAAGGTTCATCTTGCTACCCAGGACTTGAAGAATGTTCAAAACATGCAGGAAAAAAAAAGCCCTAGAATCTTAGAAAGAGTCTGGCCAACGTGGCTCAGTGGTTGAGCGTCAACCTATGAACCAGGAGTTCAGGGTTCGATTCCTGGTCAGGGCACATGCCTGGGTTGTGGGCTCAATCCCCAGTGTGGGGTGTGCAGGGGGCAGCCAGTCAAGTAGTCTTCCTCTCTCTGAAGTCAATCAAAACATTTTTAGTAGTCTTCCTCTCCCTTCCTCTCTCTGAAGTCAATCAAAACATTTTTAAAAAATCTTAGAAAGAGGCTCTATCTACAATAGTGAAAATACTTGGATTGACTTTAAGATGGTAAAAGTATCAGGCCACCTTCATCTCAATGAGTGCAGTATTCCTTTTTTGTTGTGGGTGGGTTTTTTTGTATTTTTTCAGAGACAAGAAAAGAAATGGGAAACCACATTCTTGACTCATGAGTCATGAGTCAAAATGGGACTCTGGTCTTTTTTAAACCGCAAAGCCCAACTTGCCTCCAAACTTTGCACCACACTCTTAACTGTCTTTAGATTCCAGTTCCATGAGGTGCACGGAAAATGAGACCAAAAAGCGAGGTGAGCACGTTTTTTCGGGCTCCCTCTTTGAGATGCCTTTAGGGCCCCCTAGTGGCTACTTTAAGACAGGTTTCTTGGACTAGTCTCCTTGACCCGGATTAAAGAGACCTTTCTGAATCTGTCCTGTGACAGGTACAGTAACTGTGTAGAGATAAATGGAGAACAGTTCGTGGAGGGGGCTCAGTATTTTTTCACTTCTCGGTTCTTAGCAAAAGCAATTCAGGTTCTTTAGAAGTAACAGATATATCACCTCACATATTTTATTCTGCATCCCTCATACTATATTATGTCGCAGCTTAAATCCTTTCTAAGACATTTATACCCTGGTTTGTGTCAAAGGGCTCTAATTCATAGACAAGTACATCCTACATGAGGTTTGGTGGGTCAAATAAATTCTTTAAGTGCGGGGCATGGGTGGGGCTTGACATATTAACATTGCAACATTCCTCTCACTTAGAACATTAGATTTTTCCAATGACTATAATACTGCAACACTGAATGGATAGAAAAAAGCTTTTACAAATTTAAGGTGCTTATTAACTGGTACAAGTAATTTTCGTGAAATGCTCAAATAATGAAATAAATGTTTTGACGTACTTTACTGACCAGAATGAATATTGCTCCCTTCTCCACGATGCCTCTATTTTTCTTTCTAAAATCCGGTCCAGAGATGCACTTCACTTAGTTAAAACGGGGATATCTCTTTTTTCCATATGCTTATCTTTTAGTTTCTGATGTTATTGCATTCTCTCACTTTGCTTGTAAATTTCAGGTCTCCCTCTTCTTCCTCAGTCAGCTTACCCTCATTCATATGCTAATATATTGTAATAATGCCATTTTGCACCATTAATGAAGTGTCTAGCAAAGCAATGAATAAAAAGAAAGCCCCAATTCCTGCTTTAACTTTACCCTGTTCTGAGGCCGGGGGCTGGAATAGGGGAGGAGGAAGTGAGTAGGCAGGCAGGGGCAGTCCGTCTGCAAAAAAAAATAAAATAAAATAAAAATGACCCCCTTGTTTTCAGCGCGTTCCAGAGCCGGGCTGCACGTCAGAGGAAGAACGGAGCAGCGTTCCGGCTAAAAGGCTTGGCATTAAACTTTGACACTCTAATGGTCTCTCGGATATTAGATAATATTTTATCGTATAATGTTCTTCTTCGACACGGTAATGGCAGCAGAACCAGATACCATCTCCTATCCCTGCAAACGTGCAGGGTGAGACTTATTCCCCAGAGATAAGAGAGCAGGACCCCAGCTTCGCAGTTAACTTATCCCAAAGCTTCAAAGCAAACGTGTGTGTCTGTGTTTTTTGTTTTTTTTTTACTTCTTCGCCGGAGACGCTGCTGTGCAACCGCAACCTTCTTTTCGCAGTCTCCTCGGCTCGTCGGCCGCTGAGATTAGGTAAACTGCGCCCCAGAGCTGGGGGACAGCGGGGGGCTGCTGGTGGAAAGGGGCGGGGGTCGTGGCTTGAATAGCTGGAGGGAGGGCAGGGGACCGGGGAAGGGTCCCGGCTGGGTCCAGCTAAGGGCTGGGTTCAGGTAGCTAGGAGCAAGGTCCGGAGCGAGCCAAGCGGCCGAACCTCCGAAGCCCGAGGTCCCTCTGCCTGACCTCTGGGGCCTGGGGTCCGCGCGGCAGCCCCAGCGGGGCGCCCTTTTCTTAAGCACCCCTCCCCCTCCGCACCCTGGCACTTTATCTCAGCTTTTGCTTCCTTCCCCTGCCCCTTCCTAAAACTGAGGTGGGTTCCTGAGTCCCAGGGCTAAGAGAGGGGTGCATGGAGGGAGGCCAGGCTGAGACCCGGCGGGCCCCGCCCGGCTGGGGAGAGGTGGGGACCCCGGGAGTAGGGGACCCCCAGAAGCCTTGGGACCGAGCAGAGGAAAAACACGGGAGCTGGATCGCACGCCGGAGCTCCGGTCTCCCGGGCGGAGTTGTCCATCCCTCCGCGTCCTCTTTCGTTCCCTGCCTCTCTGCTTTCTCTTCCTCGGGGTTTTCTCTCCAGGCCTCCCCCACTCTCATGCCCCCGCCCCTTTGCCCAGCCGATGGCACCCACTCCTTCCATGGCCCGAAAGGACTCTCGGCGCCCCACTCTCGGCTTTCAGAAAGGGAGACTGGCAGTTCATTCAGCGGGACGTTACGCGCGGGGCTCTCATGCCGGGAGGGGAAAAGCTGGAATAAAATCTAAATGGGGAGGGGGTGCGCCGCGCGCGCATGGGGGTATGTGAATGGGAGGACGGAGGGCGGCAAAGAAGTGCAGTTTCCCCGAAAGAATAGGGAACCTTGGGCCGGATTCCTGGATACCGAGTCCAAAATGACGCTGTCAAAGCCCTTCAACGTGGCTTCTCGCAGTCTCAGGCTGCCCCATACAAGAGAAGGGGAGACCCGAGTGGAAGGTGGAGGCGGGGAAACTTCCTACTTCCCAGGACCGCCGTTTTGTACCAGGGAGAGCGGACAGACAGTACGGCCCTTCGAGCCCGCTAGCGTCTCTACGGCGGCAGCTGCGGACCCGCCCCGCTCCCCTTCCCCCTCGATCCGCGAGGCTCCCCAAGCCCGGAGCGGCCCCGAGTGGCCCGGAGCAGTCGGGCTGGGGGAAGAAGGAAGGGGAGCTCCTGGCTGGCACCCTTTTCTCTTAACCCGGGCCGGGATCCCGGATCCGGGTGTTGCTTCCGTCTGCTGGTGAGCAGGCTGAAGAACTAGGGGGCGGATTACTTAGAAGTATATACAAGAAACTTCAGTATTTCAGCAGTTCTATTCAAAACACCATAACCAGTCCAACCAAAGTTGTTAATATAACCAGTATTCTCATAATTTAAAAGCTTTATACACAAATTCTGAACTCTGGAAACAGGAATTCTTAATGTTTGAAAGAACTTTGTTCTCAATTCGCCAAGAAACATAGCCAAAATATTGAACATTCGCAGTGTTCTCCTCATGTTACTGCTTTCTACCTGAAATCTCGGCGATTCAACAAGGCCGTAAAGTTAGGTACTGCTCTATATACTTGTATTTCATGTGTTTCTTACAAGTACTTAAACATTTCCTGGGTTCATCATTGAGTAATTTAGGAGTTGCCAGAGAATGTGATAGTTTTGTTAGAAGTATATACAAGAAAGTTCAGTATTTCAGCATTTTTATTCAAAACACCATAACAAGTGCA
>NW_006294778.1:388604-399736 GCF_000327345.1 Myotis davidii
AACCCCGACCCGGACCCCCTGCGCCTCCTAGGCGGCGCCGCCGCGCCACACAGCTCTTTCGCGGTCTCTCTCTGCCTGGCAGCGGGCACGGCCAAGGTAAGTGCCCGGGGTGCCAGAGAGCCGCCACGGGGCGCCCGGTGAGCGGCGCTGGACAAGTTCTCCGAACCTGTAGCTGGTACCCCCTGTACTGGCGCAGAGAGAGGGCGTGTGGTCACACCCTCCGCTGCCTGGGCCCAGAGCCCTGCGGAGGTTGCAAGTGCAAGTCCCAGACTCTTAGACTCTTGTCCCCAGGACCCGTCCCAGGGCCTGCCAGTCTTCTAGGCACACGGTCTGTTAACAGGGAGCCAGCAAGAAAATTCCCGTTAGCAACAGGAGGGGATGTGTCTGCACCCCTCAACCCTAACCCCCTGTGCTTTGGGGGGTCGGGGGGGGGCCTTCTGTGTTTGGAGCGATCCCTCCTGGACGATCCCCACCTGCCTTTTCCTGAGGCTGGGAAGAACTTTTCGTTGTTCCTTGTTGCAGAGAGTGGAGGCGGATTTGGGGTGAGCAGCCACAGCTAGCGAGTCCCTCTATAGGACAGAGTGGTTGGGTGGGAGCGATGTCTGTGGAGAGGAAACCCAACCAGAGTGTCACCAGGCTGCTTGTGATGAGTGATCAGCCTGTAGCGACCCAGGCAGTCTGGGGAATGTCACTGCTTCTGAAGGTGGAGCGCCTGGCTCCAAAGTTTGCATCCTTATTTTCTTCATCGCCTTCTTACCTTCTTTTCACGCTCTCTTTAAGGAGCCTCAGTTCTGCAAAGCCTGTCTTGCCTGTTTGAAATTTGTTACACCGACGAGCTTCCCCCTGGAACAGTCTGATTGTAAATGGGTCACCTCGGAGGAACAGATTGTCTCTCTGACATTGAGTCTACCCCCCCCACCCCCCCCATTCCCCCCAGTGACCCTGTTTCGTGGGGATTTTTTTCTGTCCCTGAGCTGATGATGTACCTCAGTGGTCTGCTGAATTCCAAATCCGGGAATTTTGTCACTCAGTCCATTAAAATGATCCGCTGGGGGTGGGGGGGGCAAAATAGCTGCTTACATTTTCTGTGAATGTCACAGGAAGTTTTCACAGGGTCTTATGTAAGTGCCCCAAGAGAGCGCAGGCTCTGGCTTCCTTTATGGGGACTGGGGGTGAGGGGGGCACAGGCAGGTGGGGCTTCCACCTCACCTACTGCTGATGCCGCTCTGTGACACGGTGGGAACCCAAAGCGCTTATTCACTGGTAGAGGCTGTCACCCTGGGTTAATGTTCCTCAGCTCTCCTGTCTTCCCACCTCGGGAGCCAGCTTTCTTAGGCTTAAGGTAAGGGCAGGTTCTAAATTAGGAAAGGGACAAGGGGTGGTTTTCGTGTCTGGTCTCGCACAGGTGGGTGACATGAATGAATGACTCACAGGCATGCGGAGCCCTCCACCCGGCTGTGAGGTTTCACACGTCTCTTAGTGTGCCTTTATGCTTCGAGAGCACTTCACTTCAGTGAAACCTGCTTTCAGGAGAACACACCTTTCTCCAGCCTGGCCCTCCTCATTCCATACCGGGAAGAAAGCGAACTGGGTTAGCGAGGCAAAAGCCGCCAAGATTGAGATCTTAGTGGGTGTTCAAGAGTGGCGGGGAAAGGAACCCCCCCCCACCCCCTCCCCCCGCAAGTAGGATAGAGAGGTTTTCCAAGATCAGTCTCTCTCCAGCAGCGGAAATCATCGCTAACCAAGTGTGGGCTGCCTTCGCTTAGTGCAGCAGGCCAGGTTGTGGGTTAACTTTTTGATATGAGAGGATGCAGATTCCTTTGACTTTTCAACCATAACTAGAAGGGCCTCCGCAATGAAATAAAAGGTTTTCAACTCATCGTAGGCCCTGGGGACGGTGGCGGCGGAGGTTTGGTTCCGGGTTCCCGAGCTTGTGCTGTAAACTGGATCCAGCGTGAGGAGTGTCTCCCATCGGAAGCCACCTCCAGTGGCAGGATGCTAGGGGGACCAGCTTTCTGTTCTGCCACCAGGGAAGGAAACCCAAGGGCCCATGTAGCAAAGAGCTGCGCTTTACCTGTAGAACTGGTGCAGCCAGTGTTTTGGTACCCAGTGCATGCTCGCATTGATGAGTGGGTTCCCAGTACTTGGCGATGGGCCTGCTCACATCGAAAGTGTCCTCTGGACAACTCAGAACAGGGGACCTGCCAAGGGTTACTGTGTTGGGTGAGAATGAAAAACTTAAGATATCATCTGCAAGTATATGAGCGCTATACAATTAAAAATGTATATTTTTATTGATTTCAGAGGGAAGGGAGAGGAAGAGAGAGAGATAGAAACATCAGTGATGAGAATCATTGATCGGCTGCCTCCTGCACACTCATCAAACCACCGCCTCCTGGTTCATAGGTTGACGCTCAACCACTGAGTCACACTGGCTAGGCAGTGAGCACTATGCCTTTTTGGGAGACAGACCCTCCTGCCAACTCTATTCTTTGGGCCTTAGACCATGCTGACTTGAAGTTCCCTGAGAGTTGGTAATCAAAAGTCCCCTTTTTGGATTTTGGACCGTGCATCTCAGCAGGTTTCATAAAACCAGGTTTCCTCCATTCTAGATGGTTTCCAGATTTGACCCCACTAAACATGCAGTTTCTCACTAGCATCCTCTTAGAAGGACGTTCCTTATATTTACAGCTGACCCTTGGACAACAGGGTTTGGACTGTGTGGGTGCCCCTATGTGCACATTTTTTTTTCTTTCAGGAAATACAGTCGGCATTTCCTATCCTGATGAATTCTGGGGTTCATCAAACCCTGATGGGAAACAGTATCTTCACATTCCCAACCACAGATTCCCCGACAGCGGATCAAAAATAACTTTCCCATCTGCCATAGGTTGAATCTGCGGATGCAAACCGCCCACTGTCCAGTCAAAAGTTATATGTTGATTTTCCACTGTGTGTGGGTGGGTTTTGCTAAACCCGGCGTGGTTTCCAAGTATCACCTGTCTACAGATGTACCATGACATTTGATAATGCAGTTACACTGCTAACAGTAGGACGTAGTTAATGTCCAGGTTTGCATGGTCAACAGTATTGCATCATTCATGTCTAGCGTTCCTTCTGCAGTACTGGAAGATAATTCTATTTTGCTGAAGAACAAAGCCCCATTGCCCAGGCTCACCTTATCCACAGTGGCCAGGGCTCATCAAAGCTGATTCCAGAGGTGGGCAGACAGGACAGGCAAGAGGTAGAGTCCAAGAAGAGATGATCCAGTTTAGAATATTGGCACGAAAAAGGACAAATGTTGCCAAGATTTAGGTCTTAGTGGGGTTTGAAGACCCATCCCAGCTTGTGGACATGTGGAATTAGACTCTGCGTTTGGAACCTGTGAACCTGCATGAGTTATTCTATCTCCCTGAACTCTGGGGCCTGCTCGACGGTGGTTTTGATCATTTACCCCTGTGTTTAGTGCTTATTTAGGTGGTTTGAGGGGAGCGATTGTTGTGGTCTAGGGAAAATGGTCAGCATAAAGCTTTATTTCGGCTATTAAGGCTTTATAGATTGATTCTCACAGGTGCAGTCTAGCCGAGGGGTAAGAGATTGGAACAGGAAAACACTATTAAATTTGCCATTGAGCATCGACTAGTGAAAACTGGTCTTGGAGAGGAGATATACTGTGGTCCTAAGGCGTGATGAAGTCTTGTGAATTTCAGAGGAGCCAGATGGCAGAGGTACAGGTAGAGGGAGACATTGAGGCAGGAGGCTGGCCTTGAGGACCCACCTCTGAATTACAGCCACCACGCAGGACCCAGTAGTGTTGACCAGGCTTGGTTGGCTGCTCCGCGCCGGAACATTCGACATTGAGAGGCCTCGGTTTCCCTCTGACCATTCTGATATTCGGAGAGCCGTAGGCCGCAGCCAGTAAAGTTAAGGTGTACTGAACTGTATTTTAAAAGCCTTTTTTTTCTTTGAACTCAACAAATAATCACAGATCCCACGCTCTGTGTGGAGGCTCCAGAGGTTGCACGTTTAGTTTACCGTCTTTCCAGGGAGGCAGGCATTGAACCGTTACTATGAGCTGAGTCCTATTGTGCAGGTTTGTTCAAAGGGTGGGTTTGATATCGCCAGGGTGGTAGAGAGGAAAAGGCATCCTGGGCCAGAGGGACCGCATGGAAACCTTCAGGTGTGTCGTGCGAATGCAGGATAGGAGTAGTTCGTGTGGCTGGAAGACGGGATGTTTGGGAGGGAAGCAAGCTTGATGTTCAAGGGAAATCGTTTCAAAGGATTCCACGCTGAGTGCTGTACCTCAGCTGCATGCTCTGTGTATGCAAATGGTGGCGAGAACAGTGGATGGATAAGATCTAAGAGTACTTGTTGACCATCCCACATTGTTATTAAAAACAGAGAAAGAAAATTTCTTTCTCTTGTCATTTATTTGTCTACGTCTAACATTTTGCCTGTTCTTTAACAAACTGTTAGCAATGCAATACAGAAAAGGTCCCTTAAGCACCATCAGTCTGCCCTCTTGTGTACATGGGTTTCATCTGGGGCATTCATTATAAGATTATGCAGCAGTGGGAGAAATGACAATGTTACTGGCAAGTGATATATCGTCGGGGAAGAATCCTCCGTGAGTACAAATTCCATCTTGTCAGATGTGCTTCTGGGTAGGGTTATGGTTATATTTAACGCTCGAACAAGGTTCCTGTATTTGAATCACTTCAGTTCTGGCCTCACCTTTTTTTTTTTTTTTTCCTTTGCTTTTGAAAAAGGAGGAGTTTTATGATTTTGAGGATGGGTATGTGCGTGCGTGTGTCTTGTGGAATGAGGAAACTGTGTAGCCAGGAAGAAAATCAACAGCGTAACCGCCAGAGGGTATTAGAGAGAATGGAAAATCACCGTTGCAGCAGCAATCTCCTGGGCCAAGTATATTTAGGTTTTCAGAAACAGGAGCCAGGACTGGGGGTAAAAGAAGCCTGTGTGTGTGTGTGTGTGTGGTCTTTACCATCCTTCTTTGTGTTGAGTGGGAGGCAAAGGAGTGCTGCCTCATACTTTGCTAACTTACTGTGTGGCCTTAGAATACTTCTTGACCTTTCTGGGCTTAAGCCTGTCTGTATGCATAAGTGAGTTTTTGGGTTTTTTTTTGTCTGGTAACGAGGAATTTAGAGGCCCCAAGAGGGAAAGGTCTTGCGTAAGCTATTGAGTGGCAAAGCTTGGACTATTCCTAGCTTTCAGGCTGTGTAATGGGAAGCTGTCTGGCCAGGTCAAAGGCGTTTGTGTACCTTGAAACATAAAACATTGTAAGGATGCGATGCTGAAGAAAAGATTCTCCAAGTCTGCTGTGTCTGGGGGTAGAGTCTGTTTAATGCAGACAGCGTTAGAGCCTCTCTGATGTATAAGGTCATTCACATATAAAAGCAGCTAGACTTTGTGTATTGTGCAAACCTGTTGGTTCTGGAATGTTACATTGTTCTTTGAGAACCACTTGAGAGTTAAATGCTTTGTGATAAAAAGCATGCTAACAATTGTAATTTTTCCCCCCAAATGAAGTTGATGAAAGCTGACTTGACCTTTTGTGATTTTGCAAAGCCTGGACTCTACCAGGGATCGGGGGAACCCTTCCATGTGTCCTGGGAGCTTAGCTTAGTAGGGGAGCTATCGGGCGAGGATGTAGGGAAGGAAGTTTGGAAGAACCATAGACACAGAAAAGCAATCGTGTAGAAGCACAGGCAGGAAGAATGCAGATGGACGTAAATTCATGCCTCCCAATATACCTGAGCTGCTAAAAGAAGGCTGCTCACCACTCTGGCACGGGCCTCCTGGAAAGAGGAGATTCGAAGTAAGCACAATGTAAATTTAAGGTTTGTTACGTTATTATTTCACGATTGAAGCTAAGTACAAGAGTGCCCTATTTTAGGAGAACTTGGCATATAAAATCTGGTCTTAAAAGCAAAGCAAATCATTTAAAGTTAAGTAGTTGTTGGGGGTACAAGAGGTTTTTATTTAACAAAAAGGATTTAGAGCCAGCCTTTTCAAAAGGGCTAGTTGCATTTCAAGTTATTCGATGAACACAATCATGATGGATGCTTTTGGGAGCCTCGCTTATTGCATTAAAATCAAGTAGAAACTTTTTCAAATGTTTTAGCAAATCACTCACTTGGTCCACGTGCCAAGGAGCCTCTTATCTAAAACACAGGAACAAGTACAGTAGTTCCAGATCCTTGGTGACCACGGACCTACCACATCATGTCACTTACTTGGGTTCAGATTGTTCACTTAACTACCATTCTTCCCGAAGACAGCACTCATAACCACCCTCCTATGCGAGTTCCCTAACCACCCTCACATTCTTCTAAGAATATATCAAGGCCAAGGGTGGTTTATACAGTAAATTAGGTACGTTCCCAAGATTCCTAGTCTTCGCAATTGCAGAGACATGGACTTAATTTTGTTCTTCCTAAAGATACAGTAGAGGCGATATGCATGAGACATTAAAAAAAAAACAACCCTCAAAAACCCTCAAAATCAAGCTTGCCTACTGGCTCTTCCCTGCAGCTGAAATATCTAGGGCTTTTTGGTGTTTTGTTCCTTTATCTCTTAGGAAAGTTTCCAAAAAAGAATTTGTTCTAGGAATGAAATAAAATGTAAGGCATTTAAGGCTGCAGAGGTAATTTTGGGCAACCTGGAGTTGTAGATAATCACAGGCCGCGGCCAGAATGGAAAGTGCAGTCTCACCCATAATTTTAGCCTCTCTCGTCACATTAAGGGGCCGCGATTTGGACCGGCAGATGGAGATGGAGTCCTGACTGTCGGGGGAGGTTTTGCTCTTAGTAAAGCTTTTTCTTCCTGAAGGACCAAGGCCAATTGGGAAGAAAGAGCGTGCTGATCTTTCTAGCTCTCCATGGTCGCATTCAGATTTAGGACTGACAGCAGAACATGGGCGTGTGGGGATTTCATCCTTCCTTTTTTCTTTTTTTTAATTTAAATTCGGCAGGGAATCAGGGGCTCTTCAGAGTTATTCTGTGGTTGGGATTGCCTTGGCTGCATTGAACATGTTTGCTACAATTGAGTCAGGTTCACATTTCTGTGGCTCACTGGGAACCATCCCTCCCCATGACGTAGGTCCTTCATAGGCCAACACTATTTGTGGACCAGCCTCCTTGACTGATGTCAGCTCTCATCTGGGAATGGCATTTCGTGGTCGCTCCAGAAGCCAGCGGAGGCGGCACAGGCAGAGTGAGAAGCAGGTGGCCCTTGTCCCGCCTCCAGGCTTGGTGCCTGTGCTTAGTGGGTCCACTCTTCCTCAGTACTTGTGTCCACGCGGGATGTCTTGTTTCATGAGTGAATACTGAGTGGTCGTGTTTTCAGGGCGATGGGGGAGGGAGAGGTGAGTGAATTCCTGTGGGTGTACAGACTTGGATGCCTTGAGGCCTCTGCAGGAAGCTGTCACTTTACAAATGTGAAGGACATTTCAGATCAGCAAATGAGTTCTCTTAGGGACCATTGTTGTGTTTCAGACACCGAAGGCTTTGTAAAAAGGGGAGGAAGTACAATACCAGAATGTCTTGTGTGCTTCTTTCCTCTCCATTTGTAGGGACTTGGACCTCTCTGGCTTGAGGGGAGGGGTCATGGTCCAAACCATGTTCAAATGCATGTGCCAGGTTGTTTTGAAAGTGACTTGAGCCAGGCCCGTGTGGCTCAGCGGCTGAGTGGCCACCCAGGAACCAAGAGATCTTGGTTCGATTTCAGGTTAGGGGGCACATTGCCAAGTTGTGGTCTTAGCACAACTAAGAAGGGGGCATTCAGGAGGCAGCCAATTGATGATTCTCTCTCATCATTGATGTTTCTCTCTCTCACCCTCTCTCTTCTTCACTCTCTACAATTCAATAAAAAGAAATAAAAAGAAGAAGAAAGTGACTTGAAAAGCATTTGAAATGCAACAAGGCTGAGGATGGATGGTTAATGACAGTGTTTCAGAGCTGGTGATGACAGTTCCCAGACGATGTGGATGTAGATGTAGGCGAGAGGTGTGGCTTGCGTGTCAGGAGGATGAAGTGCACTTGAGTCGAGGGAGGAAAGGACACGGTGCCCTGACCCCAGTAGGACGAGCTGCCCTCTGCCATCTGGGTGTCTTCTCCCCTTTCGCTGTTGGTGTGAATCCTTCCCATCCGGGCTTTTCAGTATTGTAAATGCTCATGGATGCCTTCCCTGGGTAACGCAGAGCTGAGATGCCACCAGGGCTGGGAGGGAGTGTGGAGCCCCACTAGACCAACAGCTTCGGTTCACAGCCATGGAGATTAAGGCCGGCGAGGTCAAGAGAATGACCCAGGTGGGAGGAGGGCCGGAACCCAGGCTTCCTGTGCACCTGGGGCAGCCTGGCTGTGCCTTCTTACACCCCATCACTTTCAGGGGTCCATCCTCTGCCCCCTTCCCTTGCCTCCCACACACCCTCCTTCCGTCTGTTCCACCCCAAAGGCACAATTCTCAACCGCGTCCTTGGTGCCAGGCGCTCTTCCATCTGAGCATTTTGTGCGTTTCATCTTCACAGCAGCCTCTGGAGGTGGCTGGTCTCACATGCCCACTCTGCAGACGTGGCAGTTGAGGCTTGCCCAGGTCACACAGCCGTGAAGCATGGAGCTGGGACTCTCCAGGTAGCCTGCTGTCTGGGCGCTGACCTCGCCCCTGCTTCCCCACGTCTCTGCTTCACTGTATGTACGTCCTGGGACCCTCTGAAGGTCTTCTCTGCCTCTAGCCTCCTGGCTGTTTCCCCAGTGGGGCTTGTTACTGCTGTTCCTTTGCCGGATCAGACTCCCCATCCTCTCACCTGTCCTGTTGGGTCGAAACTTCTCCTTCCTGCCAAGGGCTCTGTACACTCTGTCTCTTAGATGGAGCCACTTTTCCCTAAACTGCTCTGTGCAGGCTCCTGCTTGACATCAGGAACACACAGGTGAGGAGAGCACCTGGCACCCATCTGGCAGCCCTGTCTGGGCGAACGAATGAAATGCTAACGGACAGCAGTGGGCACCCGGTGCGGGGTAGCATCACGTTTGAGGGGGTCAGAGGAGCGAGATCTGCGCCTTGGTGACTAGGTGGTGGAAGAACAGGGTGAGAGGAGGAATTACCCCAAGTACCCCAAGGGCTGTGCCTGTCGCCTTGTGCGTGGGATTGCCAATATCTGCATCCTTATTCCCTCACTCACGTGCCAGCTGCTTGAGAACCGTGAGTGGGTGATGCCCATCCTCGTATCTATGGGAGCATCCTGCCACTTTCGCTTCTAACACGGAGGAATCCTTTAATAAACATTTATTAAATTGCACTGGAAGCCTTCTGTCCTTGCCCACAGAGTTGCAGAGATTGTAGAAAATTGTGTGATAAGTTAAGCAACAATAGAAGACTCAAATGAACAGCTCAGAGCAACAATGGAAACGATGAGGCAGTGCAATTAATGGTTGTGGACTGTCGGAGCCGAAATTTGATGGGGAATCAGGGGTGGGAGCTTATTTTAGCTGTTTAAACTCCAGGGAGGTAGGCTTTGCGTTGAGGCTTTGGACACGGGATAATTAAAATTTGAATGGGGGAATTACAGAGAGGTAGCATGGCCAGGTTTGATCGACAGTGCACAAGTGTGTATTTTGGGGTTGCAGAATAAGCCGGCTTGGGTTTCTCTTAGCGAGGAATTGGAAATGCAGTTGGCTCGCTAGGTTGGGGCTGTGGGCTTTGAAGGCAGGGTGACTTGATCAGGAGGATGGTGTGTGAACTACTGGTAGCTCTGTTTCAGGAAGATGGGCCTCGTAACGGTATCGGGGGCACATTGGAGTGAGGAGAGATGGAAGCTGGGAGGTCACTGAACAAGCTTTAGTGTGAGTCCATATGTGAAGTTTTGAAGGCCCCTGGGCTAGAGCTGTCCCGCGGGGTGGAAGCTGAGGGAGCCACCCGAATTTTCCTCCCACCAGTCTCTGGTATGGAAGGCCCACTGAACATCCACCTCCTTAGAATAAAGTCTGTGCGACACTAGCAGCCATTCTTAAAATAGCACTTTCTCCCTTGGCTTGGCAGGGCCCTGGGGATGGTGCTTGGGTGGAAATAGACTCTCTGGAGCCTCTCTTATTGGGAGTTTATTCAAATGCACCCAGGGTTATAGAACAACTGTTTGCCTGGCCTTGGATGACACCCAATGAGGGATGTAGTAGAGAAAATTCTTCTTTTCTTTCCGAGTGGTTCCCAAAGCAGTAGTGGGGGCCCCAGAGCAAACCGGCTGGGGCTCTGACACCTGGGCTCTGAGTCACCTTCAAAGCACAGCCTGTGCGGGCATCCGTGGCAGGTGTATTTCTCTGCCCTCAGACGGCCTTGCTGAGAGATTACAGGGCACACTTTTTAGAATCGGAGAGTAAGCCATTCTGGATAACAAAATTTTTCAAATTGGATGGCCCAATCCCTTACAGATAGAGAGGCTTTATGCTTTTTAATCTTTCAAGAACGAAGGCTTTTCTAGAATGTTCTGTGTGTTTCCCCTCACCGGCTTACTATCGGCCCCTGGAAAATATCCAGCCTTCTTATCAGGGCACTCGAAGCATGTGATGAGCTGGACCCTGCCTTTGTCTGCAGCTTCATCTTCTCTCACCCCGCTCTCCCCTGTTTCATGCGTCACCAATCGCTAACTCATTATTTTTCTTCCTTCCTGGTTATTTCTCCCTAAGCCTGCCAAGCTGTGCACCTGGTCTCTCCTGCCTGATAAGCTCTTTTCCTCTTTATCTGCCTGGGACACTTCTGTTTTTCCTTCAGAACCCAGCTCAGGTGGCCCCTTCTCCAAGCTTTTCCTGATGCTGGCTGCCGGATCGCATCAGTACCTCGTCCTGGCTCTGCTGCTGCCCGCTCTGCACCGGATTCCCGGTTCTCCCAGGCGGCTGTGGTGCCAGAGTGTGGGAGCCTTTCCGTGAAGACCGCATCTGGTGACTCAGGGAATCTTCAGTGTTTCACCATGTGCTTGGAACATGCTGTCTACCCAGTGCATGGTGGAAGGGATCTGGAGGTGGAGGTGGTGGTGGGGATGGAGATGGTGGTGATGGTGATGGTGGTGGTGCTGATGGTGGAGGTGATTTTAGATTTCATTGAATTTGTTGTTCAGGCATAATATA
>NW_006294778.1:399759-414092 GCF_000327345.1 Myotis davidii
ACATGGTGGGATGTGAGTAAGCTTCTGAAGGTGTTCCGGAACCTAAAGAATGTATGCCCCTTTGCCAATGACCAGAATGGTGGTGGGCCTTCCCTGGGGCACAGTGATGCCTTCAAGGAATGTGGTGGTGGTGATGGTGGAGATGGAGGTGACCTGGAGGTGGTGGTGATGGTGGAGATGGAGATGGTCTGGAGGTGGTGATGATGGTGGAGATGGAGATGGTATGGAGGTGGAGGTGATGGTGGAGATGGAGGTGATCTGGAGGTGGAGGTGGGGGTGGAGATGGAGGTGATCTGGAGGTGGTGGTGATGGTGGAGATGGAGATAGTCTGGAGGTGGTGATGATGGTGGAGATGGCGATGGTATGGAGGTGGAGGTGATGGTGGAGATGGAGGGGATCTGGAGGTGGAGGTGGGGGTGGAGATGGAGGTGATCTGGAGGTGGTGGTGATGGTGGAGATGGAGATAGTCTGGAGGTGGTGATGATGGTGGAGATGGCGATGGTATGGAGGTGGAGGTGATGGTGGAGATGGAGGGGATCTGGAGGTGGAGGTGGTGGTGGAAATGGAGGTGATCTGGAGGTGGAGGTGGTGGAATTGGAGGAGGAGGTGGGGGAGGTGTGCTCGCCTTCTTTCAAGACCAAGCAATATATCTTTATGCAAATCCTTAAGGCTGAATATTGAAGGGGGAGGAGAAACTTGAAGACCCTTTGTACCCCTGTCACTAACCCTTCTCTTGGTCAGTGCAATCTCAACTTCTCTGTTGCCACCACCCTCCCATCTCCCTCTTCTTCCTTCTCCTCTTAGACTTTTAAAAGGCCGATGAAGAAAATCAGTCCTTGGTAGTCATTAGACAACCCAGAGCATCCCTCTCTCTCAGGCCTTATCCTCAAGTGTTTGATTCATTCTGGCTGCACTGCGGATCCCTAGGTGCTGCTGGAAACTTTGGGCATGGTTCCTGTTCACTAGGCTTCATACCACTCCCCATTCTTTGGGGAACCTGGTGTAGAATGGCAGTTCTAATTGATTGAGAAATTATCCGGCAGGATGAGGAGTGGCTAGGGAGAACTGGATAAATTTGTGCAGAAGCTCAGCAGCAGTGCCCAGGGACTCGGCTCTGGATAGTGTGTGTTTATGTTGGAATATTTCGTCCTGTCTCTAGTGGTTGTGAGGTCCATTTGGGTTTTTATTACACTGCCCTTGCACGCCAGGCATTGATGCTGCATGACTAGGTTTGCTTAATGAATCACGGAGGAGTGACAGATGAACCCTGGGCAGAGTTTGTGTGATTCAGGCACTGGCAAAACTTTATGAACTTGCACTTGGCGTGGGCATTGGTTACATGGTTCAGGAGGCCCTGCTGCTTTTCCAGCGGTGGTCCAACTTCACACACACGGAGGGATCTGCTCTCTGGGTCTTAGTTCCTTTTTTCTCCTGCTTGGATTTGTCCATAACTCTTCCTGAAACAGCATTTTTGAGCTCATTAAATCTGTTAATGTGTGTGTAATGCTTAGAACAGTGCTGGCACTCAGAAAACACTCAGTATGTGTTAGCTATTGTAATTGTTGTTATTATTTAGAGTTTCTCCATTTTTTTTCTCCGCTCTCCCCCACCACCTGCTCTTCATCCCTGAGGATGGTGGTGGTGTTTGCTAAAGTAAGAACACAGATGACTCCCGGGGACAAGAGGGGGCCACGTCTTTCACTTTTCAGCACTGTCTAGAGATGGCAGGAAGTTTGCAGAAGCTCTGAAGTAGAGGTGAATGCTTGCTTGCTCATCCCCTGAGGCCATGAGCTTTCTGTCTCCTTTGCTCCTTTTCTCATTGGAAATTTGGGCTCTGATAGGTAAGGGAGATGAGAGCCAGTGAATGACATAGAGAAGGACTCTTTCCTGGCCAGTTCTGATTAGCAGTATTTAAAATAACAGGTCATAGTAATAATGGTGGTAACAGTGACGGCTCCCATGGATTGGATGTCTCTGTGGGATTCTGAGTTGTGCTCTGCATGAACGATGCTTGCAGTCCTCCCCGCAGCCCTGTGAGCTGAGAAGTTTCGTTTTATAGGTGAGGAAACCAGTTCAGAGACATGGCTGTTTGCCCAAGTGACAAAGCCAGAGAGTGGAACCCAGTTCTGTGTCCAGACTGTTTTCTCTTAATCTCTGTCCCATAATCTGCTCACCCCAGGTCACTGGACACTGGAATAGACAAATCCCTGGGAAGATGTGAAGACTTTCCACGGAGTATGCTGGTACAGAAAGTTTTAAGGGAATCGATTTCCAGATTTCTAGCCTCACACAGGGACCAGTCCCTGAAATTGATTGACCTGAGATCACCCCCACCAGGTCCACAGTTCTTCCTCCCACCTCCCTTTTCACAGTCATCCCTTCCCCATCTTACCAAGTCACATGTCTTCCCCGACACTGATCGTACTCTCTGGTACATTGCTCTGGGTATAAAAGCCTCAAGGAACACCAGTCAAAGGAACTGTTTGAAATTGGGGTGTGGGAACCTTCTGAAGAGGGCACCGCACGGCTGCCCCTGTTCACACTCTCTTTTCCCTGGTTAAACTCGGTGCTGGAATCTGGGCATTTGGACCCCTTTCTCCTGGTAAGGAACGATCTAACATTTCCAGAGTTTAAAAAAATAATTTGCTCTTAAATTTTTAAAATTAATGATGGGTATCAGAGTGCTAGATCCCATTTAAAAATGTGATGTGAAATTTTATTTTAAAATGTTAATGTTTACGATATGCTGAAAATCACATCTGTAGGAATGATTTCGTTTATGACGAAAATGTTAGATGTCAGCCTAAAAATCAGCAAGGTAAAAAAATTGTACAAGTTCTTCAAATTTCAGAATTCAAAGAAAGCTTCAGGATCGTTGTACTGTACTTCCCCCTGAGATCCTGAAGTTTGGAGTGAGTAATTCCTAAGTGGTTTTCTGCCCAGACCCTTGTGCACCTAAATATGTATAACTTTTTTTTCATAGAATTCAGGGGCATCAATGTCTCCTCAAGCTCCTACATTACACTTTAGATTAAGCACTCTTCTTCTTTTAAGGACACAGTCAGATTGGATTGGAGCACACCATAATAACCTCATTTTACCTTGATCACCTCTTTAAAAACCCCATCTCTAAATACAGTCACATTTTGGGGTACTAGGCATTATGGCTTCAACAACTTAGCCCACAGTAACACTATGTTGTTTTAATGCTGTGAATGGGCTATATTTTGAAAAGTGATATTAATGTACAAACCTCATTTGTAATACAAATTACTAATGGATTCACCTCTGACCACTTCAGGGATGGTAAGTTTACTCTCTGGGTACTCCTTCCCCTTCAATAGGAGCAGAGAGGAGACAAAGTGTAGAGATATAAACAGGTTGTGAATTTACCGAAAATGCTTGGGAATTGGTAGTGGAAATCTGGGCCTTTTGCCTCCCTAAGCTCCGTGCTGCTCCCATGGTGGCAGTAACAACTTCCCTGAAATACCCTGACTTAGGTTGTGAAATGGGTTTCATGACTTTCTGGGGATGAGGTAGGGGGCTGTTGGTCAGACTGGCAGCTTGTCTTAGAGATCTGGGCTCTCTCCTTGTCCCAGGGCTGGTGTGTGGGAGAGGCATTTCTTGCCATTCTATGTTTTGTGTCTTGGGGACCAGGTTTGCCAGTGTTGGTTTTTGTGAGTCATTTTGACCCGAGTCCCTCAAAGGCCGCTGTGATGTCAGACATCACTTTCCGTTCACACCCAGCCCTCATCTTCTTTACGCAGATGACAAACCCGCCCCTTATTCTGCTCTGCTAAGCAGTTGTCATTGTTCTCCTGGTTTGTCATTGTTTTAATCTGGCTGTGTGCTCATTGTCTGGTCTGCTGATGCTTGTAATGGAGTCACATCACAGCTGAAAAGAGCTGGGAAGGAGTTGATCAAATTGTAGTCTTTTTATGTCAAAAATGACCAACAACGCCCTTCCCCCAATTGTGCTTACCTGCAATTCAGAAATGTTAATCACCTAATGTTTTGGAGAGTTTTTTGCTGCAGGACCTGTGGGTACACATATGTTACCTGGGACGAGGATGAAGTTTTAAATATCCACCCACCACCTCTTCATGTGCCAGTGTGGATTGTGTTACGCGACTAAGAGCTTGTCCTTACTGAAATCGGGCCACACAGTCTCTGAGCGAACAGGGCCCCGGAGGTAGCGGTTTTGACAGAGCACGGTTAATTGCTATTTGCATGCTTCTGCCAGCCCACCTTGGGTAAGACGCTTACCTTCTCTTACTAGTTTCTTGTGGCCGCTGTAACCAAACACCACAGAGCCGGCGGCTTAAACAACAGAAGTGTATGGTTTCCCAGTTCTGAGACTAGAAGTCCTCATCAGGCATCTGGAGGTGTCAGCAGGGCCGCGCTCTCTGATGGAGCTTGGGGAGCATCCTTCCTTGCCCCTTCTAGCTTCTGGTGTTGGCTGGCAATCCTCGTCCACCCTTGGTTTAGGGGGGCCTCACTCCAGCCACCTGGCCACCTTCTCACCGTGTACCCTCCCATTGTCTCCCCTGTACACCAGTCTCCTTGCCCAAATTTCCCCTTTTTTATATGTGTACCATCATATTGGATTGGGGCCCAGCCGACTGACCTCACTTTACCTTGAATCCTCTGAAAAGACCTTATTTCCATAGATAGCACATTCTGAGGTCCTGGGGGATAGGATTTCAACATGTCTTTCTTGGGGGAACACAATTCAATCCATCACTCACTCCCTGAGCTGTACTTTTCCACCTCCAAAGTCCATCACCTGTTCCCACCCTCAGCCTAGCGGTCAAAACCACTCACACTGAGAAAGCACTTCAGGGACATACTCCCGGGTGATGTCCGAATGCCCCGGGGTGACAGATGTCTCTTATTCCCAGTACATGGTTTGGAATGAGCATGTGGCCCTGACACATGACATGTCCTGTGTGATTTTTCAATTAGAAGCCCTTGGGGAAGTGTGCGTGTTTGACCTGAGCTCCGGGTTCGCTGGAAACAAGGAGCAAGCTGCCCGCAGAGGTGCGCAGGGAGCGCCACCCTGAGGGTGTCTGACGCGGCCGGCCGGTCACCTGCCTCGCCCTGACTTGCTGACCACTCACTCTGCCCTGCGGATACCGCGTGGATGCAAATCCTGAGATATCTTTCCCAGCTCTTGAATCTTTCATGGAGACCGTGGGGCTTTGCGGTCGTTTTATTGGTTTGTTTTCATGAATTGTATTTTGATATTCAAAAGAGGTTCCCCGGGGCAGAGGTTAAGGATGTTTTCAGAATGGCTTCTCCCAACAACTTGCAGTGGAAAGAAAGCTACAGAACAAACCGAAACAACCCTCTTTGAAAGGATGTGGGGGGGTCTCCAGCTTCCTTTTGCACAAAGCGTAGCATATGTCGCTGTCAGAATGAATGCGTGTGTAGCTGCGTGTTTTCTTTGAGAAGCTCCGAGCTCTGCAGAAATCTCACTTTGTTATATAGATCTTAGCATTATCCCCATCAGCCATGTCTCTCTGCTCTGTTCCATTCCTACTTTTACCTGTTTAACAATCACCCAGCTGTTGCTTGTCGGGTACCGAGCTGGGCACTGGAGCTCCCAGCAGGATGGCCTGGCTTATTGCAACCTGGTTGGGTTGGCTCCCAGCTCTCTCTCTATCCTGTTTGCAGGCAAAACTACCTTCTTAGCCACTACCTCCTGCAACAACAACAATAATATTGTTATTATTGCAACAACAGTTGTTTCAGCCACCGGCTCTGTGGTGTTTGGTTACAGCAGTCACGGGTAACTAGTAAGAGAAGGTAAGCATCTTCCCCCAAGGTGAGCTGGCAGAAACATGCAAGTAGCAAGAAACCGTGCTACAACCCTGGCTGTCTCCCTGACGTCTCGCCCCTTGCTGTCTCCCTGACGTCTCGCCTCTTGCTGTCTCCCTGAGAGCAACCCTGTTCTAACTCCACTGGTGTTTATTGGGTTGTTACACCAAGTTTTGCACAGCCAGCGGAACTGCGTGGCGAGAAGGAATCCTCTTTATGCCGCTCCCCGGGGCTGCGGCACGCGCGGGCTTTGATGATCTGTAAAACCCAGCTTCATTTTTAACGCGGGAGATCTTGCCACTTTTTTTGCCTTTTGGAATTTGAGTCCTTTAATAGAGTGTTTTGAGAGTTGGGCGCCGTTGGGCGGTTTTATGTCGGTGCCTCTCCGATGGGTGATGAAGTTCTGGGATCAGCGTTGCTCTGTGGCTGCCACACGCAGTGCCGCACTGGAAACGCGGCATCGCTGGAAGGTCTCTTTTCGCTGCGAGGTTTGGATGTGGTAATTGGACGGGCTGCGGAAAGGAAGGTTGATGTCCCCCGCGCTGCAGGCATCAGTCTGCATCTGAGACTTGCATCCTAGCGAAGGGGATTCGTGGCTTGTTCGCTTCCGATGGGGACACTGTGGCGTTGTGGCCCGGCACATTCTGTCCTTCCGTCCCCATCTTTCCTCCACTTCCTGACGGATGGAATCGGAGCGGACTTGTTCACAACATTTTCAATGAGCTGCCCTGGAGAACAACTTCTCAGGGAATGAGGGGCCGGAGGGAAGGGTTCTGTGTGATCAGGAGAAGACGTCTGCTGGTGGGAGATACCTTGGACAGTTGCCTGGTGGGTTGGTGTTACTTTATGATGAATTTTGTAACGATCTTATTGAGAAAGAGGAGGAAATATAAGTATCATCTGGGTGTAAGGTTCTTCACTGTCCCTCTGCACCTCATAGAAGTGCAGGATCCTGAGGCCTTCAAAAAGGGAAGTGGGGATACTTATGCCCTGGAGGTCAGAGGACCTGACCAAGGTCAGACCAGCGTCATGGTGAAACCCAGGCCCCTGCCGTCCAGCCTCTTGCTGTCTCCCTCCAGCCCAGTCTGCCTTCCACACGATTCAGTGGCTCTTTAACCAGGACTAAAGCTGTTACTGGGCATCTGCCGCCCTCCCCCCTCTGCCCCCCAAGAAGCAGTCTGGCTCTCCTGGTAAATGGGTGGGTACCTTCTGGGTAGCTACGGCCGTGGCCACATGGATGCTGCCAACGATGACAGGGCCGGGTCCTGTTTTTGAAGCAGGGCCTCCTGGCTACGATTACTGAACGTATCTCTTAAAGATGAATATAAAACAGCTACCCTCCCAAGCAAATCATAAAACAAATTATGCCCTTGCCACCCAGAACTACAGAGAAACAGCAGGCTCTTGGAGGCACCGAGAGTAATGGCTGCAATATTAAAACAATGGTGGGGAGACCAGGCTGCAATCGCTGAAAGGCAGGGAGGCAGGCAGTAGTCCCGTAATCCCCCGGGGATAATGGGTCTCCGAGACAGGGCCCCGTGATTTATTGTGCTTAATGTACTTATTTTTATTTGTTCCTTTCAACACGGCGCTTTGTCACTGAAGAGATTTGATAATGGCCCGTTTGCAGTCACTTAGACTCCGTAATAAAGCGCCACATCCTCGGCTGTCTGGGACCCACGGCTTCATTGGCATTCCCCCTCCGCTGTCACCTTCGCTGGTAGATGGCATGGATCGCGATAAGGGCTTCTTTGCCGCCCTTGAGAATTCCCATCGTGCCACCTGTCCTGACTCCTGCCACGGAGCCAGGCTCACGGGGTGGGTGAGTGGCTGGCTGTCCAGACCGGGCCAGCCCCCCTCTCTCAGCTCCTGCTACTTGGGGACAGCAGGAAGGAACCCTCTATTCTGCCGGGGAATATTCTCTCTGTAATAATAGCTCCCCGGGACTTTGTTTTCACAAACCATCGAGGAGCCTGTACCGCTTGCAGCTTTCCGGGTCAGCAAAAATTACAGCCGAGGATGTGGGTGTGGGAGGGCTCCTGAAGAATGGGCTTGATTTACAGGCTGCGGTGGGGGTGTGCTGATGCCGGAGACCAGCTGTGTTGAGAAGCAGGGTGTGTCTCATTCTACAGTTGCGAGTGAGTCAACCTGAGTTCTTCAGTTCAGCTTCTTGGTGGGTTTTTGGGGGGCAGGGAGCTCCTCCAAGGACAGGCCTCCTTCCTGTGACAAGGTCTCTGACCTGCTCAGTAAGGCGGGGGGCCATGGCTGGGAGAGAGGATCCGAGTCTCTCCTGACGCCCGGTTTCCCGTCTCTGAGGACCTGGTCCGCCGTCGAGTGTGGTCGGAGGGGATGGTGCTCCGTTCTGTGGCATCCACAGCGGCCCCCAAGGCAGTGCTGGGGACACTGTCGCTTTCTCTAGGGCTCGTCTGATCACCAAGAGAGAACAGGTGAGGGTCTACTTGCGGGAAACTCCCACAGCCACCAGGAAAAGACTCCTGGAAGGTGCAGAAGGAGCAAGAAAGTCAGGGGCAAACTCAGGGTGGCGATGGGGTGCAGTCGGCATCCCTGGACCTGGAATGAGGGGCTGCAAACACTGTCATCTATGTATTCTAGCGAGGTGACCGTATCTTTGAGGGCGGGGCGTGATGCCAATGCCACTGTGGCTGGCTACTCGGCACCCTTGACTCCCCCTCCACCCCTCAAAAGTCTTAACAGGCTCTGGAGCCACTCTGCCCCAGGACAGGTGCCCGTCGGCCTCACAGTGTCCGTGGTGCCTTGCCATCCAGCAGTGCCGCTTCTGGGTGTGTACCCAAGGGAACAAAAGCAGGGCCTGGAAGGGTATTTGTCCACCCGTGCTCACAGCAGCACTGTCCACAGTAGCCAAGGTGAAAGCAGCCCATGAGCATCACTGGAGGAACGGGATCACAGACTCCCCAGGAGATGGGCCTACGCAGCCAAGAGTCCGAACACTGGAGGGAGGATGTCGGTAGGGCAGGAGGTTGGGCCGGAAGGAGAGAAGACAGAGGCCAAGGATGGGGGTGTGGTCCCTAGCAGCACCATAACGCCCACCCCATTTAGAGGTGCACACTGTTTGCTTCTTAGATGGGTAGCGTCCAGGCCCGTGGCACTGGCCGCCAGCAGCCCAGTTTGGCGTGTCCATGCTTTCCTCTGGGTTCGGTGGACCTCTGCATCTGCAGGGTGCCCACGACCCACTTCCCCCTCAACACACAGCCGAGGGGTGGAGGGTTGGGGTCCACACCCAAAGGACTAGAGTGAATGACATGATAATTTCCCTGTCGTAGGTGCTTTGAATAAACTCCTCACGGCGATATGTTTTCAAAGCTTTTGGAAGTTGAAGCATAGAGAACCTAAGGTGGTCACATAGGGATGTGAAAGCCCTGGCGATGTTCGCTCTGTCTAAATTTGTGATTTAACACACCCCCTCCGTCCCCCGCCTTCTTTACCCCTGCTCTATATTTTCCTACAGCATCACCGTGTGCTCATACGTTGTGTGAGTTACTGGAAGGTATGCTGATGACAGAAGGGATTTCTGCCTTGTACGTTGGAGGCTCTCAATCGATACTTGTGGAGCGAATGGACTGCGGCCTGTGGCTGGTGTCAGTGGGGTCCGGAGGGGAAAATGGAAGAATCGAAGACCTTTGTCTTTGATGAGCTCTGGGAGGAGCCGCAGGTTTTCCTGAGCGGGAGGGACCGAGAGCTATGAGTTAATTTTATTTTATCTACCCTCTTGGAGCGGTGTCTTCTTTGGCAATTAAAATGTATTTTTTTTTTGAGCAGTTGCCTTGTAATGGAAAAGACACTTCTGCAGGCTTTTAGTCTTTTATGTCTTCCAAACCGAGCCCTTTCCCCTGCTGTGGCTTCAATAATGCATCATTTCATAAGTTCACGGTCTTTAATGTGTTTCTCCTGAACCCCTGGTCTCAGCTAGGTAGTTAAATGAAAATTAACCACCGGGATGGATTCAAAGTTACCTCTTCACCTTCTCCCTTTCCACCCCCGCCCTCACCCCATGTGTGCAAAATAGGGTCTCATTTGTCTTCTTTTCGTGAGAGGTTGTGGTGCTCGTGTGCACGTGGGCGCCAGGTGTGGATGGGGGTACTGATTTATTTCACCATCAGAGATCCTTGGAAAAATAACAGTGTGTACATACAAGTTTAGGGACCTGAAGCAAACTGATGTTTCATGTTACTGTTGTGTCAGATTCGGGATTTGCAACGGCTGCTGGTCAGTGGTCATGTGTTCTGACAAAGCTCTGGAATTTACCCAACATTCATTCATTCATTCATTCATTCAGTGCCTGAAAATTATTTTATGTGCACGAGGCACCTGGAAGGTGGGTGTGAAAGGCTTTTTGTATTAACGGCCCCAGTTCTCCGCACCTCTCTGACTTCCTACACAATAATCAAAGTGTGTTTCTGGAGCTTGTGAGTTTGAGCTCCACCGCATGACTGACTTTGATGTGACGGATGAGTCAGAGGGGTTGGCGTGCCAGTTTGAGGCCTTAGGAGCGGCACGTGTTGCTGCTGCTTTTCCCTGCCTCTTGGCCTTTGCTGCCAGAACACCGTGGCCTTTAGCCTGTTAGACGGTGGTGGGAGGGGGAGTAGGATGAGCGATGCTTGGAGCCGAGCCGCACAGCCTACCCAGAAGCCTTTAGTGAGAGGCCAGGCCCACCCTCGATCAGCACTGTCTACCTGAGGATACCTGAGTGAAAACAACCCTGCCCCGAGGCCCCGCGTTTGATGGCTTGTTGTGCAGCACTGTTATGCAACAGCTGGCGGGGCCAGTGGGATGCTGGTATCAGATGTGGATCCTGTTTGACTGAAGTCTTGGAGTTTGGTGATGCTGGTGGGAGGGCCAGGCCAAGACCATTAGCTCACACAGCGCAGAGAGAATGCGGGTGCCCTGAGGAAGGACTCAGAGGGGGAGCTGAGGGAGGGAGAGTCTGCTGGGGTGTCATCAGGGCAAACCTCCTGGAGGGGGCGGCTTTGGGAGCAGGTATTTTGAGACTCTGCTGTCAAAGTTCAGGAAAGAGGAGCATTCACTAGGTTTCTGACCTTAAAATATGTCATGTTTCAAAATGGATTTCTCACCAAAGCCAACTGTATAGATGCCCATTTCCCGTTGAATTGCTGATGACTTTGCTTCCACTGGACCAGAGGAAGGCTCTCGAGACATAAAGCTGTGTTGGTGTCAGTGAGCAACATCGCTGTTTGCTAAACAGCCAGTATGGACAATGCTTATCACAAAGAATTACCCCAATACATGAGGGACCTACCTCCTAGAGCCAGGGGTGTGGCTGCCCAGCATGTCATAGGCATGACCTCGGGCGACCTCATCACCTTAGGAAATAGTCATAGCTACTAATGGTGGCCTGTGTTTGCCTGCAGTTCATCCCCTGAGGCTGCTCGCTTCACCAGGAGTGGGTCGTGTCTCTTCTCCCGGACACACTGTATTTCCAGCCCAGAGCTTGGTACCTTTCCCACACGGAGCGCCCAGTGAATATGGAATGAATGAATAGATGCCTGCTCACTTCTCCCGTCTTCCCGTCACTGGAGTCTGGTCTTCACGGGAGACCCCGTTCGAGAGCCACTGACTCAGCCAGCAGCTTGTCCCGTCTGTCCCGCTGGTGTTTTACGCAGGTGCCTCTGTGAGGTCTCCTTCCTGCAGCCTGGCCCCAGGGGGACCCCAGCAAACACCACGACCCAGAGCCCACCTCCCTCCCTGGATCGAACAGAGACCCCGTTTGAGAAGAGTCTGACTTCCCCTAGAACTTCAGAGGGCTCCGAGAAGAAAAGGTTGAAGGAAGCCATTTTGCAGAGTTTCCAAATATGGGTTATACGAGCTCCCAAAATCTCCAGCTTGAGCGGATGGACTCCGGAGGACACGCTTTCTTTTCTCTCGTTGAACAAGATGTCACGCGTGGTCCAGAGGCCTGCTAGTCGCTTGCAAAAGTCGGCCAGGCCCAGGAGGAAGCGAGATGCCTGGGCCTTCGCCACGCAATTGTCAGACGGCTACCCTGGCAAACTTGACAATTAGAATGGGAAGATGATACAATTGAATAAGAGTCTTTCATTTCTATTGAATGAGGAGGCTTGAGGGGAAAGCTCGTTTAATTAAAAGGGAACCGAGGCGCTTCAGAAGGGAGCCGTGTAGGAATTTCAGAGGCAGATGGCCCCTGCGGTTCACCGTGCCAAGTCCTACTCCAGCGTCCAGGGTTTCCTTTGGGGGGATGAGGCGGGTGCTGGACGAAGCTCAAGGACAGGGTCAGGCAGACCTCCGTTTAAATCGGGCACCTGACTCAGTGTGCGACTGACGCTTAAGTCAGCTGCCGAAAACACCGCGGGTTTTCTCATCCCTCCCGTGTAGGAAATGACCTTTGTGCGTAATGTGTGAGGTTGTATTTGATGGAGCCTTGTAGGTAGGAGGGGCTCGGCGAGTGTCAGCCCTTCACCCATCTGTGACCCGGGTACTCTGTATCGCAAGCAACATTACTCCACTTCCCCACTATACACACACCGTGCTCGGATGGCAAGGAAAACGGAGAGGCAGTTGAGAATGGAGCAGAGAGGGATTTTTTGGTAGATTCTGGGAGATGTTGACAAAAAGGAAGGGAAGAAAAGAAGGACACTCCGCCTCTAGGAGTCTATTTCTCAAACAGTGTACCTTGGTGGGCTTGCAGATGTTCTCTGATACTTTTTGTTTAAATTAAATACTTTTCATTAAATTTTTAAAAAAAATATTTTTATTGACTTCAGAGAGGAGGGAGGGAGAGAGAGAGAGATAGGAACATCAATGATGAGGGAGAATCATTGATTGGCTGCCTCCTGCACACCCCACACTGGGGATTGAGCCTGCAACCCAGGCATGTGCCCTGACCAGGCATCGAACTGTGACTTCCTGGTTCATAGGTCAATGCTCAACGACTGAGCTGAGCCGGTCGGGCTCATTAAAATTTCTTTAACGTCATTTTGATGTCATCTCAGATTAACATGACTCTCTTCTGGGTCATTGCATGACCCCTTATAACCAGGTCTGGCTGGCCCTGCATTAGCACCAGGGAGTCACGGCCTTGGCACCAAATGGCACCTCTTCAACTGAGGAAAGCTCACGAAGGAGGGGCAGGTGGCCTCCTGTGTGAAGAAGGCCTGGGTGGGGGCACCACCCTCAGAGCAGCCTGGCAGACCAACCGAGTTAGCCTCTCTCCCCTGACAGTGGGGGTTTAGGTTCCACGTGGACTGTCCTGTGACGTTTATCTCAACTTGTACTGATGTTGGATTTTTTTAAAAAAAGGAACCTTGTGGGTTTGTTTTGCTCTCAAGGCTGTTGTTGAGCCAGGAGTCCCGGTCACGTGCCCTCAGGTGATGATGCTCATGGGCTCTTTGCCAGGAATTCGGTTCCCAACCCCCCCCCCCCCGCCCCCCTCGCTCCTCCTGGGTAAATCCTGCTCTCCCTTCACTCAGTGTATTTACCCCTTCCTCAGCCTTCTCTCAACACCTTGCCCAGGTGAAAATTGACCTGTGTTTTTAAACATTTTTAAGGCACTTTTCCCAGCTGATTTGGACAGCTTCTGTGGGATGTTTTGGTTAATTTCTTTCTTTGGTTAATCGCTGGACCTGAAGCCTCTCTCTCCCTTAATCTGCGATGATTAGCCCTGTGCCTGGCACTTACAACACAATCAATATTTGTTATTTATTTATGTTATTTATTTATTTTTTTTTAGAAAGCATTTTTTCTTTTTATTATATTTTTGTCCTCACCCGAGGATATTTTTCCATTGATTTTCAGAGAGAGTGGAAGGGAGAAGGAGAGACAGAGGAACATCGATGTGAAAGACTTGGTTGCTTCACAACCAAGGCAACATGCCCTTGACCGGAATCAAACCCAGGACCCTTCAGTCCGAGGGCCCGACGATTTATCCACTGAGCCAAACTGGCTGGGGCTAAATATTTGTTATTTAAATAATTTTTTATTTTAATGTTTAAATAAAATTGGAATAAATACTAAGCTAAAACTCAGGTTCTTGCCAACTTCTTTTCTACAGTGGGGCCTTGACTTACGAGTGTCCCGACTAACGAGTTTTTTGAGATACCAGCTGTCTCTTGGCAGATTTTTTGCATTGAGTTGACAGAGTAATTTGAGTTAAGACCCCCTAATGAGCTCAGTCTTGGAACAAATTAAACTCGTAAGTCAAGGCCCCACTGTATACCTGTGGCCCTGGTTACTCAAGTTCAAGTTGTGTAAGAGGAATTGACAAAGGGGGAGGGGAAGCAGGAAGTAGGAATGTATTGGTTCGGGGTGTCCTTGCTGAGCACCTGGGGGCAGGGCTGCCCTGGGTCAGGATCCCAGCCTACAACTCACCTTGGCCATTTACTTACCTGAGATGCCGGTGGGAGGACCTTGGTGGGAGGACCTTGGTGGGAGGACCTTGGTGGGAGGACCTTGTGATGTAGGGCCACCGTTTCTGGGTTTGGTGTCTCCTGAGAGATCCTTGT
>NW_006294778.1:414141-427314 GCF_000327345.1 Myotis davidii
GGCTGGAAGGGAAGGTGAGCAGGAGGTTGTAGCTCAGGTGCCACCACACCCAGCCCTGGGGGAAGCTGAGCTGCTTACAACTAAAGCTCAGTCTCCTAATGGGCATTGCTCACTAGATTTTATCATGCTTTGTCTCCAGAGGCATTCACAGGCCACAGAGCTCGGATAATACACCCTTTATTGCTCTGTCAATATCACAAGGCCCTTCCTGCAGCCCTGTGATGTCAAGGTGAGTAAAACAATCCCATTTCTCAGATGAATAACAGACCAAGGCTTAGAGGCCATTGATTTGGACTTGGGGCTTAGGACTTCTGTCCTGACCTTGACCATCTAAAGAAAGGGTGTCTGCCTTCCGCTGGGCTCCTGGGCGCAAGTCTCAGAGGGGTCGCTGAGGGTACCAGCTTGCAATCCAGTGGCTCAGTAGCAACTTAATTGTATTTCCAGTAACTTAAAAAGAGAGAGATTCTGGTCCGACTGGCGAGGCTCAGTAGTTGAGCATCGACCTTACGAACCAGGAGGTCGAGGTTCGATTCCCGGTCAGGCCCGATCCCTGGGGGAGGGCGTGCAGGAGGCAGCTGATCAATGATTAATGATTCTCTCTCATCTCTTAGGTTTCTATCTTACCCCTTCCTCTCTGAAATCAATAAAAATATATTTTTAAAAAGGGGGAGGAGGGATGGTTCTGCCAGGTCTGTGGAAGGCACCGTTGCCTGTGGAATACTACCCTGGTGCCAAACAGAACTGGGTTTGAGCTCAAACTCTGTCCCTTTCCAGCTGGAGTGAATTACTTCTTACCGTCGGAGCCTCGGTTTCCACCTGGGTAAAGGGCTTACTAGGCATTAGGATAAAAGGAGGTATCAGTGAACACTGCCTCGCTCGGCTCTCACACCCGTTCTGGTGAATATTCTTCGTCCCCAGGTCCTCACTGCCCTTCTGTTAACCGGATTCTTTTCGGTGGGAAGGTTCACGAAGGCGCGAGCTGTAGGTACCGCCACGGGCTTGTGTTTGGGGGTGGAGGAGGGCTGCCTTCGTGCTTGGCAGGCGCTGGAGAAGCCTCAGGGAGCTCAGGCTTCGGAGGAGAGCAGGGGGTGGGCCTGAGCAGTCGGGAAGCCTAGAGGTGCTCCTGTCATTGTCCCCTGTAGACGAGCGGCCGGTTTTCGAGTCACTGTGTGTGCTTCGCTAAGACGGTGATTGGCGGGAGGCGGGAGGCCTCCCTTCCCTGGGCGGGCGCGGGTGAAAGGCTGGGTTGCCAACCCTCGGCAGGCCCTGTGAGTGGTGACCTCCAGAATCTGGCGGCTCTGCGGGGTGGTGGCATCTAGCCTTTCAGGGCCTCCCCCATATGGCCCGGCCTGGCCTCCCACGGATTTATTCCTTGCTTAATCGTGACACTCCAGCCAAACTCAACAGTTGCTCGGATGTGGCAGGTGCTTTCCCACGTCGGGCCCTTCGCTTGGGCTGGCACCGTGTTGGTGCTGCCAGAGAAATGTGGGGTGTGATAAGTTGGCAGCTTCCCCAGGCTGACTCACCCTGAACCGAGGCTGTGTCGGGGGACCACTCTCGTCAGTGCCATCCGAGGAAGGCGGGCCCACGTACGTGACCCGGGATGATCTTTGCAAATAGACAAGTGCTTTACCCTAAGGCAGCGGTTCTCAACCTGTGGGTTGCAACCCCTTTGGGGGTCGAAGGACCCTTTCACAGGGGTTGCCTAAGACCATCGGAAAACACATATATAATTACATATTGTTTTTGTGATTAATCACTATGCTTTAATTATGTTCAATTTGTAACAGTGAAATTGGGGGTCACCACAACATGAGGAACTGTATTAAAGGGTCGCAGCATTAGGAAGGTTGAGAACCACTTCCCTAAGGTGTTCCCAGCAGCCTGGAGGGTCGGCTCAGAAGGACCAGCAAACGGAGGGAAGCAGGGCTGTGAGGCCCACTGTGTGCCTCCGCTCTGCCCTCATGGAGCTCACGCTGTAGTGGAGGATGAGCTGGTGTTTGGTGTGGTGAGCAGAGACCACTCTATGTCGAACCTGCATTCAGATCTTCATTTTTTTGATCATCATGCAAATATTTATTGAGCGTGACTACATATGAGGCTCTGCTCTGAGGGCAGAGGGTCTGTTAATAAACCTCGTGATAAAAGTCTCTGTCCTCAGGGACCTTGTATTCTAGTTGAGGGAGACAGACTAAGAAATAAAGAAACTAAGACATACGGAGTCTCTTGTGGAATCATAAGCACCGTGGAGTGTAAGAAAGCACAGATGGGAGGGAGGAAGGGGTGTTGGGGGTGAGTGGGGAGGTAGAGCTTGCAGGTTTAGCTTGGTCAGGGAGGGTTGCTCAGAAGAGGTGGTTTGTGCAAACACTTGAAAACATGAGTCATGGGTATATCTGGGGAAAGAGCAGGCTGAGGTCAGTGCAAAGGCCCTGGGGCCATTTCTCAGTTGCTAATTGAGAGACCTCAAGGGGGGTCAGTGGCTAGAAGGGAGGGGGGTATGGAGGAAAATAGAATGGGGATGGGATCAGAGAGAAATGGAAGTCCCGTTGTTCAGGGTCTGGTGGGCGGGCTGGGGGCCATTGGAGGAGAGGCATGCGCCCACTCATTTATCGGGGTCACAGGGCCATTGCCAGGTAGTAGCCAAGTACCTGGCTTAGGGTGGCACTTTCCTCACTCAGCCCGACCCTGGAGGCTTATGCATGACTCCTTCCATCATCTCACAGGAAAGGGTTTTAAGCTGCTAAGACTGAAACATTAAGATAACAGCCACCTTCCGTGGCACCTGCCCCTCCCGTGCTGGATGCCAAGGAGATCTTTAGAGATGCTCTGACCCACCTTCTTGTGTTAATGATTCAGAAACGGGGGCCCACAGTAACGAGTTTTCCCATTTGCAACATAACTCATCCAGCCTTCGTGTCATGCCTCATGGCCCCTGTGGATTTGTGAAGAGGCCGGGGTGATTTGTGGTCCAATGTGAGGAAAATTGGATTATGGAGCGATAAATTAAAAGAGTGCTCCATCAGTCTGCTGAAATCTCCATAATTTTGGACCCTTGGAGTTCAAGGTAATATTAACAAAGAAAGTAGAAGAACAAGGGGAGAAAATTAACATTTCTGCTCAGTTACACGCACCTGTTGTTGCAAGATGGGATCCTGGGAGCTCACTAGACAGGCTTAGCGAGGTAATTAAGTGCATTTTATTGCTCTGTGGGATGTATGGAACTTTTACTTGCAAAGCGCATTAGTTACCATCTTTAGTTGTTTTCTGTGACAAAGGTCAGCCTTGCTGTTCTGGCATCCCTTGCTTGTCTGGGTGAATGTCATCTTTGATGTTTTTCCTAAGCTTTAACAGCGCCCCCTGCTGGAGTCCCCCCCCAGTGGGCTGTGCTTCCCTCACCAGCCCCCTTTATGACAGCTGGGGGCGGAGGCGGTAGCCACTTGGCAGGTCATGGATGGAAGTTAGATGGGCTTTAGCCACAGGCGTTTCGTTTGCACTAGGTCATTGTCCTCCCTCATGAAGCAGAAGGACAAGCAGACCTGCTGGTGCGGGAGGGTGTGAGCAGCCACGCTGCACGTGCTGTGGGGGGTGTTTCTTCCATGTCAGCCCTCAGTCTTTGCTGCTGCTGCTGCCCCCAGTGGGGGAGAGGGGAGCGGGGGTGGGGTGGGGAGGGGGGCTTGTCCTGCACCAGCCTGGTGTCCTGGAGAAGGAGCCTGGATGTCAGTGTTGACACAGTCGTCACACACGGGAAGGGAAGGAGCCACCTGCTTCAGGGTTGCTACTTCCTGAACTGCTCCCTGTAAGCTCCTTCCCCCGACCCTCACGCTTAACCTCGGCAAATTAGATGGGTCTTTCCCAAATTGGGGTCTGTGGGTCTGTATGCTGATTCGACAGCACTTTAAAAATTGGGGATTTATACCTTGATGATACACTAAAAACAAACCAACAAAAAGAACTTCACCATGTTTCTTTGCTGTGATCTTTTGCAATTCAAACGTGTTTTCGTAAGCTCAGACCCGTGCTTTGTAACCAGCGTCCCGTGTCCCCCTTCCCTGTGGAGGGGCTCGGTTTATTACCCGCTTGCTTATAGTCCTAATTGTTTTGCCTTTCATGTCTCAGACTCCTGTCTGGGTGGTGAGGCTTGGATCAGCCTTCCCACACAGATGCTCGCCTTCCCTTTGCATTTCCCACCTGCTCATTCTGGGAGCTGCAGGTGACCTCGCCTGGCAGCTCAGCATGGGGACCTGGGCGGGGGATGGCGGAATGGCTTCTGGGCCCCAGGCCGGCTGCGAGCAGTTCTGCTCATACACCAGGACAGTAAGCCGTGCAGCGTGTCTGGTGCCCGGAACTCCTTTCCCAGCCCCAGGGGGCTCGTCACTGTGCCTTTGGAGGCCTGGTACTTGCGTGGGGAGGCATCTGGAATGCTACAGGCTCTCCATATGGGAGCCTGTCCGGGAATGTCATTGAGAACCGGCCTGGCAGCCTCCATGGCATCTTTATTGAACCTGTAAACAAAAAAACAAAAACAAACCTGCTTATAAAGTAGAAGGGGACAATTTGGAAGGATAATACTTATTCTTTGCAATCAGGAGCCTGAAAAATATATCAACATATCAAATAAAACCTTTCTCTTTTCTCCTGTCCCTTTGCTTCTGTGCTTACTGCCTATGTTGTAAGTAGAATAGGTAGTGGGGGAAGAAGTTGTTCCAGAAATTTTCCGGCATTTGAAAGCGAGATCTACCCGAGGGTTCAGAGGAAAACATCTTCACTGGCTCTGACTGGAAGGTTTGTGAAAGCTTTGGCAGAGGAAGGGAAACCTCCATCGCCCGGGGCAGCTCCGTCTTGCTGGAGAGGCCAGACTGAGGCCGCAGGTGTGGGAGGGTGAGCCAGGCTACCAGGAGGAGGCGGGGGTGTGATCTTCAGGTCCTGGGTATCGGGGACCAGGCGTGACGTGGGCAGTGAGAAGAGGCAGGCCTGCATCTGAGCTCTGTTGTCTGGCTCGCTGATCCTGGGCAAGGCTGCAGGCTGTTTCTCACCTGAGCCTCAGTTTCCTTATCTGAAAGCTGGCCTAGGACAGTCATCGCAGGAGGGGCTCCGAGGAGAAATACAGCAAAGTTCACTCTCACACCCATCTGCTGCGCAGACGCCGTGCGTGGCTCAGATTTCGGTCAAGGCTCCTCTCCCATCTGCTCTGACTTAGGCCCAGATATTCCGAGGAACGTGGCAGTCGTTCAGGGTCCAAAAAGGCCGTGAGGTTCTGTCTTTCGCTTCCGCTTGGACCTGCTTTTCTGGCCCTCGAGAAATGCTCTCCTGTTAGCTGGGTTTGGCACAATTTGGAGTGCTTGATTAACCCAGCAATTAATAAAAGTGGAGAGGTGACAATTGGTGTTACCAAGCTGCAGTCGAAAGAATGGACTTGGCTTCTCTCCATGCAAACAGATTGGCGGAGAAGCCACCGTGGGGAGGACACATCGGGACACAGAGAAGGGAAGCTGGTTGGGAAAGGGTACTCAGAACAAAAGCCAGGCTGTCAAGAAGGGTTGGTTGGTTGGCTGATTATTTCATTCAACCAACAGATATTTTTTTGAGTGTTTCCTACGTGCCGGATACTGGGCCAGGAACCAAAGATACATATACGGACAAGTCATGGTACTCCTGTGAAGAGGCCAGACTGGGGGTGGAGGTAACAGACGCATAAGCAGTGCATTGAACGTTTTGTGGTGGGTGCAGGAGAGATGGTGTTTAAAGTTCATGGGTGATGAGAAGAGAGTGAGCAGTAATGACTTTACAGAAAGGGTGGTGCGAGCCAGACCTTGCAGGTGGACAAGGGTATTTCAGCACAGGGGACACTGTAACAAAGGCAGAGGCCACTTACTCCTGAGTGACGGGGCAAATCACAGAGCCTTCCTGGGAGTTGGTTTTCTCATCTGTGAAATGGGTATTAAAACAATCCATGTCCCAATGGGTAGCGGGAAGATTCCTTCTTAGATCATGTGAGGCACAGTGTGCTTGGCTCATGGTGACCCCTCCTGTAGCAATTAGATGTCATACATCATGATTTCATCTCTGCAAAAGGTCACCCACACCTTGTGTATACCATGTCTCCCCTCAAGGTATCAAACAGCCTTACCCTTTAACACGCAGCCACCCATTGGTGATCCTGGTGGCAAGTAATTGAATGTCCATTCTTCATTCTTTGCTGGGGTTATGGCATGGAGAGGCCACTGCTTTAAGGAATAGATTCAGCAATATGGGCGAGTTAGTGTGTCCAGTACTGGGGAGAACTCAGCCTCTCAACCTGTAGACTGACCGCCTTTGTGTGCCTTCATTTTCCAGCAAATCCCAACGACTGGGGCTTTGGGGGCCCAGTTGTTTCAGTCCTGCATCCCTGATGATCTCCGGGGTTGGGGTTCTGTCTACCCTGGTTCTTGTGTCCATGGCACCGATGAGAAACAGGCTCATGGGAGTCGTGCAACTTGCCCAGGTCTCATGGCTTGAGAATGGATGAGTGGTTCACACCAGAGCTGTGGTGCTCCTTGGCAGCCCACATACTAGTATTTTCTTCCATGACCTTTTGTCTACAATCCTGAGGTTGAGGTTGATTGCTGGACTGAGCAATATCTGGGGTGCTGCTATGATGCTGTGGAGGAAGGACCAGCCATCCATCTCAGAGCCCAGGTGCGGGATGTATCCTAAGGCACCTCCCAAGCCCAGGGGGACGGACGGCCACACCCGAGCTGCTGGTGACGTGGCTGGCAGAGCCCATCCAGATGGAGCTGCAGGAGGCTCAGCACTCGGGGCAGGCAGGGTCCTCATTGCCCTCTGACCCCACCTCTGCTTGCTGCTGACAGGTAGGCTTGGGCTCTGGCGAAGGACGCTCTCAATTAAATAGAGTCAGCCAGCTCACTTCCAGCAGAGTGAGAACCCGGATGCTGCCAGGTGTGACCTACCTTCACTGTCTCCTGCTGTGGGGCCTGACTGGGCCACTGCCTGGGAGCACCTTGGATGTTGGCACAGTCATCGCTCAGTGGATGAAGCTAGAGTGGCAGGCGGGTGTCCCTGCCCAGCCTGGGGCCGCTTGGTGTGAACCACTCATCCATTCTCAAGCCATGAGACCTGGGCAAGTTGCACGACTCCCATGAGCCTGTTTTTCATTGGTGCCCTGGACACAAGAACCAGGGTAGATAGAACCCCAACCCCGGAGACTGTCAGGGATGCAGGACTGAAACAAATGGCCCCCCAAACTCCAATCGTTGGGACTTGCTGGAAAGCAAAGGCACACGAAGGCGGTCAGTCTACAGGTCGGAAGTGTCCCTGCCCAGCCTGGGGCCACTTGGAAGTGGGTGGAGGTGGGCATGTGGATTTCAGACTTTGCTCTCTGGCATGGCCCTCTGCCCCCACCATTTCTCAGTCAAGTGGGGCAGGTGGTGGCTGTCATTCTGCAATTGGCCCTGGCCACAGAGAGATTTGCCAACTGTTCTGGAATGGAGATACCCCCAGCCTCCTTGGCTCAGAGAATGCTGCTTGACCCATAAAGCCTCACGCAGGCCGGGCCTCAGCCTGACTCTCCAGGATGAGGGGAGTAGATAGCAGGCAGAGAGAGAAGCTGTTACACTAGGTTCAGTGCCCCTACCCTGGACTGAAATTTAATTCCAAAAAGCAAAAGAAAATCGCCCTTCTGGGCAGTGGTTCTTACAAAAGTAAAGCCAACATTATGATGATAGTGCTGGCAAATGCATTGCTGAACAGTTTACTCTTTGCTGGCCACCGGGCCTGGCATCAGAGATCAGAAGGTGTAACTCCGGAGCGAGGATGTCGAGGGGTGAATCCAGCAGTCTCTGCTCAGCTGTGTGACCTTGGGCCAGTTACTCAATGTCTCTGTGCATCTGTAAAACAAACAGTTCACAATAGGCACTACCTCTTAGGGTTGCGTTAATGTAAAGCACTCAGATGGCTGTCTGGCGTGTTGAAGTCCCGGTAAACATTCATATAATGATGAGGATGATGATGATGATGATGATATGATGATGGACATGGAGCTCTGAGCAATCTGGTGTGTGCTAGATAGGTTAGTATTCCTAGTTTACAAACAAGGAAACAGAGGCACGCCCAGTGTCAGTTTCTGGCCCCCGTTTCACAGCCAATAAGTAGCTGAGGTGGCATTTGAACTCAGAGCTGCCCTACTGTTGGCTTACCCAGGATGTCTCCCCTAAGCATTAGACTTATTTCAGAAAAAGCACCCCCTCACACACACACACAGTCATTCCAGTGCAAACAGGACAGACTTATTTGATTTTCTGTTTAAAGCAGGGGTCCTCAAACTACGGCCCGCGGGCCACATGCAAATACAAATATTGTATTTGTTCCCGTTTTGTTTTTTTACTTCAAAATAAGATATGTGCAGTGTGCATAGGAATTTGTTCATAGTTTTTTTTTAAACTATAGTCCGGCCCTCCAATGGTCTGAGGGACAGTGAACTGGCCCCTTGTTTAAAAAGTTTGAGGACCCCTGGTTTAAAGTAATGAATATAGCTAGTGTTCGTTGAGTGAACTGCCCCGCATCTGTTGCCGTGTTTCCTTTGTCTTGGCCGTGTCCCGAGACCTTTGTGGAAGAATGTTGAGGTGGGATCACAGGGGAGGGGTGTCCCCTTGAGTCACGGCTGACATGCTGCTGAAAGACCTGTGGGTGAGTGAGGACGGTGGCAGGGGAGACCCACTCTGACCTCTGCTCCTGCGGCCTTAACGGGACGTGTGCCCGCAGCCCCCGCTGCTGCGCCCTTCTGACCTTTAGCTCCTTTTCTGGTTCATCCTTAGGATCCTTGCAAAGGTTTCAGCTTTGACAAAGGTAGCACAGTCTGAGGGACCAATGTACCACTTTTTCATTTAAGCTCCCTGAGTGGAGGCAGGAAAATGGAGGACCAGTGAGGCCTAAAGGAGGAGGGAGAGATAAGAAAGGAGGGTGGGGTGGGTAAATGTCAGGGTGGGGGTGAGAGGGCAGGAGATGGGGCAGCGGCGGAGGGGGGAGAGGTGAAACTGGGGACTTGCACTTGGATATTTGTGCCTTGAGAAGGGCAGGCAGGCCTGGAGTGGGAGGCAGACCCCAGCCTAGCGGGAGGGTTGGAGGAAGAATGCGAGATGCAGGCAGCTGGAGGGTAAAGAATGGCCGCGGGTATGAATGGGTCCTGCAGGCCTTAGTGCCAGGATTGGTTACGGGCACCTGATGAGTGCCCCGGCCTGGCCAGCTGAGGCCTGGCAGAGCTTGCAGCCTCCTGATCCAGTGCTTCTGGGCTGAGCCGTCACCTCAAGATGTTGGTGGCGGCTGGGGGGCTGAGGGAGACTGCTCGCTGACCCGATCGGCTCAGTGGTTTGCCTGGGGCGACTGTGGTCAGGCTCCAGAGCTTCCCGGGGATACCCGGCCTCCAGTGCTGAGCAGGGAGGGGCGAGGTCCCCACTAGACACCGTTCAGAAGAGTCCACACCAGCTCCTCCGTGTGGCTCATCAGCCCGGGCACAGCTCAAGCTAATCAAGGCGTCCTCCTTCGGGCACTGCTCGTGCCAAGGGGGTTAAAAAAAGAACTACGTACTCACGCCCGATCCAAGGGCTGTTTGTGGGCAGTGCAGAAGTAATAAACCCAAACACAGGCCGGGCTTTTCAGCAGCGAGGTGGTGCGCCCAGCGGGGCCAGATCCCGCCAGCTCCAAGTCAGCCCGGTGGTGGGGGGTGGCAGCCGCTTCCACCCCGCCCTCCAGGGCCACCCTCTTACCGGGCAGAGGTGAGTAGGCATGCTTTGTAGTTAACAGATCCGGTTTTCATGTAAAAGGCTTGCATGTCTGTGTTCTCAGCTGGGTCAGTCCTGTGAGTCTTTACCTGGGCCCCAAGCTCTCCCCAGGAGGACCAGTGCCCACCGAGAGCCCGGCTGACCTCACGCTGCCCCGCACTCAGCGTCTGTCCCATCGTCGCACGAGAACTTGTTTCACAGGCCTGGCAGTCAGGTCCAGGGGCTGAGTGACTCGCTCAGAGGGTGTACGACAGCTTCGGTGACGGTGATGGTGACATAGAAGGCCAGCTGCTCTCTGCCCAGGCCCTGTGATACATCCTGGGGTGGTGAAGATGGTGTTAGTAGCACACGGCTAACATTTATCGGGTGTCTTCCCTGTGACACACAGGATTGCACTTGATCTGGGAGGACTCTGTAGGCAGACCTGTCGTCCCTTTTGCAGGGTGAGTGACAGAGGAAGGGTCACGTCAGAGCCTGCATTCTTTCCACTGGGCCACACGCCGCCCATTGACCGTGCCATTGGAATGACCCTGTGGGGGGTGAATGGCTGGTGGGAAGGTGGGTGCCAGGACACCTCTGTTCTAGATTCTTCTTCCTTGGTGCCCAGCCCTCCTTGCCCTGTCTATCCCTGCCCCCATCCCTTTCCCAGTGTTGTTTTCTCCTCATTCGCTGACATTAGAAATAGTCTATTTCTGTATCAACAAATGAGGGAGACTTTAGCTGAGTTAACACTCATAACCAATGACTAGTTACCTATTAATTTTAGCGTTGCAAGGCCCTGGCCCTGAAAACATTTTTGCTTCAGGAGAATAATGAGCTCCATTCCCTTCATGCTGAGTGATTAATTATGCAAACTGAATATGGTTGACGATCCTGTACGTCACCAGTGTGGTTCATTTTATGAAAAACCTAGTATTTCAGGGAAAAGTTGCAGAGAGAAAGAACAAGGGAGGAAAGAAGGAGCTGTGTGTGTGTGTGTGTGTGTGTGTGTGTGTGTGTGTGCAGGGGTGGGGTTTGGCTTAGCCTTAAAGTAAGAATGGACTTGAACTTGAAGATGCAGCTCAGATGTCTCCTGCTCTGGGTAGACCTGAGTACCTGTCCTCTCCTCCAATGGCCCCTCTTCTTTGACCTCAGTGGTAGAACGTAATGGCCAGGATATATGGCAGCTTGGCCATGTCCATGCCCTTCCTGGTCTGGGGCTTTCTCTTTTGTACTCCTGTTCCCTGACAGAGTGCTGGCACATAGTAGGTGCTCATTCGTGTTTACTGAGATGACTTTATACACGAAAGCTTTGTGAGAGAGGGAGCTTGATGTCACTCTGCCTGCTGAGTGCTCTAAGTAGCCCAGTCACTCCTGTCCTGATTTCTGTTGCCCATATGGACCTGGGTCCATTTTAACTGCTAAAATGAACTAATTTGAATTTAGTTTGAACTAATGGGATGTATGCAAGTCACTGCCCATTTAGTTAATTGGTTTGTGTCATCAAATAAGCGTTTTAAGGGCCACTAAGCATTCTATTTGGCAGTTGGAGTATAAAGTTGAGAGAGAAGCGAAGGATGTGGGCTTTGAAACCAGACCACCGGAGTGCAAGTCGCTTCTGGCTTTAGCTGGTTGTAGCCGGCGAAAGCACAGAGTCCTGACCTGGGTTTGGATCCTGGCTCCATCACTTTCAAGCTTTGTGACTTGAGGTAAATTACTTAACCTTTCTTCTTCTTTAAAATGGGATAGCTTCATGGGGTTGTTGTGGGGTTAGAGTCTTTGTAGGATTAAACAGGTTAATATACGGAAAGCACTTAGTAGCACGTTGATATTTGTTACTGTTGTTGTTTGCTGTTAATTAAAATTGATGCCCTCCTGTGTCAAACCCGATTTGGTACCTAAGTCTTCATAGAATTGTGGTTCAGATTGTATTAGTTTCTGGTGACTGCCATAAGGAAATACCATAGATTGGATGGCTCAAAAGAAGAGGAATTTGTTGTCTCACAGTTCTGAAGTCCAGAAGTCTGAAGTCAAGGTGGATCAGCAGGGCTATGTTCCCTTGTGACCTGTGGGGGAATCCTTCTTGCCTCTTAGCCTCGTGTTTGCCGGCAGTCTTTGGTGTCCCTTGGCTTGTAGACACATCATGTTAATCCTCTGTCACCATATGGTATTGTCTCTGCGTATCTGTCTTCACATGGCCATCTTCTTTTTTTAAATCCTCATCTGAGCTTATTTTTTCCATTGATTTTATGTTTTTTTTAAAGAGAAAGTAGAAGGGAGGGACGTGGGGAGAGAATGGGAGGGGGGGCAGAAAGAGAGAGAGAGAGAGAGAGGGAGAGGGAGATAAACATCAATGTGCAAGAGACACATTGATGTGTTGCCTCCTGCATGTGCCCCAACTGGGAGCCGGAATCAAACCTGCAACCCAGGTATATGCCCTTGACAGGGAATCAAACCTGTGACCCTTCTGTGTGCAGACTGACACTCTAACCACTGAACTACACAGGCCAGAGGGACATGGCCATCTTCTTGTAAGGACACCAGTCATACTGGATCAAGGGCCCAACCTCCTCCAGCATGACCTCATCTTAATTATATTTGCAGTGACTCTTTCCAAATAAGGTCACATTCTGAGTAATTAGGGGTTGGGACTTCATCATGTCTTTTTTTAGGAGGATGGAATGAGAGATTCCATGAGAAGCAAGGAGTGTGGAATCAAGGACAAACAGTAAACGTTAGCTGTGCCTGTTGGTATTGTTACCTGTCATCTTAATCGCTGTGATCGCGATCGCCCTTTGCTGGGTGGCCCAGGTGGTTCTCTGGACATCTTTGAACCTCATGTTTTTGTTTGTTTGTTTTTGTAATTTTTTTTATTGTCTAAAGTTTTACATATGTCTCCTTTTTCCCCAATTGAACCCCCCCCCATCCATTCCCACCCCAGGCAAGCGCCCACCACCCCAGTGTCTGTGTCCCACTCCCCCCTTGCCATTTGTCTCTGGATCCATTCTTGTTCATCAAATTATGTTGATCATTATAGCCCACATATGAGTGAGATCATGTGATATTTATCTTTCTCTGACTGGCTTATTTTGCTTAGCATAACGCTCTCCAGCTCCATCCATGCTGTTGCAAATGGTAAAAGTTCCTTTTTTATAGGGGCTCATGTTTTAATTGTGTATTAAAATGGGAGGTTCCCCCGTGTCAGCTGTGAATGGTGTGGCCCATCTCACAGCTTCTTAACCTCCCTGGTCTGCAGTCTCTGAAATGGGAGGAAGCAGGACCCCCTCCCAGAGGGACCCCCTCCCAGGATGAAGTGAGGGTGAGTGTGGACTGCAGGCTCAGACCTGATGCTTCTCCTGCTGATGCTTCATAGCTCAGCGGGACACGCCCCCCACACTGCCCCTGCTCCCCCACACTGCCC
>NW_006294778.1:427524-446221 GCF_000327345.1 Myotis davidii
GACCCGACACCGGGTCAGCAGGCTCAGAGGCGTGTCCAGACCTGAGCCAGCTTGGATTTTCCAGGCCCCCGTTGCTTTACAGTCAGAATAGAAAAAAAATAACAACAACCTTTTTTTTTTTTCTCCACTTGGGAGCTGAGCAGATTTGCCTCGCAGACGTGTAGACATCTATGGAAACAGTCCTAATTTTAGCCTTGCCACACTTAATGCCAACTTGGAGAGTGCAATACTGGGTCAGGGCCCAGGGAGTGGGGAAGGTGAGCCGGCCGTAGGGGTCAGAACAAGCACGGGTAGCCAGTGGGAGAGTGTCATCCAGATCTAAGCAGTTGGCGTAACTCTGAAGGGGCTGGAGAGAGGAGCACGTATCAGCAGCCAGCTAGTGTTTTGATCGAGGGGATCTCCCTCATCTCCCCCTCTCACTCTCTCTGCCTGAATTATGTTCATTTGCCAGCCCGGTTCTAGACCTTCACTTCCACTTCCTCACCTGTGGAATCAGCCACTCCCGCCCTGACTTTCCATCATCTTTACAATTCTGTTGAAGCATTTAAGCAGCTCATTTAGTTTTGAGGTTAATCCATGTCCCCCATTTGTTTCTGAGCCCCTCAAGGTCAGCCACAGCCACTGTTGTGTCTGTAAGCTGAGCTGCCATGGAGCAGCCATGCAGAAAATGAGCAACCAGTGGCATTGGACATGATTGGTAATGTTCGGTGGACCAGACCAGGGCCTGGGCAGCTACTAGAAAGGGATATTAAACGACTATCAGAAAGTCTACAGAAACACTTTTGATGGGAAGAATCTACTTGGATGTGTATGGAAATTGCCTTAATTTGAATAAGGACGTGCTGGGGAGGCCATAGGCAAGAGGAGGCCGTGGCTGGTATGGTGGGTGTTGGGAAGAAACGGATGGAGGTCATTTCAGGTAATGTAGGAGCATCATTTCCATCATGACAACCCCGCCCTGCTGGCTAGGTCAGCTCCTAGCAGAAATCCTTGTAGAATATCAAACACAGAACGAACCTTAGATGTTATCCAGTCCTCTGTGTTTTTAAGCCCAGTATTCAAGACAAGCATTTTTGCATGTATACTTGCTGATTTATTTTAATGTGCATATGTAAACCATATGGCACTAGCCTCCCAGACCTGCCATTTCTCAGGTATTACCACTTAGGGTGTGGCAGGTCCCTCTTGTAGACCTTAAGGATTGCAGGGTGGTGTTCCCATTGATTGACTGCCTCTTGCAAGCTCCCTACTGGGGATCGAGCCCGCAACCCAGGCAAGTGCCCTGACTGAGAATGGAACGGTCACCTCTTGGTTCCTGGGTCTATGCTCAGCTACTGAGCCACACTGGCCAGGCTCTGGTATGAATTTTGATACTGAATTTCCCCTATGCCTTGTATTCTTTCAGCAGGGTGCAAAGCAACATGGTTTGGTAAAATCAGGAAGGTTGTGTGCAAGGGATTGCAAAGTGACAGGTAGGGATCCATTTCAGCTTCCTTCGGTGAACGATGCAAAGGTCGACCAGATGGCTGTTTTAATGAGAGCATTTGGGGCTGAACCCCATCTCTTCCTCCTGTTGGCCCATCTTGACATTCTAGATAGAATGCAAACTCGTTCCTACCGAACAGTTGGGCACATGAAGTTATCGCGTTTGATTCCACTGCCATCATTGTGCAGCCAACACGCTCTTCTTTACTACACAGCAAGGGGAGCCCGACACTGAAGGACTGAAATAACCCACTGAGACCTTTCCTGCTGGTGAGACGGAGGCCTGGGGATTCCACATTGCTCCTCCCACGGCACTGAACTCTGTCAGGAGCTGCAAACCCACCACCATGAGCTTTTAGGTTTTGGAAACAACCGCACTTAGAGACGTGGTGCCATTTGCCTCCTCCTGGGAAGGTTGTGCCCTGTGACCAGTAGAACCAGGGCCAGAGTGCAGGTTGCTCAGGCCAGCGAGCGGGTCTGAGGGCTGGGGCAGGGGTGCCCTGGACTGGCTGGCTCTCTTCGTCCAGGACCAGCGAAAGGCTGTTTGCCAGGTGGGAGAGGTGAGTGCTGGCCTCCCCGTGGGCTCGGTTCTCTCTGAGTGCCGCAGAGGGAGTGAGCGGCCCCAGCTGACAGGGTGAGTCAGAGCGGAGCCCAGAATAGAAGCCGGAGGGCATGTATGTGAATGCCGTCTCTATCCCAGTCCTTCTGGTTGGAGATGATGAAGCGTTTATGCATAACACTGTGTGCAAACTGCTGTAGGATCATTTATTAATGTCGCCAGGCAACTGCTTTCTGAGTTAGCCACACCCACCACAGAGTAATTAACTGGATCATTGTGGGCCCAGTTCACTGTGCATTATCAAGTGTCCTCCCAACTTCCATTTGATCATTTGTTTATTCGAGCACTTTTATTAGGCACCTGTTTGGACATAGCTTCATATTTAGCAGCATTTCCTTTTCATTGCTGGGCGTGCTAAATATGTGGCAAAATGGAACTGGTGGTGTTACTGTTTGCATCAGAATAGCCCCCATTTATCGAGACTGTGGGCTTGTGAGCTCCATGAGGACAGGGTCTCTGTGCATTTCTACCTCTCTCATGTCTAGGATCATGCCTAGCACACAGTAGGTGCTCAGTGAACATTTGCTGAACGAAAAGAGTGAATGAACTGAATGTGGGCTATGTGTTTGGCCCTCTGGGAGGTGCTTTGCATAAAAATCTTTGATTCTCCTGACCGTACATCCTGCAACTTACCTGTCTGTCCCCCAGGTTAGGTGAGCATTTGCCAGTTGCCATTACTGTAGGCCTTGCATAGCAGATAATCCTCATCTGGACTGAATAATGTGGCTACTGTTTCCCCACTTTATAGAAGAGGAAGTGGGGCACAGAGAGGCTAGGTAACTTGTCTAAGGTTGCACAGACCCTCTAGCTTCAAGCCATTTCTCTGGGCCTCTGCACCAGTACTGCCTGGTAGAACTCTGTGCATGCTGGAAGTGCCCTGTGTCACGCTGTCCAGCGCAGTAACCGCTAGCCACAGGTAGCTACTGAGCACTTGCAGGGTGGCTAGTGCAACTGAGGAACTGAATTTTTAATTCATTTAATTTTAATTAATTTAAAGTTGAATAGCCACCTGTGGCTTGCGGCTACCATTGGACAGCACAGCTCCCTACTATGCTCTCTCTAAATAATAACATCTCACATTAATTGAGTGTTTACTGTATGCTGAGATTTTTCAAATGCTTTACATATAGTAAACGATTTAAGTTAATCCTGATTCAGGTTAATGGGGGTCAGAGGTTAAGTACCTGTTCCCATCCCCGAGATTTTACTTTAAGAAAGCGGTCCAGCCAGTGTGACTCAGTGGTTGATCATTTATCCGTGAACCAGGAGGTCACGGTTCAATTCCCGGTCAGGGCACATGCCCTGGTTGCAGGATCCGTCCTCAGTGTGGGGGTACAGGAGGCAGCAGATCGATGGCTTTCTCTTAATATTGATGTTTCTATCCCTCTATCCCTCTCCCTTCTTCTCTCTGAAATCAATAAAAATATATTTTAAAAAGTGGTGTAGGGTGGTAAGCCCACAAAAGAGTGTGCAGATGATGTGTTGTGGACTCGTGCCCCTGAGTCCTGTATAGTTTTGCTAACCAGTGTCACCCACAACTTACTGCCCCGAAAAGTCCAGAAGCCCCTTTTGTTTGTCTTGTCAGTTCTCTACAAGTGTATCCTTTGTCAGAACGCTAGAACAGCCTTTCCTCCTAGCCGCTTCTGTGGGGGTCTTCTCCTTTCTATGAAACCCCCGCACCCTGCCCCCAGGCCACGTAAAACTCAACATCTAATTAAATGTGTGCACTTTCCCCCTGTTAATCTGTCTTCTGTCCCCTCATTTCACAGGCCCGGCCTCTAAATCTAAGAGAGTAGAGGAAGCTTTCCCTCCCGTTATAGTTCCACCTACTAAGCACTTACCCTGTGCAGTCAGGCCATCTCCGAAGCACTTCCCTCGTTCAGTGACCCCGAGGGGCAGGTCGAGCCATTAGCCTCACTCAGCAAAGGCATGAGGCTCTGAGCACTGAAGTCCCTTGTTCAACGTCACAGGGTTGGCAGGAGGCAGTTTATTTTCAAACCTGGATGCATGTTTCTTTAGCTGTAACTGTTTTTGCAAAACACCACACACCAGTGTAATGTTTACAGGTGTGTGTGTGTGTGTGTGTGTGTGTGTGTGTGTGTGTGTGTATACAATCCCTAATAAGATCTGTGAGGCCTAAGTCAGTATGTATAAGGTAGCAAGGATGCCTCCCACCGCACATAAAAGGAGCTGAAACAAACTTAGTGTCAGAAGCATGTCCACAGGGACGGGACTTTGTTTTGTCTTCTGCATCCTCAGAGCCCGCCTTGGGGTAGGAAGTAAGTAATCACTGGATGGACGGACTGACGGATGGATGGAAGTGAACTTCCTTCTGCTCTTTGCTCTTAACACTCTACACACCACCCTCCCCCCAAATAACTCTTGGCTCAGCTGAGAATGTCCCTGTGAAAATGAGCCTGCTCTCAGCAGGTCCCCAGCTGAGTCCCCATCCACCAGGCAGGAAGGGGCCAGCTGGGTGCCGGGGACGGCTGGGTGCCCGACCCAGCCTCTACCGAACACGGATTTAGATACTGAGTTTGCCTCTTGGGGATTAGTCTACCAAGATGCTCTAAAATTGACTATGAAGTCCATTTGTATCAAATAAACAAAATAAACATCACATTACGATAAATAGGTAACAACATACAGTCACAGTTACCATTATTAATGTCATTAAAAAGTTAAACTTGCCCTGGGCGTAGATGATAAGCCACAAGGAATTGGTCAGGAAGCTTTGTCAAATATAAAACAAATTCAAAAACAGAAGTGATTATTAATTACTTTAGCAGTTGCTGGCAACAGCAGCAGCAAAACTCTTGTCGCGGGAGCATCGGTTTCGGTTTCTCAGCGTGAAGGCCCCTGTTTGTCGCTCAAGGGCTGGCCTTTCACCCATCTGCTCGCATCAGCCCTCTCCCACATCCTCCTTAGTTTTGAAAAAAAAAACCCACAGTAAACTCCCCAGTGCTCTAATCAAGCAGCCTTCCTCATGTGCAGGGTGACCTTCACCGAAAAGAGGCCACTTGGTAAATTCCAGGAAAGTAAAAATAAAACGTAATGGAAAAGATAGTCTAATCATCAAGGCTAATTATAAAGAAAGTAAACTGCTTTTTCCTCCCTAAGTGTCTCTGGTTGATTAAAAAAAAAAAAAGATCAATCTAACAAAGTTGGCCTTTGTTACTGGTCTGAACAAGAACAGCAGCAATCTCAGGGGAGACAGTTGTGACTTGTACTACATATAAAACCAAAGATGTTAGCTTTTTTTTTTAGTGTTATAATGCACATATTTTTTAGCTTTTTAAAAAATAAATCTTTATTGTTGAAAGTATTATATATGTCCCCCCTTTTCCCCATTGACCCCCTCCAGCCTGCCTCCACCCCCACCCCAGGTCTTCAGCACCTTATTGTCTGTGTCCATGGGTTATGCATACAAGGCCCTTGGTTGATTAGCTCCCACCACCCACCCACCCTCCCCTGCTTTCCCTCCAAGATTCCTCACTGCGCTCCATGTTCCCATGTCTCCGGATCCACTCCGTTCATCAGTTTATTTTGTTACTTAGATTCCACATATGAGTGAGATCATGTGATACTTGTCTTTCTCTGACTGACTTATTTCACTTAGCATGATACTCTCCAGGTCCCTCCATGCTGTCTCATAGGAATGTTACAGCTGCATAGTATTCCATGATATAAATGTACCACAGCTTTTTTATCCACTCATCTACTGATGGGCACTTGGGCTGTTTCCAGATCTTAACTATTGTAAATTGTGCTGCTATGAATGTAGGGGTGCATACATTCTTTCTGATTGGTGCTCTAGGTTTCTTAGGATATATTCCTAGAAGTAGGATCACTGGGTCAAATGTCAGTTCCATATTTAATTTTTTGAGGAAACTCCAGACTGTTTTCCATAGTGACTGCACCAGTCTGCATTCCTACCAGCAGTGCATGAGGGCTTCCTTTTCTCTACATCCTCACCAGCACTTGTCCTTTGTTGATTTGTTGATGGTAGCCATCTTACAGGTTGAGGTGATACCTCATTGTCGTTTTAATTTGCATCTCTGTGATGATCTGTAACTTTGAGCATTTTTTCATATGTCTCTTGGCCATCTGTATGTCCTTTTGGAGGAGTGTCTGTTTAGGTCCTTTGCCCATTTTTTAATTGGATTGTTTATCTTCCTTTTGTTAAGTTGTATGAATTCTCTACAAATGTTGGAGATTAAACCCTTACCAGTAGAGATTCTTGATCTCATTTTAAGAAACAAAGTACTATAATAGCAAAATCTTAGAGATGTTTAGAATGTGATGGACAGTATTTCAAATATCATTTATTGTAGAGACTGTCTTGATCCCATTGTATGCTCTTGCCTCCTTTGTCAAATATTAATTGAGCATAATGGCTTGGTTCTATTTCTGGGTCTCTCTTCTGTTCCATTGGTCTATATGCCTGTTCTTGTGCCAGTACCAGGCTTTTTTGAATACAGTGGCTTTGTAGTATAACTTGAAATCTGGTATTGTGTTTCCTCCAACTTTGTTTTTCTTTCTGAAGATTGCTGCAGCTAGTCGGGGTCTTTGTTGAGTCCATATAAATTTGTGGAGTATTTGTTCTAGCTCTGTGAAGTATGCTGTTGGTATTTTAATAGGGATTGCATTGAATCTGTAGATTGCTTTGGGTAGTATGGACATTTTAATGATGTTGATTCTACCAATCCATGAACACAGTATATTCTTCCACTTGTTTATATCTTCTTCTATCTCAGGACTGCTTTTGCTTTGTCCCAGAGATTTTGGATTGTTGTGTGTTTGTTTTCATTTGTTTCCAGGAAGTTTTTTATTTCTCTCTTGATCTCGCTGGTAACCCATTCATTGTTTAATAACATGCTATTTAGCCTCCATATGTTTGAATGTTTTGGGGTGTTTTTTTTTTTCTGTAGTTGATGTCTAATTTCATTCCACTGTGATCTGAGAAGACGCTTGATACGATTTCAATCTTCTTGAATTTGTTTTGTGTCCTAACATGTAGTCTTTGTGAATGACCTGTGTGCACTTGAGAAGAATGTATATTCTGCAGCTTTGGGGTGAAATGTTCTATAAATATCAATTAAATCAATTTGATCCAGTGTATCCTTTAGAGTCACTGTTTCCTTGTTAATTTTTTGTCTGGAAGATCGATCCAGTGAAGTCAGTGGAGTGTTAAGATCCTTTACTATGATTGTATTGTTGTCGATCTCTCCTTTAAAGTCCTCTAGGATTTTTAGAAAATATATTTAGGTGCTCCTATATTGGGTGCATTTATGTTTACCAGGGTTATATCCTTTTGTTGGATTGATCCCGTTAGTATTATGTGACCTTTGTTGTCTCTTGTGATGGCCTTCATTTTGAAGTCCTTGTTGTTGGATATGAGTATTGCTACTCCAGCTTTTCTTTTCATTTGCATGGAAATTTTTTTCCCATCCCTTCACTCTCATCCTGTGTGTGTCTTTTGTTCTGAGATGGGTCTCTTGCAGACAGCATATAGTTGTGTCATGTTTTTGTATCCATTCAGCTACCCTCTGCCTTTTGATTGGATCATTTAGTCCATTTACATTTAAGGTTATTATTGATAGGTATTTGTTTATTGCCATTTTAATTCTCTATGGCTAGGTTTCTCTCTCTATTTTTTCTTCTCTTTGTAGCAGTCCCTTTAGCATCTCTTATAATGCTTCGTTGGTGGTGATGTACTCCTTAACCTTTTTATTTTTTTGTCTGGGGAGCTTTTTATTTGACCATCTAGTTTGAATGATAGCCTTACTGGATATAGTAGTCTTGGTTTCAGATCCTTGAGTACTTCATGCCATTCCCTTCTGGCCTTTAGAGTTTCTGATGAGAAATCAGATGTTAGCCTTATGAGAACTCCTTTGTAGTTAACAGTTTGCTTTTCTCTTGCTGCCTTAAAGATTCTCTCTTTGTCTTTAATTTTTGGCATTTTAATTATGATGTGTCTGTTCGTGGGCCTATTTGGGCTTGTCTTGCTTGGGGTTCTCTGTGCCTCCTGGACTTGTGTGACTTTTTCCTTTACCAGGTTAGGGAAGTTTTCTGCTAAAATTTCTTCAAACACCTTCTCTATCCCTTTCTTCCTTTCTGGCTGTTTTGGCACACCTGCTATTCGAATATTGTTTCATTTCATGTTGTCCTACAGTTCCCTTAAGCTGTCCTCCTGTTTTTTAATTGTTTTTTCTTTTGGTTCTGTGATTGAGTGATTTTTTTCTACCTTGTCTTCTACTTCACTGATTTGGTAATCAAATTACCCCAATCTGCTGTGTATTCCTTTCAATGTGTTTTTTATTTGTGCTATGTCATTCTTTATTTCCCACTGTTCTTTTTTCATAGTTACTATATCTTTTCTCCTGCTGTTGAGCATCTTTTTCTAAAAATATATCTTTTGATTTTTTACAGAGAGAAAGGGAGAGGGATAGAGAGTTAGAAACATCAATGGGAGAGAAACATCAATCAGCTGCCTCCTGCACACCTACTACTGGGGATGTGTCTGCAACCAAGGTACATGCCCTTGACCGGAATCGAACCTGGGACCTTTCAGTCTGCAGGCCGACGCTCTATCCACTGAGCATCTTTACCATCATTATTCTGAAGTTTGTTTCAGATAAGTTTCTTATCTCCGTTTCATTTATATCTTCTTCTGGAGAATTCTCTTGTTCTTTCATTTGTGGGTTGTTTCTTTGTTTCCTCATTTTTAGTTGCTTGTTTTTATTTGTGACTATATATTAGGTATATCTGCTATGCCTCTCAATCTCTAGTGTAGGACAGTGTCAAAGGCTGTTTCTGACTAATTAGATCAGGTAAAGACTCAAAGCCTCCAGAGACTACCTCTGGCTGCAGACTGATAGGATTCCTCTTGATCTGCCCTCAGGCCATCATCAACAGGTATGGCAAATGCTTTTTTGAACAGGGTTGGGTCATTGTTTCTGCCTGGAGGCTAATTGTTATTCTCAGTCTCCTAAGGATCAAGGTGTTTTCCAATAGGGTGGGTCAACTTTCTTCCCCCAGGCAATGGTGCCTGTATAGCAATTGTCTGCATAAGAAAGATTATCTCCACAGCCTGAGGAAATGGCTCAGCACCCGAGACTGGGGTGTCTGCCTTCTGAGCTCTAACTCAAGAGCTCTCGATCCTGGCTTCTGCTCACCCAGCTCCAGTCCACTCTGCTGTTCCTCTGTCACAGCACAAGATGTGTAGCTCCACAGGGAATTTTGTGCGTTGGCACTTGAGGAGGGGGCCTGATTTTCCAGGTGTCTCTCCCTGGCAGACAGCAACCCCGCTGCTTTTCACAGCCAGATGTTATGTGGGTTCCCTTCTCAGTTCTGGTGCTCTTTGCTGCGGGGTCCAGCTTGGGGATTAGACTCCAGAGTTCTCAGTGGCAACCCCCACAGCTGAGCGATCTCTGTGGAACTTCAGCTGCTGTCTGTGGGGGCCCGGCCAGCCATGCCTCCGCCTCACCTACCAGTCTCCACTGTGCTGTCTCCACTTTCGGTCCTCGGTTATCAGGGTTCTCTCCAGCGAGTCTTCTGTTGATAACTCAGCAAGTTTTTTTTGTTTTTGTTTTTGTTTTGTATTTTAGTTGTAATTCCAGTTTGGACCTGGGAGCATGTCCCTGCAGCATTCACTTATTCTGCTGCCATTTTTAATCTCCATGACTCACTTATTAAGAATTGTGAAATCCAGCTTCTAATGGCTTTACTGTGAAAGTACTATTTTCTTTTACTTTACAAAAATGTGAGTGGCCCCCCACTGCTATTTCTGCAGCCTGCTAAAGGGAACTTCTGTAGATCTGGTCCTCCCCAGAGGAGGCTCTTGCTTATATCCCTTCCTGGTCGCCAGAATATATAACCGGACAATCAATGGGTCCCTGCGCCCTATCACTTCTGAGCCAATTAAGCAGAGACAGGGTTGAATCATATATGAGCATTTATTCCAGTACTGTCGGCAGCATGGGAGAGCAGCAGGTCATCCACCAAAATCTGCTCTGTTAGCTTTTGAAGAAGTCATTCATATATTTACTGGTGACATATTTAAATATATATGATGTACCAGCTAAATACAAAAAACTGGGGAAGGTGCTGGGAGGTGGTGCGCACCATGCTGAATCACACGAGACTCTGCCCTCGGCTAGCCCTCGGCCTGATAAAGAAGACACACCTGCCCTGCTGGCATGGCTCAGTGGTTTAGTATTGACCTATGAACTAGGAGGTCATGGTTTAATTCCCGGTCAGGGCACATGCCCGGGTTGTGGGCTTGATCCCCAGTAGCGGCTTGCAGCAGGCACCAATTGATGTTAGCCAATCCATAATTCCCTTCCGTCATCATTGATGTTTCTATCTCTCCCTCTTCCTTTCTGAAATCAATAAAAAAATATATTTTTAAAACTTGTTATTTTATAGTTTAACATGCATTACCTAAGCCATTAGCTGGACATCCTTAGCACTCCTACGGAGGCAGGAGAGACTCACACCACCGCCGCTGAGCTGACCAGCCATGAGCCAGCTGCTGGCTGAGCTGTGCTACCTCTGTGGAAGCACACTGACCACCAGGAGGCAGCTCTTGCATTGAGCGTCTGCCCCCTGGTGGTCAGTGTGCATCATAGAACCAGTCATTCCTGGTTGTTCCGTGTTAGCATCAATTTGCATATTACCCTTTTATTATATAGGATGAGACACCTTATACTGATGATGGCTAATGATGGCATTACGGAAACCGAGGAGCAGGACCATAGGGCAGTCAACAGAGAGGGGTGCTTTCCACCGGAGCAGGAGAGGGACATCCCTCTAGAGGTGACATGTAAGCTGGGTCTTGGAGGATGAAAGGGAGGTGGAAGGGTGGAGTGAGCACTGACACCCTGGATGATTTGCTGTCACTCCATCTGCCCCCGACCTGTCCAACACATAATCAGGCAACAGGTGGCCTGCGCTCCCCTCATTCCTAACCAGGGCTACAGGGGAGAATCACCTGGAACCCTTGTTGCCAGAATGCATTCACTATGCCCAGGCAAGGCTTAAGGAGTCAGTTTAAGGAGCAGTGCTTGGTCATGTGCTTATGGGAAAGGCCCCAAGGAATTTCTGATCAGCAGTGATCAGCACCACTAATTCCTTCCCTAAAGTGGAACAGACCAGGCTTAGAGAGGGAATTCCTTCTTCATTCAGTCATTCAATGAATAGTTATCTAGTTGGCACATCCACCTGGCAGTACTACAGTGAATAAAACAAAAATTCCTGCCCTTACTCAACATTTGGGCTCACTCTGCAGCACCATGTGGTATTACTTTCACTGTCCCCCTTTGTTTAAAGCCAAGGCAACTGAGGCATAAAAGGTTAAGGGAACGCAAACAGTAAATGCTGGAACCAGGATTCAGCCATGGACTCTGAGAAGCACCTTCTATCTCAGGGCTGCTTACTGAGAGTCTCTTGGGGACCCAGCCCCCAGATGATACGTATGCATAAGGGATGGCCTCTGGTTTTATAAGTAGAGACAGTCACAGTACTGGAGCAGTGGAAGGGATTCCAGAATGTTCCCCATGCAGTACCACTACAGTGTATGCTGCATCATGGCTGTAACCACTCTCAGTGGCAGAGCGCCTCTGCTCAGAGCTCCCCAGCCTGCAAACACCTGGCTTAGAGCCTGCCTTTACTTGCTTCACAAACACATGTACACATACATGTCTCTGGACAAAACTGTGAGCTCCCTGAGGTTAGGGATGGTGATTCGCTTATCACGTTATCCCCAGTACCACAAAGAGAGAGAAGACACAAATGATGGATGGATGGGCGGATGGATGGTTAGGTCGGTGAGTGGGTAGATGAATGGATGGATGGGTAGATGGGTGAATGGGTGGATGGGTGAATGGATTGTTAGGTGGGTGTGTAGATGGGTGGATGGGTGGGTGGATGGGTGGATGGATGGATGGATGAATGAATGGATGGATGGATGGGTCGACTAACAGAGAGATGGGGCTGGTTTGGGAAGATGCATGACTGCCTTGAGATAGCAACAGGAAGGTGAATGTGAAATTAACAGGCTAATCAAAACCCTCAGAATAATGCTTTCCCCAGAGGCTAATGGCCACATTTTTTCTGTTCCCATTCTGAGAACCCAAAGCAACCCTGGTTTGGCCTGCGGTCCCTGGATTTCACAATCACTCCCTGTAGCTGGACTTTGCTCCTGATATAATCCCATCCATCAGGCCCCTCTCTCCCACTCTTCCCATGTGTGTCTCCCGATCACCGTTACCCCTGCTGCTCTGCTCATCACCTCGATTCCCAGCCCTGCCTCCAGGTTGGTTCATAGTTTTTAGATGAGACATAGATGGCAGCCCCAGCCTTGCATGCAGAACACATTCTGGCAAATTTTAATCACAAACTACAGCTGACCTCCACTGTAGAACAACATTTAGTGCCCTCTGCTTTCTTTACTATCACCCACCCTGACACAGAGCCCATTTTCCTGCACTGATCTTCGAGGAGGGAGGGGACAGCCAGGAGCAGTCGCATCTGGTCACTGTGCCCATCTGCGGTCGCCACATGCCCCGCCCAGCACAAGAAGGCTGCCCGTCATTGCAACTCGTTTTCTTTCCCAGCCAGACCTTGAGATATGATCACATGCCATTAAGAAGGGGGTTTTGTTGGGGTTGTGTGTCTTCATTAAAGAATACCCTGGTTCTTTAGGAAGCAACACTCCACTTCAAACAAATAACTGTTTCCAACCTAAACAAGTCATTTGGTGGGAACGGTGAGTGCACACGCCGCCATATGGGCTGAGAAGAAGTGAGTGGGCAGGACTGCATTTGAGGCTAAGAAATGTAAAATAATGAGATCTTGTTATCGTGGCTGTAATAGCCACTGCTGTACACATGGAAAACAGAGAGGAAAGCAGAGAAATTGTTTAAATTGCTGGGGTCAGGCAGAGTTCTCTCTCGGGCAGAATCCGGTTACAGCGCTTTCTTTTCCCCCTCTTTATTGTATTTATTAGAGAAGGTAAATATATGGTGTTTTTTTTGTTGTTGTTCTTTGTTTTTTATCAAGGTGTGTTTATGCAGATTCTTCTCTGTGCGATCTCCATCTCTGATGATTAGGTTGCTCCCCTCCACCCCCCACCCCCATCCCCAGTGTGGGAGGAGGGTGCCTTCACGGGGGAATCTCCCTGCCCTGCTTTTAGGGGGGTGGGGGGTGCGCATGGTGCAGAGTCCGCCTGTCTGCTTTTTCTCAATGCTTCTGCTCCAGATAGACCCTCTGCCGAGTGGGTCTTTTCGGGGTGGCATATTCTGCTCCCCTAGTAGGGGACACAGCGGGCTGCAAACCTGGGTGGGCGGGAGAAAGCAGAAGTTCTCCGGAGCTTCAGCGCTCACACAGTCGCATGTAAGTCTGGGGTCCACCCTGCACCAGGGTGCCCTTTGGTCCAGGTTGTGTTGGAAAGGCAGCTGGTGGAGGAGAATCTGAAGACCCCGGGGCTCCCTGCTGCCACCATGTGATCGCTAGGCAGTCACGTGACCTCTCCAAGTTGCACTTTTCTCATTTCCAAACTGGGACAAGGATGCTGATCTCTCTTTGGATGGATGGTCCTGTGAGGGCCCCCTCCTTCGCTTCCTGTAGGTCTGTACTCACATTTGCAATGTCTCTGCTGTTCCCAATCCCCTTTGCTCTGCATTTTCTCTATTTTCACAGCCCTTACCACTTTCTAACGTAGGATAGGATGGATATTTGCAGTGTATTATGTTTATTTTTAATGAGCTCTTTCCCCCCATTGGAATGCAACCTCATTAAGAGTTGGGATCTTTATTTATTTTGCATCTAGTCCTCCCTGAAATTCCCCGACACAAGCAGGTGTTAGAAGAGTTGACCACATCCCCGAGCAAAGAAAACAAAACCCACCCCCTTCCGGCTGCCGTGGGCTTGGCGCCGGCCAGGCTCTGAGAGCTGGACGTGAAGAATTTCACAGCACACTGACCTGTGGCAGGGTCACCGTGTGATGGTGATAAAACAAGACAAAAACGAGGCGGCTCCGTAATCAAGAGTGAGCCCAGAGGAAAGCCAGAACGCTGCCGTCCACAGAAATTGCAATCATGCCCTCGCAGCCCACACAGACGCCGGCTGTTTCTTTACCGATTACAGCTCAGGTCTGCCCTGTGCCTCCTGCCCGCTGGATAAACATCGTAAGGACATCTGGCCACAGAATTCCTGGTTTATGGCAGCACCCACTTCCTGGAACCCTCCCCCAAATCATTGAATAAGCCCAGACTATATAATGAGCACCCCCTGACATCCTCTTACCGAGACCCCTGTGAGTCTCGGTGGCATGATAACCTCAACTTTGTTTGACCTCGATTGTGTTGCTGGGGTCTTCGCCTGGAGGCTTCAGCGTCACATGTCATGGTGAATAAAATGGCGTAATTAGGCATCATTACACAAATGTGTAGGTTATTATTACTAGCTGAACGATATTGAACAGATGTGTTATCTGCTGGGCCTGAATTTTCTAATCTGCCAAATGAGAGGGTTGACCAGATGACTCACTGAGTTTCCATACAGTTGACACGTTCAGTAATTTCTGCGTATTACTAAGCACTTGCTGTGGGATAGACATTGTGGAGACTGTAATGGAAGTAGAAGTGGGAGGTGGCTTCTTGGAATTCCCTCCTGGGCTGTAGCGCTGGCTTGCTGTGTGATGCTGGGCAAGATATTGGGCCCCACACTTGGTTTTATTAACTATAAAAATGCGATGATGTTGATGAACAATAAAGGATCCCAATATTAATGATAGCAATAGGATTGAGTTTTCTAGAGTTTACAGTGTTACCTGAATCAAGCTCTCATTCATTCTCATAGTAACCCAATGAGATACCTGCCATTACTCCATGAAACACGAGGAAGTACAGTCATCACAGAGAAGTTAAGTAACTTTCCTAAGGCCACACAGCTAAGCAGCGTTGGAACTGGGATTCAAACTTAGTTCTTTGTCATATTAAGTCACCCGGGATTATATTGTGACTTCCAAGCTCAAACTTGTAATCATGACACTTCTGTGAACTAATTGTGCACTGAGGCGATTGCTACTTCAGAGATGTCCCGTTGTGTTCAGCATGAGTCCTGCTTTAAAGCGTTCAGTTTCATCGGGGGCTTAGTCACACACACACACACACACACACTCCATGGTTGAAACAAACCCAGATGTGGTAGAATAAAAATGCAGGGGTTGAGTGCACATGCTTGAAGGCATGGATGTTGAGAGAAGGGAGAGCCTGGTGGGCTGGGTGGATAGAGATCAGGTCCGACTCCAAGACGCAGGCCAGGGGTCCCAAGGTGTTATCCTGGCTTTTTAACAGAGGAGCACTTAACTCTGATTGTTAGAGTCTTCATTTGTTAAAAAAAATAAAAAATAAAAAAAATGGAGTCTGATCTCTCCTCCTTATTTACACAGGAGGTCCCACCTGGGGAAGCCCTTGATGGATGGTCATGGTCACGTGCTGTGGAAGGGTGAGGCCTCCCTGTAACTGTAGGAGAAAGTCACGGGCAGTCTTAAGGCATCTCACCACACATAAGCCAGGTGCTCAGTGACCCCTCTGCCTTCCCTACCCAAACTTTAGAAAGGAGGGTTGCCATAGGAACCTTGGTTTGATCATCCAGCAGATGCAGACTTGTTGGGGGAATGTTTTTTTAAAGACCTTTTAGGTTCCATGCAGGGTCTTGGGAGCAGCATTGTGGTGAGAGGGGCTCGCTGGGCTGGGGCTTTCATAGCAGATACGATCAGAGGACTTAAAAAATGTACGGAGGACTTAAAAAAAAATCTGTGTTGCCTGATTTCGTTTTGATTGCTCACGTTTCTGGCTTCTCTCATGGGAAGACTAACTGACCGTAGGAAGTGGTTGCTTTTAGCACAGGAAGTTCCTAGTATGAAGCAGAATACCGGCATTGGTCATTTTGGGGCATGAAGCCTCTGCCACATAGAAGCAGGCTGTTAATTTTGTGACCACCAGTGAGCATTAGCAGGGGCAGCAGCTTGTGTTTGGACACACAGCTCCTTTGACAACAACCAGAATGGCTTATACGTAAACGATTTAGGGGAGGGGAAAACTGATGAATTGGGAATTTTTAGATGACTGTCGCACAGTACATTGGACGGACCCCGTGTGTAGGTCAGTTGATGGTATACACACAGGTATTTCTTAGATGACAACAGGACTTAGCAGTATTGCTGATTTATTCAGCAACTATTTATCATCGCCTACATGTGGTAAAAGCCCTATTCTGGACAAATCCCAGAATTTAAACTGTGAATTGTTGGAATTTAAACTATACTCAATATTGTTCACGTGTTAAATGTATCTTATTGGATTCTAATTTTAAAAGTACTAATAATTTCATGTTGAATGAAAAGTTTTAGAATAGTAGGGTTGGATGTAACTTGGGTAAAATGAAAAAGATATAACTAAGTATATGTGTATGTGTGATGCATTTTTGAATATATGTAAGAAACTGAGCAATAATCAGTCCAATATAGAAAGTAGTCATCCATGGCTGCTGACAGTTTTCACAGAGAAGCAACCAGGCATTATGTGCCCCCTGATGTAACCTTGATCTAGTGATGGGATCACTGGGAACGTGGAGGGCAGAGGTACATGTTAAGTGACAGTGATACCCATGAAAATCCAGTGGGAAACTATGGAAAAGTGACTCAGTTTTTCATCAAATTAATTATAAGGAGGGAAAAAAGGATGGAGCAGGCACTTTAGATGTCAGGTGATATTCAGGAATTAATATGTGTGGGGTTTTTTTTAACCTTTATTCTGAAATGTAAAGCTCTTTTTAATTATAGTATAGTTGACATACAATATTAGTTTCAGGTGTACAACATAGTGGTTTGGCATTTACATACCTTATGAAGTGATCCCCATAGAAGTGTATGTGGAATCTAAAAAATTAAACAAATGAGCAAACACAACACAACAAAACAGACTCAGAGATACAACGAACAGATAGTGGCCAGAGGGTTGGGCAGTGGGGGACGGGCAAAACGTGGACAGACTTGCAGTGATAGCATAAATCAGTCAGAGGGATGTAAACACAGCCAATAATGTAGGGATTAATGTTGCTTTTCTTAGTGTAGTAATGACACTGACTGGATAGTATTATATTGGGGATTTGCTTCAAAATAATCCCAGGGATATGGGGATGGGCAGGGTAGAGATGAACCATGGCTGGCCACGACTTGATAATTGTTGAGGCTGGAACATAGGTGTGATGAATATGTTTGACATTTTTCATGTTACAAATTTCAAATAATCAATCTGGTCTGCTTCTGATCCATTCCATAGAGATAGGCATCAGAAGGTCTGTTGTAGGCAACGCCCTGAAATACTGCTGCCTGCTGTGATCTTAGAGAGTTGATCTGGTTTGTAACCCTGCTCCCTGAGTTCCCAGGGTTCTGGGTTTCCTAGCATCTGGGATAGGGGGAGGCAGGCTCACATAGGTGGGGCTTCACGCACCCCACAAATGCACTCCTGTCACGGCTGTTCCGCTCTCCTGTTTTATATTTTGGAGTCTCCTCATAGACTTATTTGGGGCAGACAGGTGCTTTTGCCTCTGGGGGAAAAAAGTTAGGAAACCACCCCTTAATTTTATAAACAAGGAAACTGAAGCCCCGAGAGGGAAGGTGATATGCCCAAGTTCACACAGTAGGCAAATTTCAGGGACCCAGCCCTTTAATAGACGGTCCTTGGACCTCTCAGTCATGCTGCTACTTAGCTGTGTAACCCTCCTGCACAGGCCCCCAGAAGATAGGTCCCTGGAGTTCCGGTTTCCAGAGCTTCTTTCCCGGGAGCGGAAGCTGGGCTGAGCTCATTCTCTTGCATGCAAAGCGCCTGCTGTGTGCTCCAGGCTCTCTGGCTTGCAAAGTGCCTGCTGTGTGCTCCAGGCTCCCTGGCTTGCAAAGCACCTGCTGTGTGCTCCAGGCTCCCAGGCATGCAAAGCGCCTGCTGTGTGCTCCCGGCTCCCTGGCTTGCAAAGCGCCTGCTGTGTGCTCCAGGCTCCCTGGCTTGCAAAGCACCTGCTGTGTGCTCCAGGCTCCCAGGCATGCAAAGCGCCTGCTGTGTGCTCCCGGCTCCCTGGCTTGCAAAGCGCCTGCTGTGTGCTCCAGGCTCCCTGGCTTGCAAAGCACCTGCTGTGTGCTCCCGGCTCCCTGGCTTGCAAAGTGCCTGCTGTGTGCTCCAGGCTCCCTGTCTTGCATAGCACTTGCTGTGTGCTTCAGGCTCCCTGCTTGCTCTCTGTCACCTCCTGGCTGAGTGCCTGGGCCAGGGAGCCTTGTAGCAGGAGGATAACATTGAATTTGGGAAATGAACAGTCTCATTGGGACTCTGCACGGACTGGGAAGCCTGTGTACTGAACACTTAATCATTTTTAATGCTGTTTTCACCTACTGCTCATCTTTATTTGCCTTCAGTGAAACCCAGGGGCCTCTGAGGGCCTCCAGAGGTGCCCCCCCCCCCTTTCAGGGCAGGTGCACAGGTGCAGCCCACCTAGGATGCAGGCTTGTAGCACTAGTTCTGTCTATTGAAGGGT
>NW_006294778.1:446331-455960 GCF_000327345.1 Myotis davidii
ATGCGGGGGAGACGCAGGAACAGATGGTTGGGGCTTAGTGTTGCTCAAATGTATTTCTCACGTTGATGTTAGTCCAGTGGCCCTTAAACGTTTGTTACTGTCCCGCAAACTGGCAGGATAGGGCTTATTTCCGTCAGGAACATTTTGGTAGAGTTTGGGCTAGCTTGGGGGTGTCTGGGGTAGTAATGGGACATACAGGGTGCATGGTAGTGACAGTGAGTTTGGGTGGAGTTTGAATAAGCCCCATACAAATCTCGCATCCTGTTTCTGTTGAGACACTGTTTTTTTAGTGTCTTGGTTGAACATTTAGAACAAGGCTGGTTAGCCTCATGGAGTATACTCAGAACTGAGCTTAGGACTGGCATCCGTCCCCGGGAGGCATCAGTAATCATTTTCATCTTTAACGAGTGCCTACTGTGTGCTCTGACTCTGAGTTACAGGGATGGCTAAGACTCAAAGGTGCACAGTCTAATAATTTAATGAAAAATAAAGCTCAATGTTATTGTCTTTGCCCCTTGCCAGGCACTAGGCTAATGTTTGACCTGCATTGGGTCACTGAGCCCTTGCAACAACCTTGAAGGAGAGTTAATGTCAATCATTCCATTTTACAGATGGGTCATCTGTCCCAGAGCCGTCCTGGAGTTTGCCTGAGGTGATAGAGCTGGGAGTAAGTGCTAGAGGCAGGATTTGACACTAGGCGGCTAGCTGTCTCCAGAACACCCACTCTCCCCTGAGTTGACCCCAAGCTCATGTGCTGTCCGCTGTGCAGGACACAGGCTCCCCACCCTTTGCATTGTGGTGAGCACGTCCACAGAAGTAGCCCTACGCACAGAGGTGCTGGAGGAGCAGGGTTGCCCCACTCTCATGAGTTGGGAGGAGCGAAGGGAAAGTCCAGGAAGGCTTCCCAGAGGAGGTGAAACCAGGGCTGGGCTTTGTGCATGAAAAGGAGTCTCCTAGGCAGGCTGGGAGCCCAGGGGCACAAACACGTGCCCTGTCTAGAGAATGGCAGGTGGCTGGTTTGTGCTGGGGTGGAAAACACACGACCTGCTAGAGAAATTCTTTGAGGGTGACCTCTGCACTGCCCTCCAATTCAGTAACCATTGGCCACCTGTGGCTACTTTAATTAAAATAAAATAAAAAATCCCGTTTCTCATCTCAGGAGCCCCATGCAGCGAGGCTGCCACATCGGATAGCACAAACGTAGGACATTCATGTCATCACAGAAAATGCTGTTGGACACAGTGCTGGGCTCCATCATTTTTCTTCCTTGGCAAACACCTGTCGAGTTGCACCTGATGTTCCATGTCACCTGCATGTGTCAGTTTCGGAGGGTTTGTGTTGCGTTGGTGGGAGGGCTGTGTGGGCAGCCCAGGTGAGCAGTGGAGAGGGGTGGGGGGGGGGCGCTGTGGGGCGGTAGGAAGTCTAGGGGAGAAGCAGTGTACAATTTCCCAGGAGGTGAATATTATTGGTAACTTTTTTGTTGGCACCGCTCAAATCAATATATTAAAAATCCCAAGAAATATGTCATTTCCCCTCTAAGCCGGCAGAGCTACTCGTTTCATTAAAAAGGCAATGGCGAATCTATTTTTAATTTTATTTTTTATTAAAAAACACCCTACTGCTTGAGATTCTAATCTCCAGTTGAATAATAGGTGTCATTTCGGAGTTGCAAATAGGCAGAGCAATAGCATTCATCGGGGGGACTTAATAAATAGCATTCGACGCTTTACATTAGAGCCGGGACAGAACTGGGTCAAAAAGCTTTTCCCTTTCACGTCGGAGTACAGCGTCCTGGCTTTCCAGATGGTGAGGAGCCATTTAGAGCCGTAAAGGGATTTTGATTTAGATAATGGTGAACCTTGTTTAATTTTATACAGTTTCTATGTTGTGAGAGGAACTTGGCTTCCTTTGAAGTTCTGGAGGCAGTGGATCAATGTTTCAGAATGTCGGGACCAAGAGATTCGATGTGGAGGGCTTTCTGTGACTTGTTCCATGTGTTTTCAAAGGTTTGTCACTCTTGTTGGAGTTCTTGGTTTCGGAAGCTTGGACATGGGTCCTAATTTTGTCTTTTAGTCTCTGTGGGACTCTAGGTGAGTCCCAGAGCCTGTGGCGGGCGCCTCTTGGTTTTCCAACGCAGCCTTCATTCATCCCACACAGTTTTTCTCTGGAAGTCCACCCTTCCGCCCGTGAACTTCGGGGGACATACTGTGGCTGACTTCATGGGGAGACCTATGGCTCAGGTTACCCCTGGCCATCGTGATTTGGGTGGGCACAGGACCTAGGCAGGGCCAATAAGGTGCGATGAGACTTCTGCAGGGATGGCTGAGAAAGGTGTGTGTGTGTGTTCTCTTCCACTGGCCTTGAACTTGGAGGTTGGAGCCGCGCACAGTCTAGCTCCACCATGCCGAACAGCTGTCTCTCCACAGCTTGGCACCTGGGAATATGGATCAGAGCAGAGAGCTGAGAAATGGAGAGAGTCCGGGCATCCCTTGCACCTAGATCAAACCTTGCCTGTCTACCTGCGGACTTTGTAGAGTAGAAGCCATTAAATTCCCTGCTTCATGTAGAATAATTAGTTTTCCATCACTTGCAACTGGAAAAGGCCCTTTACAATGTCTGTGAGTCTTACCTGTTTATTTTTTTACATATTTGTAAAAGGGGACAAAAATGAAGGAACGTGACATATCCAAAGCATTCATTTAAAATTTTTTAAAAGTTGATTTGAGAGAGAGGAAGAATGAGAGAGAGAGAGAGAGAGAGGGAGAGAGAGAGAGAGAGAGGTGAGCGAATCATCGATTGGTTGCCTCCACCATGTGCCCTGTCAGCGATCGAACCCACAACCTGGGTCTGTGCCCTTGGTGTACTACGGGTCGATGCTCCCACAAACGAAGCCACATTGGCCAGGGCTGCAAAAGCATTTGAAAGTGCTGAGAACCATGCCAGATATTAGATATTTGCACAGGAAAATATGCTAGAACCTTTTGAACCACATTTTGACCTTGTTCCTATCAGACAAGGAGCAGTAACTTCATTTCAGTGATCAAAGCTGGAGTAAGAGATCAAACCATATTATAACATGTTCAGTACTGCCCCAAAGTGAGCTGGCTTCCAGAAATTGTCTTAACGGAATATATATAAAAGCAGTTCTTAGGGACTGTGGGTAAAACTTCAAGAGCTGTCTTTATTTTTAGGGCCATGTTTGTTTTTCTGAACTACATCCATTTTTGAGTGTATGCAGCCTCTATTAATTTCCCCAGATTTTTAAGTAAGGACTGTCGATTTTTTGGGGGGGGGGCACCTATTAAGTTGAATATTTTTATATTTCGGTGTGAAGTAGGGCAGAATCCTAAACCTCATGTGATGTGTGTTCCTCACATTACACAGTGTCCTCTATTGGTTTGTATTGTTTCTTACCTTCTGTAATTCAGAGGCATTGTACAGGCGTATTCTCTAGTGATCTGGCCCGTGGGTCATTTTATAATGATTTTGTAATCCTTCAGTGACTGGAATGACATTTTTATGTCAGAGGCAGCAGAAAAGGAATGGGATTTAAGGTTGGAAGGATCTGAGTTTAAAGCCCGGAGCCCCACTCCCTCGGTCTGGGTGACCTCATCTGAAGAAATGAAGGATCTTGGCTCCCTATAGTGTGTTTGTTGTGAGGATTAAATGAGGTGCTGTGGCCCAGCTGGTGTTGCTCAGTGGTTCAGTGTCAACCCATGGTCCAAGAGGTCACTGGTTTGATTCCTGGTCAGGGCATATGCTGGGTTACGGGCTCAATCCCCAGTAGGGGGTGGGTAGGAAGCAGCCAAACAGTGTCTCTCTCATCTGTGTTTCTAGCTCTGTATTCCTCCCCCTTCCTCTTTTTCTAAAACCAGTAAAATAATAATAATAATAATAATAATAATAATAATACATTTTAAAAAATTGTGTGTGTGTGTGTGTGTGTGTGTGAAGGTGCCTCCCACCTAGTGGGTAGTCAGTAATAACTTTTTTATTCATGTAAATGAGACATTTTAAGGATGACAGACTAGATCTGGGGAATTAAGGATTTCATTAAGAATCAATGGGTCCCTGGAGCATTCATCTTTTAATTCTGTAGGCGACCAAATCTTATTCTCACCACATGGTCTGTTTTTGTGATCGGGACAAGTTTTGGTAGAATAATGAGAATGTTCTCCGTTCCTGCACGCTAAAAAGATGTTTATTGGTTCATCATTTATTTGTTCATTCAACAAATGCACAGTGGGGACTGTCTCTCCCAGGTTTTCAGGAAACATCTTTCTCTCCTAGAGGAGCACGCTGGACCCCACATTGGTCATTGGCAACCTTGCCTGGGTGTGGGTCCCTTCAAGGGGCTGTTACAATTCAGCCTCTTCCCCAGAAGTGCTCCTTTATGTGAGCGCGCGCGCACACACACACACACACACACACACACACACTCACTCACTCACACACACCACAAACACTGAAGGGCTTTACGGAATCCCTCCTAGGGGTCCGGAACCCTGCTCCTGACCTGCCAGGTCCGCTGGATCAGCGCTCACACAGCTGGGAGGATGAGAGTGATGGAGTGATCCCTGACTGCTGGCCTTGCCTGCATCTTCCTTCCCGATCAGCAGTGACCTTGTTCATCTAAACAGCATCACGCGAGTGCCTAGCAGGTGTCAGGTCTAGGCAACAAGAGCTTACATGCTTGATCCCACTTCCCTGTCCTCTAATCCTCTGTTGTGGACATTGTCATTTCCTGTATGTTCAGGTGGTAGCACAAAGCTTAGAGCGGGAGGGATCCATCCATACCGATGAGGTGCTGAGCCTGGATTCCAACTTATTAGAATCTCGGAATTACAGTCTTAGTTGCACTGACTCTCCTGTAGTCCAGCCGCAGTAAGAGCCAGTGTGTCTTCGCATGAATAAATGAGTCCCTGTAGCTTTGCTGGGCCCTCAAATGTCATTCCTTACCTGCCTCTGGTAGCAACTCAGACCCGTGAGCCTGGGGAGCACTATTGGATTTCTGGTTCTGCCTCAAATACCATCTAATGCATTAATTAATGTGACTGTGAAGGCACCCCTCCCCCTCCCGTGGAGGGTCACAGGTGTGAAGTCCTTGCAGCCTCTCGCAGGCAGCAGAGCAGGTCAGTCCATGCCGAATCAGACCCAGGTGGTCCTGGGGGTTGACAGCCAGAGGGGTTTGCACAGTCGTGCCTGCCGTTCTAGACCCCAAAACGCAGAACTGGAAATGAAGAAAATGCTTAAAAGATGACACATATTGTGTAAATACTTCTCTAGCAATTCAATGTTATATCAACATGAAACCTTTGTAAATATGTTATAATTTAAGCTTAGCAGTGAGAGAGTGAGATGGAGCTCCATCCAGCTCTGCCAGAATTCTCTCTGGTGGTGAGTGGACCGGTGTAACTGAGGTGGACCTGGTGTGAGTTCTCATCTGGGTGAAGAGCAAAACACACCTCCCTGAGCTTGGTTATTTTTTGAAAGAGCTTTGGCCTCAGCCTTTAGAGGGAAATTTTGATGCTGACCTGCCGCAACCTTTTGCAGCGAGGATCCAGGATCTGGAGAAGGGGCCGCGCACAAATGAATGCACTAGACAAGAAATATGAATTTAGAAGGCATGGGGGGCCAGGAAACCTTTCTCTAGTGGAGAGACTCCCTGACTTCTGGGTCCCATAAGCTTTCATTCACTTGAATATACATTTGCCCTTTAGGAATGCATACAGGCATATCAAAGGTAAAGTTTGGTGAACAGTGAAAGGATTATCAGGTTAGGGTAGTGGTTGGTAAACTGCAGCTCGCGAGCCACATGCGGCTCTCTGGCCCCTTGAGTGTGGCTCTTCCACAACGGCCAGTTTAGGAGTATCCTAATTAAGTTAATAACAATGTACCTACCTATATAGTTTAAGTTTAAAAAATTTGGCTCTCAAAAGAAATTTCAATCATTGTACTGTTGATATTTGGCTCTGTTGACTAATGACTTTGCCGACCTCTGGGTTAGGGGATTGCCTTGAGCCATTTGGCCAACAGCAGGGCAATATTATGCTGATTTTCAACCCTGCTGAATATCGAATTAATATGCTAACTACGGTTGGTCTTTGCCTCCTGCACTGACCCTTATTAACATGGAAGAAACTTTTACTCAGGGCTTGTGACTCTCTCCTGACTGATTTTTATCATTTTCTTAATGAAGAGTGAAATGAATGGACAATACTCTCCGCTCTTTCCTTGAACTTTCCTTTTGAATATTCACTTTTAGGCTTTAGTATTTTTTTTTTTAAAGAAGTCTTTCATTGGCTGAAATGTTTGTACTAAAATTTATAGGCTAGAATGAGAAAAAAATGTGCTTATATTCCTGACACTCTTCAGTTGTTTCTAATGGTAGATATTTTATATTTATTTGATGGTGGTTATTGTTTATCTTCACGACAAAAGGGACTTCTTGATCACTGTAGTATCCTTAGTGCCTTAAAAAGATCTGAGTGCATAGTAGATGCTCAATAAATATTGCTGAGTAATGTCACATCCTTGGACAGTGATGGGAGGAGCCAGGCTTCATGCTCTGGAATCCCAGCTTGACCACTTGCTGGCTGAATGGCTCAGGCAGGTCTGAGACTTCTGCTCTTCTCATGTTGAAATGACATTAATCATGCATCTGGACTGCCCTCACGGGGTGTCCTGGTTAGTTAGGGCTGCCGTTACCAGGTACCACAGCCTGGGTGGCTTCACAAACAAATTCATTTTCTCAAAGAGCCTGGGAGTAGATCAGGCTGTCTGCAGGCCTCTCTCCCGGCTTGTAGACAGCCACCTTCTTCCCGGGTCTTCACAATGTCCCCTCTGCATGTGTCTCTGTCCTAGTCTCCTCTTTGCATAATGACACAGTCGTATTAGAGCAGCCTGGTGACGTCATTTTACCGTAATTACTTCTTTAAAGACCCTCTCTCCAAATACAGCAGCATTCTGAGCTATTGGCAGTTAGGGCTTCAACATATGAATTTTTTAAGGGGTGGGAAGGGAAGGGGGGAAGGGGAGACACAATTGAGCCTATTACATGGGGTTCCTGATTTGATTATACTTTGTAATTGGTGAAGTGCTGTTCAGATGTTTAGCTGTTACTGAGGAACTTGGAATTAATTGAGGAGATAACGTAATTAACAACATAGAAGTCAGCTCTGTGGGCTGATACTGTCTAAGCTCCTTGGGGAGCAGGTGCTTTGGGGTTCTGGAGGAGACCTCATCCCACCCCTGCAGCGGGACACAGTGGGGAGTTCTCCGGGTTGTGTTTCCAGTTGAGGGGTCATGTGCCCTGGGGCTTGTTGAATCACTGTGGCCCGAGTTACTGAAGTGTGGGCAGGGCCACACCTTGGACACTGGTGCCTGCCTGGGACTGGGCTGCTCCAACAACTGTGGTCTAATGCAGCACTTACTGTCCACTGGGCAGTTCCATCCAGGGTTTCTGTCAACTCCCCCGGAATCACACAGCACGTACTAGAGTCTGGATTGGAGCCCAGGAGTCTATTATAGGCTCTGTGCTCATTATCACCATCACCACCCCACCCCATCACCATCACCACCATCACTCTAATTCACCGTATCATCATGATCACTATCACCACCAATCATAATTCACCATCATTATCATCACCACCATCATTATAATTCACAACCATCACGGTCACCATCACCACCATATCATTCTAATTCACCATCATTATCACTATCACCACTGTCATTATTATAATTCACCACTATCGCTATCATTACCACCATCACCATCACCACCATCACCATCATTATCACCATCACCACCATCATTCTAATTAACCATCATCATCATGATCACTATCACCACCAATCATAATTCACCATCATTATTATCATCACCACCATCATTATAATTCACAACCATCCCTGTCACCATCACCACCACCATCATTCTAATTCACCATCATTTTCACTATCACCACTGTCATTATAATTCACCATCACTATCATTACCACCATCACCAGCATCATCACTATCACCATCATTATCACCATCACCACCATCATTATCACCGTCACCATCATCATTATAATTCACCATCATATTACCATCACCTCACTATCATCATCTCATCATCTCTGGCCTCTAGAATGCTTGTTTTTCTCCTTGACATAAGTGAACACATGTAATTCTCTGGTAATTACTTGTTGCAGTCTTCATTTTATCTTAACTGAGGCGTGGAGGTGTTAAATAAGTCGTTCAAGAGGCAGGGATGGAATTCAAAACTAGACCATGTGGCACTAGTTCAGACCGTCCTTGCCTCTCACCCAGGATGTGTCCTTGACAGTTTCTTCACTCGAAGGCTGGAAAGAAGGAGGTCGTGCCCAGCATCCAGCTCCCTCGCCTGGCAACTGCATGGCGGTGGTTTCCTCTTCTCCCTGGAACTCCCCTAAGTTTTATTTTCTAATCAAGGGTGGCCAGCACTCGCTCACGGAAACTGCTTACGCTGGGCACTTCTTTCTGTAAACTTCAGCGATGGAATGTCCCTTGAAGACCAAGTGGCCGTTGTTCTCAGGCCTTGAGTCTCAGGCCTTGAGGGAAGAAGCACACACCAGCGCTTTAATAAGTGAGCTGAAAGCATAGTTGGCTCCCAGCCCGAAGGACCTTGTTGACTGATGGGCAAATGGTGTGTTCCATCCGTCATCGCGATAGCCTTCCTCACCTCCCCGCCGCCAGCTTCTTGCCAAGGCTCTTTTGCTCAGAGTTTCTCCGATCTCAGCCCTTCCCAGGACAGGTCCTCTGCTATCTCTCAAGCAGGGACCTTGTCCGCCGCCTGCCTCCAGCCTCGGGAAGGGCGGCTCCTTCTCAGGGCTGGAAAGAGTTAAGTCCAGCCAGGCTGCCTCCTGGGAACCTGTCCCCCTGGATCACTGTTGGTTTTCATCTTCATTATCTTGAATGACAATGCTGTCAGCACCCGGGAGGGGTCCTTGAACAGCCAGATGGTGGCTGGATTTTCCTGCCAGTCATCAGTTTTCATCTGATTGCAGCGCCGGTGCAAGCTTCCACTGTTCCCGCAGATTTCTCCAGAAGCCCTCACAGGGACCATTAAGGCTGGGAGAATTCCATGGAGGTACGGTAGTGGATTTATTCACCTAATAAACATTTACTGAGCACCTACTATGGACCAGGAACTTCAGTAGGTCCTGGGAATACAGGAACGGGCAAGGAATGCTTCTGCTCCTGTGGATCTCATCTTCCAGTAAACAAACAAATAAGCTTGAAATAAGTCAAGTGCAGGAGGTGCTGAGATGCGAACCTAAGGCAGGTTAGCAGTGCGAGGGGCAGATGGCGGCTGGGCTATGTGTGAGGGGTGGATGTTGCTTTAGAAAGAGTTGATTAACAGCTTCTTGGAGGAGGTAGCAAGTGATCACAGCTCTGAATGAAGTGAGGAAGCACGCTGCCTAGATAAGCAGGAAGAGCATTGTAGAAAGAGGGAACGTCAGGTGCAAGGGCCCCGAGTGAAAAGTGTGATTAGCAAGGAGGCTCTGGTGTTGGAGTGGAGGGTGGGGAGGGTCACACCAATTTTATGTGCAAAGAATTCTTCTCTTCCTCCCCCGCCTCGCGCCCCCCCCCACCC
>NW_006294778.1:456043-460222 GCF_000327345.1 Myotis davidii
CACCCCCAGTGAATTCTCATACTTTTAAGTGGGGGCAAATGAGTATTTTGAGCTTTATCACTCTGGTTAGCAATTCCTCTGTCCTTGGGGAGAAGAAGAAAGTGTTGGCATAAGGTGGGTAGAGCGGCAGATGTGTTTTCTATGTTTGGATTAAGTTTTAAAAGAGTTGTTTTTCAAGTAGAAATGCTGGAATTTGCTTAGTGTAAGCAACAGAAGTCTGCAGATAGGGGATGTGTTGAACCTACCTTGGTGTTTGATCCTCTTCCTTTTGCATTTCTGTATTGATTTCATAACATTTTTATATTCGTTATATAATTCATTATATAATGGATGGGAATTCTTTCTCTCATTCTAGCATTATTCCATTCCATGCATGCATTCATTCATCCATTCACTCATTCACCCCGTGATCCTGCACTAAGGATGCCGTTGGTGTCAGGCGTTATTGAGGGGCTGGGAATTTAGAAGCAAGTTTGCTCCTCTTGCAGGAGCCCCTGGGATACTGGGTGCTGGCGTTGAAGGCACCTCGGAGTTCTTACCAATTTGATTTACTGATTTCTGGCACCGTGGGCCATACCACATCACTTCTCTTTCCTAGCTCATCCATCTCTGTCTTTAGTCAGCTCTTTTACCTCCAGAGAGACTGGTCCCTCACTGCAGAGATAGAAAACCCATTCTTTCTCAGCCTGGCTTCCTCCTGCATCCTCCATCCTCAGGCCTCAAGAACAGCCTGTGGCCAGGGCTTTCACTTTTCCAGCTTGACCATCAGAATCTGGCCTTTGTCCCACAGGCTGCTGTATGTCTCGTCGGTGACCTGGTGGTCAGGTCTAAACACCTCTGTTCCATCCTCACCCTTCCTGAACTCGGCAGCATATTCCAGCCATGGCCCACCTTCTGTAGAGCCCCTCCTTCCCATACTTTCTGGAAGACAACCCTCAGGACCTAGCTCTTGAGCTCACCCATCCAGTGCCCTGCACGGACACCTCCTGTCTTTCAGAGGCAGGTCCTCTTCGGGTTCTGTGGCTTCTCAGGTGTGCATTCCCCTGCTTTGTGTGTGTCTCTTCCCACCTGTCCTGTGGCAACTTGAAACTTCGTATGTCCCATGCAGAGTTTTCATCTTTCCTCCTCCTAAAGGTTCCCCCATCACACCCTTCCTTTCGGTGGGTACCGCCTTGTCCCTTTCTGCCACCCCCTTTCCTCTCATCTACCAAAATGCTAGGAATTTTCCCAGTACTCTCTGCTACCCATTCCTTTTGTTTCACTTCTACAGCTTCTCTTCCCCCCTCCTCACCCCCCTGCGTCCAGGCCCTCCAGAGAACAGTGGCTTTCCAAGTGTCACTCCCAGACCAGCACCCGGAAACTTGTTAGAAATGTGCTTTCTTGGGCCCACCCCGCCCTGCAGAATCTGAACCTTCCCGGCTGGGCCCAGAGTCTATGCTTTCACAGTAGCTTCCTGGTGATTCCGAGGCTCCCTGCAGTAGGAGAACCACGGAGGTGGGCCCCTGAATTTGCTTCCCTCTGGTTTCCATGACTCATCCATCTCTGCTCCTCTTCGCTGTGCACCGGTATGCCAGCTTTATCTTCCTCGAGAGCAGCCCCGATCCCATCCCTCCGCCTCCCACACCTCCCGTGACTCCTGGGAGGGCCACCTGGGGACACGCCTGGGTTCCCACTGACCGGGCGTGAACCCAGGCCAGAATTCTTGCACTTTTTATTTTTAGTCTGCTGGGCTGACTCAGATGTTGCTTTTTATGTCAGTTCTATCTCTTTGGAGAGAGATGGCTCACTGTATGCAGGAGATGTGGCAAATTTTTATTTTGGGGGGTGTGGGAGGGTCACGGAATATTCTTCTCAGTGACCTCATTGAAAAGTCCCGGCAGAAGTCAAGGGTTGAAGAAGCGTTTGTTTGCTAGGCTGGGCCTTCCGGGTCCTCCCTGGCACATCACGCTCAGCCCTGGTCTCCTCTATTTTAGAAGAGGCTGGAATGAGCTTGTTTCCAAGGCTGCCCCCAGCCTGGGTAGTCTAGATCTGTGACTCTTCGTCATGCTTTGAAAGGTTAAATATTTCTCAATTTTCTTTAAAAATGAGGTGAAAAAAGAAAAAAATGGAAAAACGTTTTCCGAAGATACCAGGTCTTCACGAACCCTGGAACCTGTGCCGCTGGATTTGAAAGATCCACCGCAGATGGGATCAAGTGGATGATTTTGGGACGAGGAGAGAATTCTGGTGCAGCAGGGTGTACCCCAAACGCAGTCAGGGGTGTCCTTAGAAGAGGAGGCACAGGGTGAGTCTCCACTCACAGAAGAGAAGGTGCTGGCCATGTGGAGGCAGAGGTGTGAGTCAGGAGGCCACCCGTCCAGGACTGTGGGCAGCCCCAGGAACTGGAGGAGACCAGGGAAGGATTCTGCCCTAGAGCCCCGCGAGGGAGCACAGCCCCGCGGCACCTGGGTTTCGGGCCTCTGGCCTCCTAAGCTCTGAGAGAATACATTTAAGTTGCTTTAATCCACCAAGTTTGTGTTACAGCCTTCAGGGAATTTTACCACAATCTAAAGGAAACCACTGTGGCTCGTGGACACAGACATTACGGTGGTGAAGGCCTGGGGTGGGGGACGGGGTGGGTTGGGAGAGGTCAATGGGGGAAAAGGGGACATATGTAATACTTTCAACAATAAAGAGTAAAAAAAATGTAAAAGAAAATCACTGCTATAAAACACACACAAAAAAACAGAGATCTGAAAGTCTGTGTCTGAGATGTATCCTGGATGGTGGGTGTGCCTGGCCTGGGCACCAGGTTCGTGGGTGCGGGCTGGTGGGGTTCACGCCCTCAGCGTTGTGCCTCCCCAGCTCTGTTCCAATGGGTTCCGAGCCTCCCCGCTCTGCAGTTTCTGTCCTGCGTTCCCACATTCCCAGCCGCTTCCTCCCATCGTGACGCCCGCCCACATCCGCACCTGCTGTTTTGTTCTCGCTAATTGTGCAGTATTCAGTCATGGGTGGCGTCCGGATTGAGGGGTGGTGGGAAAAACCAGGTGGGCTCGGTTGCCCTGTGTCTGTCACCCTCCCCTATTGGAGGACTGATAAAGATCTGTATTCTGCAATGAAGACACTCCTCTGGAACGTTCCTTTATGAAGCTTTTCCTTCGAGGAGGCCCGGTTGTGTGGGGTCCTGCACGTTTTCTGTAGTGGAGGCCCGTGTGCTCTGCAGAGCGGACCTGGGGAATCGCCGGGATGCTTAGTCATGACAGCTGCTCTTTATTGGTCAGCCACTGGAATCACACATCAGAACATGTTAAGGCTGGTTCCTGGAGGTGACCTCATCCATTTGTTCTCATCTTGTATTCAAGAAAACACAGGCCCACCGTGTTGTATCTGCGGTGAGCGGTAGTAGAATTAGATGTTAAACTTAGTCCTTCTGGCCACCTGCCTTCATTCTCCCCACCCCCCAAAACTGTGCTGAAATGTATTGGTGGACAATAACTCTCATTTCATTTAATTTTATAAACCGAACATTTATTGAGGTCATACTGTGTGTCAGGAACTGCCATTAGCTCTTGCTGTATTAACGCATTCGACTCCCCATTACAACCTACAAGATAAGTTCTGTTATCTGTAGAAAGTGTTTAGACTTGGTCACATGATTCACTTCTGAAAATATCATTTGCTAGTTAAATCTAAACCTTGTGTAAGGTGGAGAAAGTAGTGCCTCAGACCCCCAATACCTGTTTGTAGGTAAAGGGAATAAGTGGATGAACAGGTAAATCATGGACTCAGAGAAATACATGTAATTAAGAAATACCCATCAGTAAAGGATGAACAAAATCCAGGGGCCTATGTATTGAACTTGGGCACGTGACCTGAACCTTGTGGTTCTGTCATTCTCTCATCTGTAAGATGAAGGTAATAATATCTACCGTTTAGGATTGGTCACAGGGTTGGAGGGGGTAACTTAAGTGAAATGCCTAACCCCGTGCAGAGCATAATGGGTGAAGTCAGTGAGCCCTCACTGCATGGCTGCAGTGTTTGTTAGCTGTTGTGTATGTTACAGGGCAAATGAGGAACGCATTGTCCTTGGGTGATGGGTGCTTTGGGGTGACATGAGGTTCTGTACCAAGATCTGCCCTTTAAACACAATAGGCAGCATGAAGTAACTCAGTTGGATCAGGGATATCTTGTCCCTGAAGG
>NW_006294778.1:460260-487458 GCF_000327345.1 Myotis davidii
AATAAACCTGGTCGGAAAATTCCTCACATTCCAAGGGGAAGACACTGTTCAGAAGGAGCTGTTGGCTATGTGCTCATGCATCTGTCCACAGTTACTTTGTCCATGGCCTGAGGCTTGGCTCCGTCCTCAGCTGTGGGGGCAAGGGCAGGAAACCCACCTCCTCATTGGACCTGATAGGTGGGGTGGAGCTATCTGTCAGGGTGGATGGCGCTAACTGATTGACAGTGTGGGTGGAGCTCTGCTTTACAAGGATGGCTGGGCCTGATTCCTTTGCCAGTTACAAGTTCTGTGTGAATTTGGGCAATTTGGGCAATATTGTGGGTATTTTTTCCTTACTGATATCTAGCAAGCTGGTTAGCATAGATGAATATGCATTGACTTCTACTCTGTACCAGGCACTGTATTAGGTTCTGGAAAAACGGGAGGAAAAGACTTGGTGTCTGTCCTTGGACAGCATACAGATCCTGTGAACTCCACTGCCAGGAAGCCACACGGACAGTGCACGCTGGCACTCTGGACGTGCTTACACGCACGCACACACGTATGCACAACCATCAGCACAGCACAGTCTGTGTCATGGTCTGAATATAAGCCTATGATTTCTCTCATTGGACGGCCTCTTGACAGTTGACTCGTGAACTTGTTATTCTCCTTTAATACTGTTTATATTCATCAGGTTGGCTTAGGTTGTGCCGTTTATACCAACAACCCCTAAAACTTCTGTGGTTTAAATAAAGATTTATTTCTTATTCATGTAACACATGCACCATCTGTGGTTGGCATGTGTATGTGGAGGGAGGGGTCCTGCCCCATGTTACTCTGACTGTGGGACCCAGTCATGCCCCAGGGCCTGGAATGCCATAGAGCACCGTGGCCAGAGGAAGCTGGAACCTCGGGAATTATGTTCTGGCTTTTAAAGGATTTTGCTCACAGTTCATTGGCCAGAGGTCATCACAGGGTCACGTTCACTTCCAGGATCTGGGCAAGAGAGATCTACCCGTGATGGGGAGAAGAGGAACCAGAGGATTCCCAACAGTCTTAAGAACCTCCACGTTATTGTGACCAGCTACACGTGTGAATTCCTAAGCTAGAGGATATCACACAACAGAGCATTTAAAAGAGCGTGAAAAACTGCCCAGAACTGTGAGTTGGAAGAGACAGTTCGACCTCTAGGAGAAACTAGGAGAGCCGTGTCCACCCCACAAGCTGCCATCGATCACTGTGTGCGGCTGGTTGCCTGGACACCTGGGAAGCTCCCCAGGGCACACATAATGCTGTTGCAGCCCAGGAAAATTTAGTGCTACATGATGCCTTTGCCAGGCGCCGTGCCAAGATTGGGGACACATAATTAACCAGGGCCATTAAGAAAAATTTAGAATGTATTTATGATAAGGATTATAAGACCAGGGACGACGTGTCTTTTCACTTAGTTAAAACTAAACGCTTTAGCAATAAAAACAGTAGGATTTCCATTACTTAAAAAAGTCACTTAAGTGAAACCTGGGCAGTTGAGGCTATGTATAGCTTTTCATCTGCTGCCTGTGTGGTGTGTAAGCGCTTGGTCATTTCAGCAGACTCCAGTCTAGTTCCCTTGTGCTTGTTTTATTTTTTTTTCTCATTCCTCATGCTCATGATTGTTCAGCATTTCCAGTAATGTGTTGAAAATTGAGGTACTTTGATGTTTGCATATATGTGTATGTACACACACATGTGCGTATGCACACATCTGTCTTTGTGCTACAAGAGATACGGGCTTCAACAAGCTGGGCATTGGCTGGGGTCAGGAGGGGGCATGTCAGATTTGGGAATGGCTTTGCCTGTTACCCGTGCTCTGTGCGCCTCAGCATGCCCTTAGACATCTATGATGTAGGTGGCTGGAAAGAAAGCTTCTTTCACTTTCCTGGAGATCTTTACCACCTAATCAATCAAATAAGCATGTATTAGACGTGGTTCATGTCCCCCAGGCGGGGTGCGGAGAGAAAGAAGGGTAAGATAGAACCTCCCACACTCTTGATGTTTGCAACTTTGAGATGGGGGAGATAAACTGGTATTTGCCTACTGTGTGCCAGGCACTACTCCAAGCCTTTTTTGGTTATATCATCTCAGTTAACCCTGTGGTAGCCCTTCATAGCTGCCCGTTTTATCTACTCTACAATGAAGAGCTGAGACTTGGAGAAGATAGCTAACTTTGTCATGCTTTAATAGTAAGTGGCAGATTTTGTATACGAAACTACGATTCTCTGTTAACTCCAGTCTGTGCTCTCGCTACAACAAACACAAAGCAACCAGAGACCCTAACCCAGAGGAGCATATCAGGAGGGCAGCGGGTTTTGTTCCCTTCACCGCTATGTCCTTGGTGACTGAAGGAGAACCTGGCACACATGCAGCCATCATTGAGAAAGGCTGCTGCCTCAGGTGGTATACCCTTTAGAGCAGTGGAATTGTCAGTAATGTTTTCATGCCCCTGCTGGGCGTCAGGTACCATGGACAGCAACACAGAGGCGGGGCGTCCCCTGCCATTCAGGAAGAGCCAGGGCAGGTTTTCATCAAGGGTGGACTTTGTCGGGTTTCAGACAGAGTGCATCTCTCTCTCCCTCTTTTTTTTTTTTTTTTTTAAATATATATTTGTATTTCAGAGAGGAAGGGAGAGAGAGATAGAAACATCAATGATGAAAGAGAATCATTGATCGGCTGCCTCCTGCACACCCCACTCTGGGGATCGAGCCTGCAACCCAGGCATGTGCCCTGACCGGGAATTGAACCGTGACTTCCTGGTTCATAGGTCGACACTCAACCACTGAGCCACAATGGCCGGGCCAGAATGCATCTCTTCTGCAGCGGCGTGGGGAAGAGCTGGCATGGACAGGTGTGGAGGTCGCAAGTCCGTCAAGATGCCATAGGAATGAGAAGTGGTTGAGTTCAGACAGTAGCAGTGGGGTGGAGAGGTGTGCTTGGCGTTAGGGGTGTTAGGCATGGGGAGTAAAGGAGAGGGAGGGGTCTGGTAGGAACTGCACACTCGTGGCTTGGCAACCAGTGGTGGCCCAGGAGGAGGGCCAGGTTTGGGCAGGAGCATCCTGTTTTGGAATGGGCGAAAACATTACTTTTGGAGTCAAGTCCTGGTTCTGTGCCAGCTTTTCCACCTTGGGCAGCATACTTAACCCACCCCGAGTCTTAGATTCCTGTGATAGGGGAATCCTAATTGTACCTCCCTGATAGGGTGATTGTAAGGATGAAATGATATCGTGCACAGGGAGCACTTAATGTTTGACATGTAAATACTGTCTGATGATAACTATTATATCTAATGATGAATATGGATAAAGTGCAGCTTAGTGCAGTGGGGGAGTTAATGGCTGGTAACCTCTATTTTCTTGTTAATGAATTGGGGCAAAATGCTATCAGAGAAAATAATGGGAGGAGGAAAAGTTAATTGAATGACTTATATTGCCAGACCCTATGCCTGGTCCTATACTAGGTATTTTGCAAATTTTCATTATTTAATTATGGTAACCCCCCAATTGGGCTGAAAAAAAAAATGGTATATTAGTTAGAGCAGGCTGTGAAGGCCAAGAATGTGTCTGTGGTTCTCAACCTGTGGGTCGCGACCCCTGAACATACATCCTGCATATCAGATATTTACATTATGATTCATAACAGTAGCAAAATTACAGTTATGAAGTAGCAACGAAAATAATTTTATGGTTGGGGGTCATCACAACATGAGGAGCTGTATTAAAGGGTTGCGGCATTAGGAAGGTTGAGAACCACTGGGATACTTATTTCTCAAATAACCTCAAGAATGAACGGGTATGTTTGTGAGAGTAAGGGGGTGGTAAGGTGTCTGCTCCACACAGTGACTCAGGCTGAGGGGAGCTCTGTCCGTGACTACATGTGGTTTTTAAGCTCCCCACACTGATGTCCAGCCAGCAGAGGGCAGGAGGGTGGGACCATATCACTGCTGCTTGTGTCCCACTGGTTAGAGCTCAGTCACATGGTCACACCTCACTGCCCGGAGGCTGGGCAGTCTCTCACCCTGTGGCCAGGGTTGGTTGAACAGCTGCCACTCTCTATAAATGGCCCGATTTATAGGTGAAAAAACAGAGGTTCTGAGAAACTAATAACATTCCTTAAGGGCATGTAACTTTTTTATAGGGAAGGCAAGATTCACATTCGGGCCAGACTTTCCCCTGTATGGAAAATGTGCTTCGGCTAGTGCTGCTCAGTGGTTGAGTGTTGACCCATGAACCAAGAGTTCACTGGTTTGGTTCCTGGTCGGGGCACATGCCTGGGTTGTGGGCTCAGGAGCCAGCTGATTGATGTTTCTATCTCTCTATCCCTCTCCTTTCCCACTCTCTAAAATCAATAAAAGACATTTAAAAAAATGACAGTATTGATTAAAATAAAGAAATGTGGAAGGGTGATTGGGGGAGTTTGTGGGTCAAACGAAGTAGATTTAGTAGGGTTAAGTAATAAAGTTAATTAAGTAAGTCATTAATAAAGGAGGACTATTTGAGGTTGGGATCCGTGAGGCAGCTCTTAGATGATGCCCAGGCTGGAAGTTGGCTCTGAGGAAATGTGGTGGCGGAGATCGTTGGCGTCAGGAAAATTAAGCACTTGGTGAACCAGTGTTGGGGACGAATAGCTAGTGGCTCCTGCTAGTGCTTCCTGTGTAATTGGGAAGGAGGAAACCTGAGATTTGTGTGAGGACAGCAGAGGGATGATCCCGAGTGTGTGGCCAGGGGGCCTGAACTTCGGAAAATGTCACCAGAGCATTTATACCGGGGCCATAACTCATTTATTAGCCCCGCCCTCCACGTTGTAGGCTATTAGACTGATGGGCAGCTTTGAGCTCACATACCCCTGGGGGAAGATAAAATGAGATGTGATGATGAAACGGGAAGGAATTGGCTGTTGGGATCAATCCTTTCGGATTACAAAGGCCACGGGAGGCCGTGTGAACTCCGAAGGTGTTTGACATCTAGGATCAGGCGGTGAAATCAATGAGTCCAGTTCTCTTCACACTGGTGGTGTCTGGAGTTGCTTTTTAGCATGCGGATTAATCAGCCAATCAACGTGTGTTTATTGAACACGTACCATGTGCCCAAATATTTACGGCACTGGTTCCCAGGATGGCAGTGGGAAATGGGGAGGTGGTGTAACCTGCAGCCTCAGCCGGAATCTGGACGTGCAGAGGGGACACTCCTGGGGGTGGTTTAATCACCCAGGGAGATGGTGGTCACATCTGAATGAATAAAGGGAGGAAGGGGAGAAGAGAGGGAAAGATAAGATGGGGGGTGGGAGCTGGGGATGGCTGCACTAGACTGTAACTGACTTGAGAGCAGGCAGGAGGTGAGCAGGTGCCCGCTGCCATGGCCGAGAGGGGAACCTTGCACCAAGCCCTGGAAGCTGGGGAGAACCCGGATTCTCACCTGCTGCCTTGCACAAGCTTTAAAGAGTCCCTGGGCTCAATGGTCCTTGGATGTCTCATGTGTTTAGAAACAAACCAAAAAGCAGGGGCAAGCCTTCTTTGTCATCATTATTCAATAAATATTTGCTACATACCATCTGGTCAGGTCCATGGGCAGGGTAGGACACAGAGCTGCTGCCCTCAGAATGCGGAAGGAACAAGATGAATATGCGCTGAGGGAAGCCAGGTTCCTATGGGCTGTGGACAGATACTTACCAGAACCTCCCTGTTCAAGGTTCCCCTCTCGGCCATGGCAGCGGGCACTGCCCACCTCCTGCCTGCTCTCAAGTCAGTTACAGTCTAGTGCAGCCATCCCCAGCTCCCACCCCCCATCTTATCTTTCCCTCTCTTCTCCCCTTCCTCCCTTTATTCATTCAGAAACATTTAGTGAACACCTACTGCTTTGGAGAGACAGCCATGGGTGAGTTGATGGGATCCCTGTCCCCTTGGAATGAGCATTCCCTTTGGAGCGACATACATAACAAGCAGACAAATATCCATGCCCTAAGTAAATTGAAGACCGCGCTGTGGTGGAGAGCAACTTGCAGGGTCCTGCTGGATGAGAAGGTGTGTGCAGGGCACTCTGAGGGATGGTGGTGAGCCGAGACCCAAGGAGGCCGCCCTGGGACTCCAGGGACCAGCGTCTGACACGAGGGTGGAGGCTGAGCCAGCCTGTGGTGGATGTCTCCACACCCAGGGAGATGCCGTGGGCAGAGTGCTGGGACAGTGAGAAGCGTGTGAGAAGGTCAGACCTTTCTCTCCTGGCACCTGGCACATCATAGATGCCCAGCAAATATCTGGGAGCCAGTGAGTGCGTCCAAATACACCACCTGTTTCAACCTCCTGACTCCGCTGACTCCTCCAACCTTTTTTCTGGATCCCTCAACGGCAAAATATTTTACTGGAAGTCCTTCACTCACTTTTTGCATTAAAATGCCCTGGTTCTATAGGGAATGTTGGTCCATACACAAGAAGAAATCCTATAACTGGTCCTCTGGCCCTGCACCTGGCCCTCTGGCCCTGCACACTGCATTGGCTGAGCCCCAGGGTCTCCAGGTTAGAACCCTGAACCACCCCCCGCCCCCTCCTGCCCCATTCCCTGTTCCACCTCCAGCAGGGAGGAAATGCCATCTATTCACCTGTTAGGAGCTGGCCCCTGGGTCGGGTGATTTTCGTGTTTGTGCTACTGTGAGGAAGTGTAGTAGTGTCAGCCCCATTTTCATTGGTGAGACACACAGGCCTGTCCACGCTGGGTCCTCTGCCTGAGGAGGCTTCTCTTGCACCCACCACGCCTCACTGTCCTGTCCCCCCCCTCCCCCAATCTGTCTCAGGAGGGGAATGCCTTTGTCCGACCTTCCTGCCAACCCCTGGATAATACTGACCTGGCGGGAGGTTGGAAGGCATAACTGATAAAAATGACCACGGAGCACTTGGCCAGTGGAAGGTGTGCTCCTGGATGCTACTCCTCCCAGGGGCCTGCTGGTGGTGGGAGGGCTGATTTATTCGTCAGCTGTTTAGCAGCCGGTTCTTCCTGCCCCCAACTCGACTAGGAAGCCATGTCTGGCTTCAGCGGCTCCGTCCTCTGGACTTGCGCTCTGTTACCTTCTCGTGGCTCTCCGTATGTGGACGTGGTGACCCAATGTAAAAGCTCCTTTGTGCTGCGAATTGGGTTTGGCAGGCCACAGGATGGTGCATGCCGTGCTGGGTGTCTGTGGGGCCCGCCTCAAGGATGCTTTTTTAAAAATTCTCATTCCATGAAATTTTTTTCCAATGACTTTTCAAGAGAGTAGGAGGTAGGGAGAAGGGGGCGGGGGGAAGAGAGAGAGGGGGCAGGGGAGAGAGACATCGACATGAGAGACCTATATATTGGTTGCCTCCTGCACACACTCTAATGGGGTGGGGTTGGGGGGTGGTGAACCTGCAACCAAGGTGCCTGCCCTTGACAGGGAATTGAACCCTCAACCCTTCGGTCCGTTGGCTGGTGCTCTAACCGCTGAGCGACCGGCCAGGGCCAAGGATGTTTTCGTCGGGAGAGAAGGGAGAGAGGAGTAACAGAGCAAGTGTGGCAAGCAGCGAGGCAGCCTGAGAAGGGCACCCGGACACTCAGGGCCGGGGGGCTCCTTGGCTCTGGACTGAAGCAGGCACAGGCATCCAGGTGCCGGCCTTGGCGATTTCCACTCCTCACTTCTTTCCCACACAAGCCACGGGGCGCGCTCGCTGAGTCAGGTCTTGAGTTTCCTTCACTTGGACCCTCTATACTTGTGAAAGCAGTGCAGGCCTCCACACGCCAGGCCATGTCTTTGTGGACTCATTTAATGAGAAAATTGAATGCAAACGAGGACAAGTTTGGCGATAATTGGACTCAAGAGGGTTGCCTCTTCGTGGGTTTTTTTGGGAGGTGATGAGCAATTGATAGTCTCATAAGAAGTGCTTATGAGGATCTACCAATGGTTCAGAAGCCGAGTCCCTGGCTTCTAAAGAGCCTTTCCCCGAGGCTTTCCTCTCAGGGAGAACCGCTGCTCCCTGCCCGTGTGTGAGGCTGAGCCTCGCAGGGCATCGTGTGGACGTGCTGAGGTGTTTGGATCCTCGCTGCAGATCCAGTCTCCCTCCTGAGCTGCAGGCCCACCTGTTTGAGTCCCTGGGCTCTGTTGACAGACAGGTCCCTGCACTTTGCGCTCTGCTAAGTTCCCAAGGATGGGTCTCGGATGCAAAGAGCTCTCTTTTTTGGTTGCAGAAGCCACTGTCGAAAGCCGATCGATCACTCACCTACTTGTCGTAGAACAGAGGAAGGCAGCTCAGTGCTTTTCCTCCAGTGGCCGATTCTCCCGGCACGAGGACAGCAACATAATTGGGAAATGGGCAATATTCACAGAGCAATTACTGTGTCCGTTAATGAGGTTTGCACGAAGGCTTCCAGTGAATTAATGAAGAACAACGATGTTGGCATTCGTGTCGAACAGCTGGACAGCCTGATAAGGGAGCAGACGAGGCCGGCCGGGGGTCCAGCCAAGGTGATAGGGACCCTGGCAAATTCCGGCCTCGGCCCGCACCCTCCTCAACGTCCTGACCTCATTATGTCCTGCGAGGAACTGAACATGCGAGACTCAGGGCTGCCGGACTGTGCCTCCCCCGCGGAGAGGAAGCGGAACCCATTTGGCTAGGCCATGGGCGTCCACCTTCCTAGGGCTGTGCTCAGAATGTAGCCAGAGGCAAATCGTTAAGTCTCCTCCTTTCCTCGCATATTCTCATTAGGGATGGCCGTGACTTTGGGGGACAGTGTGTCCTGGGAAGGCAGCATACCATTTGAATTGGGCCCGGATCTAAGTCGTGGCCCCATCGCTTAGTGTCTGCGTGTTCCTTACGTAGCTGCGGGGACCTGCAGTTTCCTCATCTGTTGAAAACAAGTCCTACCTCAGTGAACTGATGTGAGGATCCAGTGAAATAGTTCACATGAAATAGGTTATGCATGTGCGTCGCCCTATCAGTCAGCATTCTCCAGGGAACCAATAGGACATGTAGATACACAGCAGGTTCTCAAATAACGTCATTTCATTTCTTTTTTTAAAAAAATATGTTTTCTTGATTATAGAGAGCAAGGGAGAGGGAGAAAGAGAGAAACATCAATGATGAGAGAGGATCATTGATAGGCTGCCTCCTGCACACTTCCCACTGGGGATCGAGACCACAACCCGGGCATGAGCCCTGACCAGGAATCAAACTGTTTGATACTCAACTACTGAGCCACGCCGCCGGCCAGGCCATCATTTCTTTTAATGTCATTTTGTGATAATGTTGATGAGATATCAGAGGAACTTAACTCTTGTTTATATCAGTGAGCCTATGATACAATTGATTTCATTATTCATTTCTCTTAAAATTAAGTCACAGAACCTATGGACGATGTTAAGTGAGGACTTCCTAGACAGATGTGGATGTCCCTATGCCTGGAAGCTCTGTTTTAAGGGATTGGCTCACGTGGTTTTTGGGGCTGCAAATTTGAAATCTGTGGGGTAAGCCGGCAGGCTGCAACCTCAGGCAGGAGCTGATGACACTGCAGTCTTGAGGCAGGACTTCTTCAACTGACTGGACGAGGCCCACTCACATGATTGAGGGCCATCTTGACTGAGTCAGCTTGTCATAGATGGTAACCACATCTACCGATTACTTCACAGCACTGAAACTAGCATTTGATTAAATAAGTGGGAACAGTTGGCGAGCCAAGTTGACACATAAAGCTCACCATCACAGCCATTATCGTGGCAATTGATTTGCCCAGAACTGAATACCCTGACCCTCGAACAGTGCAGATTTGAACTGCGTGGGCCCATGCCTACTCGGGTTTTTTTCATCTTGTAAACAGACCACGTAAACTTACAGTATCAAAGAACACAGCACTGTAACTGTGTTTTTACTTCCTTATGATTCTTTTAGTAATATTTTCTTTTCTATAGTTCAGTTTATTGTAAGCATACAGTATATAATGCACATAACACTCAAAACATGTGTTAACTGTTATTGATAAGGCTTCTGTGCAACAGGAGACTATTAATTTACTTTGGGGAGAGTCAAAGTTGTATGCTGATTTTTGACAGCATGGCGGTTGGCATTCTAACCTCCACATAGTTCAAGGGTCAGCTCTACTGCATTTGACACCCTTGGGGGCTATTGGAAAAGCATCATTTGCTGGCCCGACACCCCCCCCGCCCCATCCTCACAGTCCTAGCTGTAGGACAGATTGTGGTGGGAGGTCAGGTTGAGGAGTGTGACATGAGTGATAGAGGTGCTTCCAGGAAGGTGACAGCCCATCAGAATGGCCTGTCCAGGGGGGCGTTCCGGAATCAGATGATTGAGTGACAGCGAGCACCGTGTCCTGGAGAGGGTATTAATTTTGGAGGTCAGATAGACCTGGCTGAGAATCGTGGCCTCCATGTAGCTGCCTCCCTACCCCACACTGTAATAAATCACTTCACTTCAGCAATCTTCCTTTTTCATTTTTTCCTTTCAAATGGGGAAAATAATACATATCTTTTAGGCTTATTGCAAGAGTGTGGAGTATATCTCCTGTGATTTAAACACTCAGGAAGGAATTGTTTCTCTCCCTGTCTATCTGTCCAGTGTCCATGGCGTTGTTTTAACGTCACATTTGTTTTAATCTAAATATTTTCCTGTAAGGAGTGTAACACTGGTAGCATTGAAGAATGCAAACCAGTTAGCTATGCTGGAACTCTCCGGCAAGATGGGAAAAAGTATGGTGTTCAAGGTGCCTGGGTTGACAGTAACAATGCATTTCGCTGGGAGGTTGTTGATGAGAAATGGCGGAGCACCGGATTCAGTGCTGTGTCATCCGAGCTGAGAGCTGAGGTCAGGCTGGGCACAAGCAGACTGTTGATTCCCAGTGGTCATGTCCCAATGGGATTGACACACATCATTCTTTCTCATGACAAGCGGTCACCATTCTCAACTCTGTCTCCTGATCCGTTGGGCAGAGGGCATCCTACATGCTGGACACAGCTGTCTTGCCCTGAGATGTTTGTGTGGGACAGTGTCAGACCCTGTTTTCTTTCTGGTCTTGGGGTGCCTGACTCTCAAAGATGAACAAAAGAACCTGTGTGATTCTGGTGTATTTCCACAAGTGTGGCATCCTTATCTGGGAGGGCTTGTTGCTTTTGCTTCTCAGAATGGAACAGCTCATGCAGTTGATGTATTTAATGGTCCCGCTGCTGTAAACGATGTCTATGTCCCCTTCACTTCATGTTCAAATCCTAACCCCAATGTGATGGTATCAGGAGAGGGGGCCTCTGGGAGGTCATTATAGTTAAATGTGGTTATGAGGGTGGAGCCCTCATGAATGGGATTAGTGCCCTCACAAGAGTTACCTCTACTGCTCCCCCATGTGAGGGTACCAGGAGGTCACAGTCCAAAACCCAGAAGAAGGTCATCACCAGACCCTGACCATGCTGGCACCCTGATCTCAGATTCCAGCCTCCAGAACTGTGAGAAATAAATTTCTGTTGCTTATAAATTTCTGTTGCTTATCACCTCATCTACGGTACTTAGTTTTAGCAGCTGGAAGTGACTAAGATAACCCTTAAACCAATGCTAAAATACCACTTTGTATTTATGTTCTAATTACATGCCACCTAATGGGAAAAAACCAGAAGCAGGTAGAACCAGTCGCATTAGCTATACCTGCATTTTGTTTGCCTTCTTCTTTCTTTGCCTGCCTGAGGAGTCGGTGAACTCCTTGAAGGACAGATGGTTTTCTTTTTGTCTCTGAGCTTCATTGGCGGGCGCAGGGGCGGATGTGTAGTCGGGGTGCCGTTCCTGTCTGGATGAGTGAAGGGATGGTGTTGTGCTGTTGGCCTGGGCAGCGGTTGAGGCTTGACTGTGCTTATGCAGTGGTTCTCAACCTTCTGGCCCTTTAAATACAGTTCCTCATGTTGTGACCCAACCATAAAATTATTTTCGTTGCTACTTCATAACTGTCATGTTACTACTGATATGAATCGCAATGTAAATATCTGATATGCAGGATGGTCTTAGGCAACCCCTGTGAAAGGGTCGTTCGACCGCCAAAGGGGTCGCGACCCACAGGTTGAGAACCACTGGCTTATGGCATGAAGCACTCTACAGAGAGGAAAGCTCAGGATGGGCCCCCGTCCTGAGGGGAACATCCCAGAGGGCCCGATAGATGGAAGGGACAGCCCGAGAGGCCTGCGCCATCTGTGTCTTCAACCCGATGGATCAGAGATGAGCGTGGGAGTGAGGGAGGCCTCACCAAGGCCCACTCACCTTGGCTGGACAGTGCCCCCTGGGAGTCTCTGGTTGGAACCCCAGTTTACCGGGGAGATTGGAGCGGATAGAAATGGCAGAGCTGTCGCTGTGTGCACATCTGGGGGAAGTCGCGACGAGGAGTAGATGACACATGCCAGAAAGGGCCTTGTCCCAAAGCAGAACTGCCCGTCCCTTGTTATGGGCAGGCGCGCTCTCTGCTGGAATCCTAGGAAGGCAGAGTGGGGCAGGCACAATTCTCAGTCCATTTCAGAGCGTGGTGGAGCCTAGCTTAACCTTGACCGCATGGCCCAGCCTCTGCTCCTGGAGCTGCAGATATCGAGTGCCCTTGAGTGGGAAACAAAAGGAGCTTTCAGCGTCTCTGTTCCAGATGTCCCTTGTTTTCTGCATTTTCCTGCCCAGATTAAATCCATCACGGTCATTTCTAAATGTCTCCTAATGACATTATGCTCCCAGGTAGACATCTCAATCTCCCTTAGGCGCTCTCTCTATCTGATTTCCCCTCCGCTGGCTCCTCTTTCTTACGTCATCCAGTGAGCACCGAGCGAGCTCAGTCCATTTCCTCCTGATGTCTTCAGTGGGTGTTTTCATCTCCATCTGTCCCGTCCTGGGCGGGGTTCCCACCATCCCTGGCCTGGCGCTTGGCACCAGCTGCGGCCTGGTCTCCTCCCTCCAGCGTCTCGGAGGCCATCATTCTCACCCTGTCACAGTGTTTTTTTAAAATCTCAGAGCAGCTCATGGCGGTCCCTGCTTAGGCCTCTTTGATGACTCCTCATTGCCTCTGGAAAATGTCCGAACAATTTAATACGATGTATAAAGCTGTTCCCAGTTGGACCCCAGCCTTCTGGGCCTTGGGCTCTACCTCTATATACCAAGTCTCCACTTGACCACGCTCTGAATCTAGCAGAGCCTTCCATGTTCCCAAGATTTGGGAGGTGTTTTTGTGTGTGTGTGTGTTTTTTCTTAGGAAGCCTATTAACTTTTTCTGCCTGTCAGACTCCTACTTACCCTTGAAGACTCAGGTTTTGATGGCTGAACGGAATCGCATGCCAGCGATGACTAAGGAGGTGCCGCGGCTGGCAGCCTAGATTTCTCCAGAACGCGGGGCTTCAGTTTCGTGGAAATTCTCCTCCGCGCCAGCCGCCAGAGCCCCACAAGGGAGCCTCATTTGTTCATGTCTCTACTCGCTCGGCTAAATAGTGTTTTATTAATGCGTGTGATTGTCCTGATGCTCGGGCTACTGTGCTAATGACTGATAATTGCCTTAATGAGCTATTTGTAAGAAATACAGTAATACCAGGAGGAATGAAACCAGACCCCACCACAGCGGGGTGGGGGGTGTAATAGTCCTTACACTGACTTCAAGGAGGAGCGAGCAGCCTGCGGGATCCAGGCAGTCAGAGTAAGGAAGAGCTCTGAGTTACCTGCTGTTTCTTAAACACCACATTTACACATATTCCTCCAACAGGGTAACCATGCACATGTCAGTCAGGAGGCCTGGGTATGCTGGATAACAAATTTCATATGATAATAGTGGCTCCCCCCAACTGTACGCTCACCAGAGGCCAGTCACCTGAGCTCTCCTCAACTCCATGCTGTCTTTTTTTTTTTAAAGCATATTTTTATTGATTTCAGAGAGGAAGGAAGAAGGAGAGAGAGATAGAAACTTTAGTGATGAGAGAGAATCATTGATCAGCTGCCTCCTGCACACCCCCCACTGGGGATTGAACCTACAAGTCAGGAATTGAACTGTGATCTCCTGGTTCATAGGTCGATGCTCAACCACTGAGCCACACTGGCTGGGCTTGCTGCTGTCTTCACTCTGGGGTCCTGGGAGGTGAGGCAGCCTCTAGCACAGTGGTTCTCAACCTTGGCTGCACATTAGAACCACCTGGGAATCTTTTTAAAATCCTGATTTCTGGGCCTCATCCTCTGGAAATTTTGTTTCTTTGTTACTAATGTTATGGCCCCACCCCATAACAAAGAAACAGAATTTCTGGAGGATGAGGCCCAGACATCAGGATTTGAAAAAGATTCCCAGGTGATTCTAATGTGCAGCCAGGGTTGAGAACCACTGCTCTAGCAGGACCATTGCTGGTCTTCTTGGCAGAGAGCCCAAGACTCACAACTGCTTCGTAAAGCCCCCTCTCAATCACTCCTGTTCTTGCTTCATTGGCCTGGGTAAGACGCGTGGCCATGCCTAGTAGAGAAATTCTGTCCTGATGTGCTCAGAGCTGGAGGACTGACACTTGTGGGCAGCCCGAGGTCCACCACGCCATTCAGTGCCGCATGCATCTGCCATGGACATGCTTAAACTGTCTCACCCTGTTTCTTCATCTGTGACATGAACACGGCAAAGCCTATTGCGTAGGATTGTTTGCGAGTAACTGAGATCATGGGCTGGCCAGCAGCTATAATTTTGTCACCGTGAATGTGAGCTCTTGCTCCCCCTTCCCTCCTGCTGGCTCTCACTCAGAGTGCAGGGTCCGTGTCTGCTGTGTGCAGACCGTTGTGTGCACACGGCTGAGGTTATATCTGTGCCCCCGCTCCCCTGCACTCTGCAAGTGTGGCCAGCGTGAGGGAGGACTGGGTCTTCAGATTTTAGTTAATGTTAATAGTTTGAATTTTAAAACGGAAGCCATGTGGAATATTTTACCTTTAAATATATGTTAGTGTTTTGGAAGGACTCCATTTCTCTTGAATCATTGAAAATTAAACATCTGAATTGAGATGCACTTTAAGTGGAAAATACACATCTGATTTTGCATTTGGTATGAAAAAGTAACGTATCTCATTTTCATATATATATATACATATATATATATACACACACATACTATATGTATATATTTTAATCCTCACCTGAGGATATTTTTCCATTGGTTTTTAGAGAGAGTGGAAGGGAGAGGGAGAGACAGAGAGACACATCTATTGGTTGCCTGCAACTGAGGTACATGCCCTTGACCGGAATCCAACCCGGAACCCTTCAATCCACAGGCCGATGCTCTATCTACTGAGCCAAACCATCTAGGGCTCTTTTAATATTGATGACACGTTGAAATGATAATATTTTGGATCTATTGGGCTTAATAAGCTAGATTATTAATATTAACTTTACCTGTTAGTTTTTAGTTTTTTTTTTTTTTCATGTGGCTACTAGAAAGTTCAAAGTTGCCTGTGTGGCTAGCATTTTTTTCTATTGGGCAGCGCTAGTTTAGAGACACAGAGAAGATAAGGAGGTCCCTGCTTCATTAGGATTTTAGTTTGACCATCCATCTGTCCATGCGTCTGTCCATTCAGTCAATATCTACGTCCTGACAGCCTCCTGTGGGTCCGGTGCTGTGTCCTGCTCTTCGGGATCAGCACTGATCAAAGTAGACATGTTCTCTGCGCTCACTGCTTAGTGAGGGGCGGGGACTATCATATGCTTGAACATGGCCATGAGGATAGGCTGTTGTGTGGGAGGTTGGGCCAGGCAGGGGCGAGGGAAGCATATGACACACCGATTTGTAACCCTCTTAGTGCCTGGGCGTGCGATTGCGCTCCTCCTGTCTTTCGCCAAAAGTGCCGGGAGCGCTATCGGCAATTTTTTTTTTCTACTAGTGTTTTATAATACAATCAGCAAACAATATATGTCAAAGATGAAAACAAATGTAGTAAAGGTTTCCTTAAGTTTTTGAATATGTAACTTCATTTACTTGCGATTCATAATTTTTTTTCCTAAACTGCTGTAAAATCAGCAAAAATGCCTTGGCAATTTTAGCATAGTTCCTAGGATATTGGTTGGCACTCACAGGGTTAAATACCTTGGGTGGCTGGGTGGGGCTGAGGGAGGAGTCGCTGAGATCCAAGGGGAGGAGGCTGGGAGTGGATGACAGCCAGTCTGGGGTTTGGGGAGGAGTCTCCTGGGCAGAATGAAGAGTGTGCACCCCTGTCCTGGGGCCAAGGGTCAGCCCCGCAGTCACCGTTGAACCTCTCTCCATCTCATTCTCATTTTCATGGGAAAATACAGAAAGGGTGGTCTCCTGCAAATGTGAACCGCTGACGGATTTGCTGCCTCCAGGGCACGCCTCACTTTGCGGACCTGGTCCACCGCCCCGCAGCAGGTCCCCGAGCATCCTCAGGACGGGGGATTCTGCGTCTTCTTTATCTTTGTGATCCCAGAGCTGTGCAAGTGCCCCACCATTCGTAAAACTCAGCCAGTGTTGGCTGATTAAATTTATGCATCACCGAGGAAGGCTCGTTACCTGGGTTACCCCACTTATTTGTGTAAGTACCCCTGTGGGGGTGGGGGTGGTGGGAGTGGCTGACTCCGCCCAGCACTCTGAGGAGGCTTCATCCTTCTCTTTCCAGATTAGGCAGTGGAGGAGCTTAAAAGGTAAAGACCTGGTTATGCTAGCCCTTGCCTATTAAGCACTAATTAGGTGCTGGTCCCTATTCTAAGCACTTCATATGAACTAACTCATTTAATCTCCAACAGTCCTACGGATCAGGTACCATGGCCGGCATCCTGAGTTTGCAGATGTTAACACTCAGCACAGAGGGGTTGAGAAACTTGCCCAGGGTCACACAGCTTGCAAGTGGCCGAGCTGGGATTTTTGTCCAGGCTGCCGCCTCCAAGGCCTGACTCTTAAGGACTCACTATAGTCTTAACCCCTACCCCAGACTGCCTCTCAAGCTATGTTTCTGGAGGTCACATGGTTTGAACGTGCAAGGAAGAGGATTTGAAATGAGGGCTCAGACGCGTTGTCTCCCTCCACGCTGGGAAGCTCACTGAGGACCCTCAGAGGCCTGAACCCGGTGGTGGGGGCTGGAACTCAGAGGTGAAGAAGCCGTGTTCCCTTTGCAAGGAGCTAGTGGTCAGGGAGGGATGTCGCATTACAGATGATTTCAATATAATAACCTAGCCAGTTCCTGGAAAGTGTTCAGTACCTATTTGTCCTCCCCAAGTACATGATTATGTAAAGAGGTGTTTCTGCCGAAGGTCCCGCAAGCCCTGCGTCTTGGAAGTGCGCCAGTTCATTTATAAGGCTCTGGGCTGTGCTGGGGCCAGACTCACGGACTGCGCCGTCCTATCGCGTGTCTAGCTGGTTTCACAGTCCTGTCTCATCCAAGAGACCTTACAGGAATATGCATTAGCTTCCTTTTTCCTTCTTCTGATGGATAGGATCCATTTACTCATCCCGTTACTTGTCTGCCGGTCCACTCATTCCTTCACTTAACAAATGCTTATTTTCAAGCAAATGTTTTTTTAAAAATTTTTCTTGCTAGGCAGGCAGTGTTCCCAGGCATAGGAAACACAGTGGTGAATAAAACAAAGACGGTGGCCATGAACTTACATTCTAGTGAGCGGCAGGCAAAGAAGTCAGACACTCTAAAGGCCACGTGTTGTATGATTCCGTTTCCATGAGCCATCCATAGAGGCAGAAAACGGATCGCTCATTCCCAGGGCCTGGGGGCAGGGAGGATGGGGAGAAGCCGCCCAGGGGGCAGGGACTTTTATTGTGGAGGGGTGGAGGTGATTTGGAACTAGATAGCATGGTGGTTGCACATCGTTGCAGACGCAGTAAAGGACATGGGTGGGTTGTTCACACTCAAAATAGTCAAGTTGATGGTGCGTTGCATTTCACTTTAAAATTTTTTTAAAAAGAGTAAAAAACACTCTGGTGAGGGGAGATCGACATTAAATATAGTTCATAGTGAAAATTTCAGAAAGGGAAGAAAAGGACGGGAAGTGGGCATGCCCGGTGGAATGATGGTTGTGATTTCAGACAGGGGTGGGTAAGGAGATGAGGGAGGGGCTGAGGCAGAGAGGGAGGGCCAGCAGGGCCCAGGCAGTGGGCACGGCAAGGCAGAGGGTGGAGGAGAGCCTGCCCGTTGTGCTCCAGGAACAGTCGAGCGAGGGCAAGGCTGAGACAGGGCTGCTGGCCCCACGTGCCCTCGTGCAGGGCTCACCCGAGGGACGGACTGGATGTCAGCCCTCTCTGTCCGGCCACCCGGGTCAGACACAACATACAGGTGTCACGTGGTGGCCCTGCTAGGAGCTGAGGTCCAGCAGGGAGAATCACATTTGGGGTGTTCACTCCAAATGACATAGGGAGCCCTCGGAGGGGTCCCAGCTCCGGAGGGAGACAGCCTGACTTGCTTTTCAAAGGGAACCCTCTGGCTCAGCTGAGGTGGTTCTGTGGTTGAGCATCAACCCATGAACCAGGAGGTCACGGTTCAATTCCCAGTCAGGGCACATGCCCGGGTTGGGGGCACACTCCCCAGTAGGGGGTGGGCAGGAGGCAGCTGGTCAGTGATTCTCTTTCATCATTGATATTTCTGTCTTTTGCTCTCCCTCTTCCTTCCTCTCTGAAATCAATAGTAATATATTTTTTTTTTTTAAAAAAGGAGCCCTCCTGTGACTGTGTCCAGGAGAGACTGAGGACAAGAGTAAAAGTGGGGAGACCCAGGCAGTCAGGAGACCCGGGCAGTGATTCAGGCAAGAGAGGCGGTGGCCTGGACCAGAGTTGAAGAAGTGACAGAGGTGGGCAGTCATAGAATCTGGTTGTTTTCAACGTAAACTCGACGGCCATTGCTGACCGCTTGGATGTGGAGATTAACAGAAAGAGGAGTCCGCGCTCAGTCTTGTTTCTTACGTGAGCAGCTGAGGGAAGGGGCACCTCCCTTTGCTCTGGTGGAGGAGCTCCTGGCAGTCACCAGTGGGGGAGAGGGGAGTGTCCTTTGGTTTCAGTCTCACCGAGTAAGTGGTGCTCTGTAGATATCCAAGCAAAGATACCGGCCGGGCCGTTGGATATGCGCCCGGGGTTCTAGAGCAGGTGGGCATCAGATGTCGGTTGGGAGTTGCCAGCGTTTAGGTGGCATCTACGGCCAAAGGTCGGGCTGAGGTCAGCTGGGTAATGAGTGCAGTTGGAGGAGAAGGTTGAACTTGGCTGCACTCTCTAAGCCCTGGGCTGCACTGCACGGGGGACATTCGGGATCGTTTAGCCATTTTAAAAAACAGATGGTTTTCTTTCTTTCCTTTCCTTTTTTTTTTTAAGCCAAGAGGTGCAGTCTCACTCCCAGAGGGATATAGAAGTAGGTTGCTCAAGGTAGCAAACCACACAGATAAACAGCTGGCGCTCTGCAGCGTGTTCCGTGGGAAGCGGTACCAGGTGTGTGCATGTAAATGTTTACTGTGCTGAGCAGCAGTGAGCTCGGCCACGGGCCCCTTGCAGCCTTCTTGTTCATATGTGTGTCCCCAGCAGCCATGAAGCCACCCAGCATTCAGAAGGTGCCAAATACATGTCCGTGTGATGAGTGGTTGGGTGGTCCTTGTCCTCTGTGCTTGAAGACCCAGGGAGAAAGATCCAGTTTCATATTCTATTGTTAACTCATGGTTTGAAGCCAAGAGGCTTGTGTGTACATTGATGTTGGGGGATAAAGTCCACCTTTGTGGGTTGAAGATTCACTACAATTTGCAGATAGGGCTCTAAGGTAATTTCCGGGAAGAAATTCCAAACTGCTGTGAACATAGGCCGCGTTCCTGGAATCAGCGAATGAGTTCCCACCAGCACTACTCTGGCCAAAATCCCTTTCGGTGTATCCCCCTGTGCACGAGAGAGTTAACGTAGCAGACCCACGTCTGTCCACAGAACGGCTGTGTGCAAGGTTGGCACTTGGCTCACGTCTGAGAACTTGAATTTAAGGAGGGTTCCCGCCATTCCCAGCGCTGATATGGGTGGCTCATTGGGCCTCAACGTTGTGCAAACGGTATAGTTCGTGCCAAACCCTGCTTTCCTTCTGGGTGTGTAGAATTTTGGTTCATGTTAGGCTAAGGATGCCTAGCTGACCAGTCCCTAGGAAATACCCAGGTCGAGTCTTTAAGAAGCTTCCCTGGTAGACTGCATGTTACAGTTCATCGCTGGGAGCATTAGATGCGTCCTGGGGGCTCCACTGGGAGAGGACTCTCAAAGCTGGTGCTGGTTTCCCCCAGACTTCGTCCCTAGGTGCCTTTACCCATTGCAGAGTTTGCTTGGCGTCCTTCTGCTGTAAGAGTCATAGCCATGAGTACGTGTGAATGTATGCCATGGAACTTGGGCCGGGTCGTAGGGACCTCTGACACCCCCGCCCTTTTTTGTTGTTTGCCTTATTAAAAAATCAGTCCTGCCCTAACCGGTTTGGTTCAGTGGATAGAGCGTCAGCCTGCGGACTGAAGGGTACCAGGTTCGATTCCAGTCAAGGGCATGTACCTTGGTTGCGGGCACATCTCCAGTAGGGAGTGTGCAGGAGGCAGCTGATCGATGTTTCTCTCTCATCGATGTTTCAACTCTCTATTCCTCTCCCTTTCTCTCTGTAAAAAAATCAATAAAATATATTTAAAAAAATCAGTCCTATCATCTTGCTGACCCTTGAATCCCATTCGCTTTTGCTGGGTCCCAGATATGTACCTGTCACATCCATAAACTGCCCTGCTCTCCGGACTACTTTGTCTTCAGAAACCAACTCACCCCAGCAAAAGCCCCCTCGAGGGACTTGGTCCCCAGACATTTCCACACACAGGGCGTCATGTAAGCTACAGAGGTGACTGAGGCATGGATAGAAGTCTCCATTTCAGAGAGAAAATGTAACTGCTATAAAAGCAGGACCCCTAGAACTTTGGGGAAATAAATGCTCTGACACTTCCAGGATGTAAGGGTGACTTTTAATAAGGAGAGGGTTGCCTGGCTGGCGTGGCTCAGTGGTTTGAGCCGGAGGTTGAGGTTTGATTCCTGGTTGGGGCACATGCCTGGGTTGTGAGCTTGATCCCCAGTGGGGAGCGTGCAGGAGGCAGCCGATCAATGATTCTCTCTCATCGTTGATGTTTCTATCTCTCCCTTCCTCTCAGAAATCAATACAGATGTACTTTAAAGAATAAGGAGAGGGTTATGACTGCTGTCTTGCGGAGTTAAGGATGTGGCTGTGAGGCATTGGTAGAGTTTAGTGGTTTGGAGAAAGAATAGTTTGCCCTTCACTGATATCCCTTACTCTTCTTTTAGTTTTCATCAGTTCGTCCATCCATCCATCCATCCATCCATCCACCCTCTTGTCCATCCAATTATCTGCCTCTCTACCACTCACCCACCCATGCATCCAGTGTTGCCAGGCAACATGCTACCTTATGGAGTGTATGTGTCAGGGGTACAGGAAGGAGCTGAGGGGGGCGGTCTGGTCTAGGGAGAGAGCCAGGGCAACAAATACTTTCAGGTGGAAAGTGATACACTTCCGTCTAAGGCAGTGGTTCTCAACCTTGGCTGCACATGAGAATCACCTGGGAATCTTTTTAAAATCCTGATTTCTGAGCCTCATCCTCCAGAAATTCTGTTTCTTTGTTATGGGCTGGGGCCACAACATTAGTAACAAAGAAACAGAATTTCCGGAGGATGAGGCCCAGAAATCAGGATTTGAAAAAGATTCCCAGGTGATTCTAATGTGCAGCCAAGGTTGAGAACCACTGGTCTAAGGCCACACAGGAGCGTGTGCCTGACTCATCCTGGTGGGGGCAGTGGTGGGTGATGAGTGAGGTCCAAAGAGATTATCCGAAGGGAAGGACCAGTGCCCCCTGTCCCTGCCTTCACGCCCGGCCGTTTAAGGAAAAGAGGGAAGAAAACCACCTCTCGCCGAGTCCGCAGAGGGTAGCTGGTAACTGAAAACATTCCTTTTCATTTGGTGGTGAGATGAGTCAGAGCCACTTTCAGTGCAAACTGGGGACGTGGCCATTCCCCACGGCCTGAGGCAGGAGCCCTCCATCCCCTGCCAGTGGGAATCGAAGGGAGACACCCAGACGGGTGGGCTTGGATGGGCACCCCGGGTCGTGCAGCAGGGTCTACGAACTCTTCTCTCAGTGACGATAGGTCCGAACCTGCTCCCTGCACCTTCTTTGCTATTCGAGCCATTTGCAGTGGGACCAAGTGGCAACAGAGTCGGCAGTTGTGCCTTGAAAAAGCCAAATTATTGCTTTTATTTTTGGCTTTGCCTGGCGTCAGAATTCCTTTTGTTTCTGATTTACCTTTTGTTAGAGAAACGTGGCCTGATTTCTGTGCTCAGAGCGTTCTCCAGGCATCTCATCTCACAGATCTTCCCTGACACAGACACGTTCAGCCTGCATTTTCAGAGCTAATTATCAGGCGTTTCTGCTCAGGACTCCATAAGGTGGTCCCAGGGAAGGAAGGAATTCTTTTCACGAGTGAGCAAAAATGATAGTCACAGCAAACATTGTGTTCTTAAGTGCTGTGTATACTTTAACTCTTAATTCTCAAAATAACTCAGGAAGCAGGTACTGTAACTACTCTCCCCATTTTACATATGAGGAAACTGAGTCACAGGAGGGTTAAGGAATTTGCTCAAGTGCCTCCACTAATCCTGGGTTTTTAAAAAAGTGGACTATGAGACGCACAATCCATTAAACCAACGTTCCCTCTACCTGAGTCTCTCTGGCTTCGCTGGTGAGCAGGGCGGGAAGCCCTAGCGGAGAACTGCCTCTGGTGAAGGGTTCAGGGCGGGCGCCACGGTGCCTGCGTTTGTCACCGTGTCCTGGACCCGATGAAGCTGGCCTGATGGCAGCGTCCCTTTGTGTACATCTCTCCTGGGTACAGGAGCTTGGAGGGGCAGGGACCTGCGTGGTTATGTCATCCCTTTCAGGTCAGACCTTTGAAAAGTGCGTCAGGATCCTGCATCCAGCGTTTGGAGCAACAGTTATCAGTGTGGAAATGTTCCTGAAGCAAAAGAGCCGTGTGTGTGCGCGTGCGTGTGTGTGTGTGTGTGTGTGTGTGGGGGGGGGGGATGGAGAAAGGAAAGGGGGAGCCATGTGTTGGCACTTCCAGTGGTTGATCCTTCCTCCACGCCCCCTTTTCGTTGGTTTGTGTTTATCACAAGAGGCTATTTTTTCCATTGCTTTTCAGAGAGATGGAAGGGGGGCGGTGTGGAGAGGGAGAGGGAGAAGGAGAGGGAGAGGGAGAGAGAGAGAGAGAGAGAGAGAGAGAGAGAGAGAGAGAGAGAGAGAGAAAGAAAGAAAGAAACATAGTGATGTGAGAGAGATGCACCGACTGGTTGTTTGCCTCCCTTATGTGCCCCAACCGTAGCTGGGGATCCAGTCTTCAAGCCAGGTACATGTGCTTGACTGGAATCGAACCTGCAACTCTTTGGTGCTCATGTTGACACTCTAACCACTGGACACACTGGCCAGGGTCATACCCCCACCCCCTCCACTTTTTTTACTTCTCCCTTTTAAACCTGAGGAATACCATGGGCTTCACTTATACCTTTCCTAAGCCTTCACTGCATTCCTTTCCTCTGATATTTTTATTATACATGTTCATTTGTAAAGATAAATGTAGAGTGTGTGTGTGTGTGTGTGTGTGTGTGTGTATAAAACATCTATAGTCACCATATGCAGGCCACTGGGTACTTAACATTTGTTGCTTTTTATAATTCATACAACCCCCCCTTCTCCCCACATGTTAGGATTACTATTCCCATTTTCCAGATGGGCAACATACAGTGAGGGTGGGGATGGGGAGGGATGTTCAGGAACTGTTCCCATGGTTAGAGCTGTAAATGACCTCAGGCCAGTTGCTGTTCACAACTGGTGTTTTCAGGGCACAGTTTCTCCTCTGAACTATTTTGGACTCGAAGGAGGAGCCTGGAACTTGAAGTCCACGTATCAGTTAGGGTGGCTTTGGTTGTGAGACCAGATCTGCAAACTGGCTCGGGCAGTTCAGGGAGTTCACTGGGAGTTCCCATAAATGACCCTCCTGGGCGGAAGGCTGACTTGCGGTGATGCGGGTTCTAGACGCAGTGGCTCGGGGAGAGGGGAGCGAAGGGGAGAGGACACAGCATCACCAGGAGTCAGCCTTACCTAATCCCTCTGACGGCGGGGGTGGGGAGGGACGGCTTCGATGACACTGACTGTAAAGGCTCCTTGGAACCAACCCTGAGACTAGAAGTGGTGGGACCCTTCCCCAGCCAACCAGCTGGCTCATCCGGGTCCTTTGGAGGAAAGAAGAGAAGATGCCTGTGAGCAAGCAGACGAGGAGGTCCAAAGCCCTCCAACGTCACTTAGAGCCCGCAGAGTTGGAGCTGGGGGCCTAGATCAGGACGAGGGGAGGGGCTGAGAAGGCCAGAGACCCCCGCTGGGGAAGGTGAAGGCCTGGCCGGAGGGGCCTCCTTCCCCCGCTTTGTCATTTGCCTGCTTCTGGGTTTACGTGAAACTCACCCACCCCGGGAACCATCCACTGTTTCTGACACGTTTCCTGGGGTCCCGCTTTAGTTATCACCCTTCCAGACACGGTTAGAAGCGCCCAGTCTAACCACACATCACCTTTAAGGTAGAAATTTCCCCTCCTCTTCCACCCGTTTCTGTTCCTTTACATTTTCCCAGGATCTTCAACAGGACCTGTTTCGCTATATTCATTTTTCTAGTTTCTTTGGTCTTCTTTGCGTGCCTGATAATTTTACAAGGAAAATGATGTTCCTGACACCTCTCCTCCCTTGATTTATGATTTTAAAGATTTATGTTGTGTTTCTTATTCAAGTTTTGGGTTATTTTGGATGTTTCTCCCCATCATCCCTAGAGATGGTGCCAAGATGGTGGTCTCTTCAACCCCTCTGCCTGGCGTCCCCGCCATCCAACGGCATTAGAATGTCTTAGAGGTCTCGCTTCCTCCTGGCTTCTCCCTTTCTGATGTTTCAGAGTCTTAGCTGTTTGTTCTTTATTCCTCAATGAAATGGGCTCTTAGGAAAGGTTCCAATCGCAGGTTAAATTGAATTAGATATTGCGTGCATTTATATATGTATTACCTGCATAATAGTTGAGTACTTACTGTGTTTTAAGCATTATGTACATACTGACTTATTTAAACACCACAGAACCTCCATGAAGTAGGTGCAGTTTTTTAAATCACATTTTATATCTAAAGAAACTGTGGCTCAGAGACATGACTTGACATCCAGTGCCTGTCCTAGCACATAGTAGGCACTTAATAAGCCACACAAAGATTTCCTTTTTTCCTTAGCCACAAATAAGACTTCTAGTATTTTTCCTAGGAAGAAGTTGGACGTTGATAATAATGGCAGTAGTACTTAGTACTCGCAGTACTAGTACTGTGGTAATTAGTAGCAGTAAGCCTTTGGCTTAGCTTCCATATGAGAGCCATAAACCTGTCATATTACTACATAGAAAAATAATATGCTACTAATACAAGCAACATATTAATAACATTAATATTATTATTTTTTAAGTTTTTATTGCTTTTGGAGAGAAGAAGGGAGAGGGAGGAGAAAGAGATAGAAACATCAATGATGAGGGGGAATCATTGATCAGCTGCCTCCTGCATGCCCCACACTGGGGATCAAGCCCACGACTCTGACATATGCCCTGACTGGTAATTGAACCACAATCTCCTAGTTCATAGGTTGATGTTCAACCACTGAGCCACACCGACCGGGCTTTTATTATTTATTGATTATATTGTCAATATATTCATATTAGTAGCATATTTTGCTCATAAGAAGATGCTAGTAACTGCTCCTTAGCAGAATTATTCCTACAGAAATGTATCCACACAGTGCCCCGTAGCCTAATGATAAGGCGCTGTGAGCAATCAACGTGCCTTCCAGGTGAATTTCCAGGTGAAAGGACGCTTTCCCCTTTAAGCAGCAAAATTTCCACAACCAAAATAAAACAAAAAACGCAGGATGATGTTATGGCAAATGGTCCAAACTTGCGTGTCTCTCTTTCTCAGACAGAAAGACTTACTTACTTAAACTTATTTTCTTAATGTGACTCCACCCACCAGCCTGTCACCCGCGGGCTGCGAGGCGGGAAGAACGCTTGCCCTGCTGCTTGCCCTGCTGCCACCGGCCGCACCCCCATGCTAGTCCCTCTGCCGGCTTGGTGTTCCTCTTCTTTCTCCACCTCGCAGCGAGCTGTCAGCCCGTCCTCGCCGCACCTCAGCTGCTCGGTCAAGTTTGGAGGTGGCTGCAGCTGTTCAGTACAGAGCAGGTCAACTTTTTTTGTTTATTTTAAATATAATTTTATTGATTTTAGAGAGGAAGGAAGAGGGAGAGAGAGATAGAAACATCATTGATGAGAGAGACTCATTGATCAGCTGCCTTCTGCATGAGCCCGCAACCTGGGCATGTGCCCTGACTGGGAATCTAACTGTGACCTCCTGGTTCATAGGTTGACACTCAGCTACTGAGCCATGCTGGTCAGGTGACCTTATTTTTTTTAATCATCACCCAAGATGATTTTTTCCATTCTTTTTGTTTGTTTTTGAGAGAATGGAAGGGGGTTGGGGGAGAGGAGAGAGAGAGAAATATTGATGTGAGAGACACATCGATTGGTTGCCTCCTGCACAGACCATGCCTGGGCTGGGGATTGAGCCTGCAACTGAGGTACATGCCTTAACCAGAGACCCTTCGGTCTGAGGACCAACGCTGTAACCCCTGAGCCAAACCGGCCGGGGTAGAATGCATCAACTTCTTAATTTGACCTCTATCCCATCACTCAGTAGCTTCTCTCATTTACTTCTAAAAAAGTGGTTTATTTCTTCCTTTTAAAATCTTGTCTTTCTAGCTAATATAAGCTACAAAACAGAGTCCTTTCCTTCGGGGTCTCCCGAGGAAAGTTTGTGGTGTTTGGAAAGAAGTCACTGCTGTTGTTTTTGGTAGAGTTTGCATCTGATATTCACCTTGAAGGCGATGTGCCCGTGGAAGTTTGAAAGCAAAACAAGAAAAAAAGAAGATGGAAACTTCTGAAGTAATCCAAATAAATATTCTGCTTAGGTATTGCTGCAAAAAAAGCTCAGAACAGCTTTTGGAAATACCTGTCAATTATATCTCACATCTCACTGAACTCTGGGAGCTGGCGTGTCAGAATGGTGGATTGCGTCTCAGGATGTGGAGTTTTTTTGGTC